>NC_083227.1:131082305-131387676 GCF_032191835.1 Heteronotia binoei | reverse complement strand
ATTCTAGATGGCAGTCCTTACATTCAGAGAAGGGGAAGGAGGCAACTTGTTGATGTTCATTTGCCCAGTCGAGTCCGATTCTTTGTGATCCCGTGGACAAAGTTACTCCAGGCCCTCCTGTCTTCTACCATCCTCCGAAGTCTGCTCAAATTCATGTTAGTTACATCAGTAACGCTGTCCAAGCATCTCATCTTTTGCCGTCCTTTCTTCTTTTGCCTTCTGTCTTTCCCAGCTTCAGGGTCTTCTCCAGTGAATGCTCCCTTCTCATTTGGTGGCCAAAGTATTTGGCTTCAGCTTCAGCATCTGACCTTCCAGGGAGCTGTAAGGGTTGATTTCCCTTAGGACTGACTGATTTGATCTTCTTGCAGTCCAAGGGACTCTCAAGATTCATCTCCAGCACCACAGCTCAAAATCATCTATTCTTCTGCGCGCCTTTCTTATGGTTCAGCTCTCACAGCCATACATTATTACTGGGAATACCATCACTTTGACTATACGGACTTTTGTTGGCATAGTGATGTCTCTACTTTTTATTATACTGCCTAGGTTCACCATAGCTGTCCTCCCAAGGAGCAAATGTCTTTTAATTTCATGGCTACAGTTGCCATCTGCAGTGATCTTGGTTCCCAGAAATGTGAAGTCTGTCACTACTTTAATGTCTTCCCCTTCTATTTGCCAAGGTGTGATGGGGCCGGATGCCATGATCTTAGGTTTTTTTGATGTTGAGTTTCAAGCCTACTTTTGTGCTCTCCTCTTTCACCCTCAACAAGAGGTTCTTTAGGTCCTCCTCACTTTCTGCCATTAGAGTGGTGTCATCTGCATATCTGAGGTTGTTGATGTTTTTCCCGGCAATCTTAATTCCAGCTTGTGCTTCATCCAGGCCAGCATTCCGCATGATGTACTCTGCATATAAATTAAATAAGCAGGGTGACAATACACATCCTTGTCAACCTCCCTTTTCCTATTCTAAACCAATCAGTTGCTCCATATCCCATTCTGACAGTTGCTTTTTGACCCTTATATAGGTTTCTAAGGAGGTGGGCTGGTACTCCCATCTCTTTAAGGACTTGCCACAGTTTTTTGTGATCCACACAATCAAAGGCTTTAGTGTAGTCAATGAATCAGAAATAGATGTTTTTCTGATACTCCCGTGCTTTCTCCATAATCCAGCGAATGTTGACAATTTGATCTCTAGTTCCTCTACCTCTCTGAAACCCAGCTTGAACTTCTGAAGTCCAGCTTGTAGGATCTTTAACATGACCTTGCTGACATGTGAAATGAGTGCAATGGTGCAATAGTTTGAACATTCCTTGGCATTACCCTTTTTTGGGGTTGGAATATAAACTGATCTTTTCCAATCCTGTGGCCACTGTTGCTTTTTCCAAATTTGCTGACATATTGTATGCATCTCTTTAACAGCATTGTCTTTTAGAATTTTGAATAGCTGAACTGGGATACCGTCATCTCCGCTCGCTTTGTTGTTAGTAATGCTTTCTAAGGCCCATTTGACTTCACACTCCAGGATATCTGTCTCAAGGTCAGCGATTTCACCATCATGGTTGTCAAGGACATTGAGATCCTTCTTGTATAATTCTTCTTGTATTCTTGCTACCTCTTCCTAATCTCTTCTGCTTCTGTTAGGTCCCTACCATTTTTGTCCTTTATCATGGCCATTTTTGCACAAAACGTTCCTTTGATTTCTCCAATGTTCTTGAAGAGATCTCTTGTCCTTCCCATTCCATTGTTTTCCTCTGTTGCTTTGCATTGTTCCTTCAGGAAGGCCTCCATATCTCTCCTTGCTGTTCTGTGGAAATCTGCATTCAGTTGGGTGAATCTTTCCTTTTCACCTTTGCCTTTCGCTTTCCTTCTTTCCTCAGCTATTTGTAAAGCCTCATCAGACAGCCAGTTTGTTTCTTGCATTTCTTTTTCTTTGGGATGGTGCTGATTGCTGCCTTCTGTACAATGTCACAAACCTCCGTCCATAGTTCTTCAGACACTCTGTCTATCAACTCTAGTTTCTTAAACCTATTCTTCACCTCCACTGTATATTCATAAGGGATGTAATCAAAGTCAAATCTGAATGGCCTGATGGCTTCCCCAGTTTTCTTCAGTTTAAGCCTGAATTTTGCAATGAGTAGTTCATGATGTGAACCGCAGTCAGCTCCAGGTCTTGTTTTTGCTGACTGTAAGGAGCTTCTCCATCTTTGACTGCAGAGTATATAATCAATCTGATTTCTGTGTTGCCCATGAAGTGATGTCCATGTGTAGAGTTGCCTTTTAGGTTGTTGGAAGAGGGTGTTTGCTATGACCAGCTTGTACTCTTGAAAAAATTCTATTAGTCTTTGCCAGGCTTCATTTTGTTCTCCAAGGCCAAACTTGTCAGTTGTTCCGGTAACCTTTTGATGTTTTAAAAGTTTTATTAAATTTCCATAAAGGCAAGAATAAAGGAAAAGGGAAAGATGGCTACAAAAACAGTGTATAGATAAACAAAAAAAGAGTACATTCTGCACGTCGATAAACCATTCATCATAAAGAAACAGTCCAAAACATATTTCAATAAATTCAACATAACAGCTCCATAATAACTATTAGCTAAACATCGTATGTTCTCCTCAATATTTCTCAAAATTCGATCACCTTTTCGATAACAAAGTTCGAGTTACCTCTTGACTTCCTACTTTGGCATTCCAGTCCCCTATGATGATGAGGACATCTTTTTTGGTGTTAATTCTAGAAGGTGTTGTAGATCTTCCTAGAAATGGTCCACTTCAGCCTGTTCTGCGTCAGTGGTTGGGGCATAGACTTGGATTACTGTAATATTAAATGGTTTGCCTTGGATATGGACCGAGATCATTCTGTCATTTTTGAGATTGTTTCCCATTACTGCCTTCCTCACTCTCTTGTTAACTATAAAGGCCACACCATTCTTTCTACGGGACTCTTGCCCACAGTAATAGATGTAGTGATTGTCTGAGTTAAATTCACCCATTCCTGTCCATTTTAGTTCACTGATTCCCAAGATGTTGATGTTCAGTCTTGCCATCTCTTGTTTGACCACATCCAGCTTACCTTGATTCATAGATCTTACATTCCACATTCCAATGCAGTATTGTTCTTTGCAGCATAGGACTGTTTTTCACTATCAGACACATCCACAGCTGAGCGTCCTTTCGGCTTTGGCCCAACTGATTAATTCTTTCTGTGGTTATACTAGTCCTCCACTCTTCCCCAGTAGCATATTGGGCACCTTCCGACCTGAGGGGCTCATCTTCCAGTGCCATATCTTTGGAGCCTGCAGCTGGTGCAAAACACAGCAGCCAGGTTGTTAATGGAGCTACCTGTACAGGAGCACATTCAACCTGGGCTGAAAGCGTTACACTGGTTGTCTGTGGCATTCCGGATTCGCTTCAAGGTGCTGTTATAACCTTTAAAGCCCTATATGACCTGGGACCTGTCTACCTTTGGGACCACCTTTCCCCATATGTACCCCAGAGAGCACTACATTCAGGGTCTCAGAATCTTCTTAAGATCCCTGGACCAAAAGAAGCTCAATTGACCAGCACTAGAGCCAGAGTATTCTCAGTAATAGTCCCCATTTTGTGGAATACCGTCCCCAAAAACATCAGGGCCCTGCGGGACCTGCCAGAGTTCCTCAGGGCATGTAAGACCAAACTATTCAAGCTCACCTTTTATGGTTAGGGGGAGGTGGCTATTACCTTGAGCACCGACAATCTCACTGAACTAATATAATGGAAATCAGAAGCTTGCCATCTTGGATTTTTAATATATATGGAAATATTTTTTATGCATTTAATTTTAATATGTTTGTAAATAGCTAATGTTTTTAAACTGTTGTTAGCCGCCTGTCACGGGCTGAGGCCGGGTCAGGCAAAGTCCAGGGGCAGTCCAAGGTCTGTAGCTGGTGAGCAAAGAGGGTCCAAGGCGCCAAAACCGAATCACAGTCCAGGTATCGCAGGTCAGAGGTTCAGAAGCCGAAGTCAGGGGGTCCAGAAGTCAAAGCCAAAGTCAGGGAGTCCAGAAGCCAAAGTCAAAAGCCGAAGTGGATGCTAGAACGTCAGGTAAGTGACTAGTTGCTTCCACAAAGCCTCCTCCCAAAGCCCACAGCTATATAGCCCTCTGCTGGCTGTTGCCCATTTGGACTAATTGCTGGCTCAGAGAGGCAGCCAGGATCCTGCTGAGACCCAAGCATCACTCCAGAAGGGCCAGAATCCTTTCAAAACTCAGGGCTCAGGGAGCGTCTTGCTCGTGAGCGTGCCGCCCTCCTCCGATCCCTGAGGTCCTGACGAAGGCGGTCACGCACACGAGCCACCCGAGAGGGCGAGGCAGGGGGGCTTGTATCTTCTCCAGCAGGAGGCAGGGGCACTGGTGCAGGTGGCAGGGGCACAGTTTCTTCTGCAGGCTCAGCTTCTTCTGCAGGGTCCCCAGCACCCATGACGCCGCCCTGAGCCTGTCTGGGGTGGGCGGGATATAAATCTGATAAATAAATAAATACAAATGGTTAAATTCCCACTAATGAATCTTATCTTTCCATCAATCACCCCCTTTTTACAACATTAACATATAGTATAATTAAATCAAGTCTTCTGTAGCCTCTCACCAATGCTATTTAGTATCTCTATGCACCCTTTCGCCCAGCTTGTATGGAGGTATGGGCTGCGTTGCCATCAATATGCTGATGGCATCCTGCTCAGTTTGTTAATGGATGGCCGCCCAGACTCCACGCCAGAAAATCTGTGCCAGGCATTGGAGGCCATGCCTAGATGGCTGCAAAGGAGCCAGCTGAAACTTAATCCAACGAAGATGGAGGTCCTGTATCTGACCCAAGGCAGAACTGGTTCAGGAATTAAGCTTCCGACACTCGGGGTGGGGGACATCTCTTGTCCTGATCCTGAGAGTTAGAAGCCTTGGTTGATCTTGGATGCCTTCCTTTCTATGGAGGCCCAGGTCATTGCAGTGGCCAGATCTATTTTTACCATCTGTGGCAGGTCAGGCAATTAGTCCCTTACCTTTCCACTCAGGATCTTGCCATGGTGACCCATGTAATAGTCACTTCCAGACTAGATTTCTGTAATTACTTTACATGGGTTTAACTTTGACCCTGACCCAGAAACTCCAGCTGGTGCAATGCCTATAGGGGCGAGCATGCTGCTGGTTCTCTGCCAGCTGCACTGGCTACTAATTGAGAACCATATCTGGTTCAAGGTTTTGGTATTGACCTTTAAAGCTCTGAGTGACCTGGGACCAGCATATCTAAGGGACCAACTCTCCCCATATATCCCATGGAGAGCCTTGCACTCTACTGATCAACATCTACTGGTTATCCCCAAATTGTATGTGGCATTTCTGGACCTCAAAGGGGCTTTTGATTCTAACCCCAGAAGTCGTCTTTGGGAGAAGATGACTGACACATCCCTAGACAAGAGGCTCATTTTTCTAATTGGTAGACTCCATATGACAAATTCATTCCACATTAGATACTCTGTCTCAGGAAGACTAACCAAAAAAATCCATACCAACAAAAGAGACAAACAGGGCTGTGTTATTGCACCCCTTTTAATTTTTTTTTCCATCTTATCTTGCCCCCTTTTTGATCCAAGTGGACAGCCATAGCCCTAAATTGGGTACCACCAATGTCCCAATTTTGCTTTATGCAGACTATGTGGTCCTGTTGTCCTGCTCCCGAGTAAGTTTACTTCGGCTATTAAATTGCTGCCAAGAGTACTATAAAATCAATCAATTAGAATTAAATTATGAGAAATTGAAAGTGTTAGTCTTCTCCAAATCTAGAAAGCAATATACTTGGAGGGTGGGTGATCATGAGCTCGAACAAGTAAAACACTTTAATTACTTAGGTTTGCATTTCAAGGCTACTACATCATAGACCCAACAACGCAAAGTAACAATTAATAATGCTAAAGCAAATGCTAACGCACTTCTGCTCTTCTGTTTCTCTGAAAGAGGGAACCAATATGTTCCAGCTGTGCTAAAAGTTTTTAATTTGAAAATTGGCCCTCAGTTACTCTACGGAGCCCCTATCTGGATCAATTCAATAAATAAAGCAGTTGAACAAGTATACTCAGGCTTTCTACAGAAGATTTTGGTTGTTCCATCTTATGTACTGTATGCGGCCTTATGCCTGGAATGCGGCCAAAATTTTATGACCACAAGGGCATGGTCTATGACCTTTAAATTTTGGCTTTGATTGCACTATAGATCTGAGCCCTATAGCTACTGTGCCCAGTTTTTGACAGAATCTAATATTTCTCCATGGCTGGTCAATATTGAAAACAAACTAACATTGAAAATTTCCTTTGAATCTCTTCTCTCCCTTTCAGAATTAGAGACAATAAGGGACAGATTATTTGAGGTAGAGCTATCTGAACTGTACAATGGAGCTAATAAGACATGCTCCCTCTTAGTCACGGAATCTTGCCCACTGTGGGCCTTTCTGCTAGCTACTTTTACCAAGTTCAGACTCCAGCATTACGCAGAATCTTTTCTTTTGCTAGGTTCAATGCCCTCTCTTCAGTGATTTTAACTGGGAGATTTAACAGTACACCTTTTGATAACAGACTATGCCCTTGTGCAAGTGGGTCCATTGAAACTGTGTCCCATGTGTTATTAGAATGCTGTTATTATGTCAATATTTGATGCAGCATTTTATCGCTAATTCTTGATAGTATCTTAGAGCTTCCAGATTCATATAAACTGCTGTATCTATTAAACAACAAAGATGGGAACACAACTGATGCTATGGCAAAGTTTTTGCAGGTTGCTCTTCTTATGTATGTATTGTACTTAGGGTTGCCAAGTCCAATTCAAGAAATATCTGGGGACTTTGGGGGTGGAGCCAGGAGACTTTGGGGGTGGAGCCAGGAGACATTAGGGGTGGAGCCAAGATCAAGGCTGTGACAAGCATAATTGAACTCCAAAGAGAGTTCTGGCCATCACATTGAAAGGGACGGCACACCTTTTCAATTCCTTCCTTCCATAGGAAATAATGAAGGATATGGGCATCTTCTTTGGGGGCTCACAGAATTGGACCCCCTGGTCCAATCTTTTTGAAACTTGGAGGGTGTTTTGTAGAGAGGCACTAGATGCTATACTGAAAATTTGGTGCCTCTACCCCAAAAAAACAGCCCCGCCAGAGCCCCAGATACCCGCGGATCAGTTCTCCATGATTTTCTATGGGAATAAATCTCCATAGGGAATAACAGAGTTCCCAGCAGACATTTCCCTCCCCTCCCCTCCCCCCGCTTTCTGACGACCCCGAAGCGGGGGGAGGGCCTCCAAACCGGGGGATCCCCTGCCCCCACCTGGGGATTGGCAACCCTAATTGTACTTTGAATTTTTATTAGACAGACTTTCTTGTGACTTATTTTTGAACAGATTTTAGACCTTTTTAGAATGTTCTTTTTGTCTTCATTCATGTTGGCATGTTTTATCTATTTGTATGCATATGTGTGTACATCTATTTTTTCTCTCTCTCTTTTACCTCTACTTTAATGCTAGTAAAGGTAACTGAACTGACTGCTTATCTCTGGCCCAAAAGAGGTCCACTTAGTCTCAACCACGACCAGGGCATTTTCTGTCCTAGCCCCTACCTGGTGGAATAAGCTCCCACTGTAGACTGGGGCCCTTCAGAACTTGATGCAATTCCGCAGGGCCTGTAAAACAGAGCTGTTCCATCAGGCCTTTAGTTGTGGTAGCGTACACCATACCATCTGACTTCCCTGCTTCAAATGACCCCACTTTCTGTCTACAGGACTATTAATATTATGCAGAAATGACTTCATCTGATCTGCCTTTTCCACCTTTGGGACCTTATGTGGGATAATGTCACCACATAAAGTATGATGTGAGCATGAAACAAGGGTTGGCAGCTCTCAACTTCTGTATGACATCATCATGTTGGGAAAATCCCAGAATATTCCCAAATCCCTCCACCAGTGCAACAAAGGGACCAATTTCTGTAGCCCTTTGTAAAACTACCACAATACAGGGAATTGCTACGATGAGGTTTAATGTAGTGTAATGTGGCATGCTTATAAAACAACTGTTTCTTTTCTCTGACTACGGTCAGAGAATGAGTCTAAGAACATTTGTATAAAAGAAATTTAGCAGTTGGGCAACAGATTTTCCAGCTCCAGGTTGGTAAATTCCTGGGGATTTGGGAGCAGAGCTGGAGTAGGCAAGGTTAGGGAGGGGAGGGACTTCAGCAGGGCATAATGCTATACAGTCCGCCCTCCAAAGCAACCATTTTCTCCAGGGAAACTGATCTCTGTCATCAGTTCTACTAGTAGGAGCTATCCCACCTGGAGGCTAGCTGTATGTAAATAGGCTCTTTGAGAGAGCTTCTTCTTTTTTTTTTTTTAAGTAGAATACCAAACAAAGAGGATTAAAAAGACATTGGCTGAAAAAGCATAACAAAGAAATTTAAGATAAGATGTATTATTTTTAGAAATGATATGAAGGGAATGATTTATATTATGAATGCTTCCAAAATTATGATCTTCTACTTTTTCTATCTTTCAACTGTGATTTGTTTTGAAAAAGAGTAGTTTTTAAACCAGCATGTATAATTTATAAGCTATGATGTTAGGAAAATATCACCTTTTAATTTTTTTTGACATTAAATAAATATTAGAGCCAGCAAATTTCAAAAGAGTCTTTTGACAATATCGTAGCTTTCAAAGGTAAGCTGCTGTATTCCTCAGTGATTCAGTCTGATAATAATACGGCCGGCCCTGCCACTAGGCAAACTTGGAAATTGCCTAGAGCTCCAACCTTCTGGGGGTGCCAAACTGGGTGCCCCCCATGTGACTCGGTGATGTTATCAGTGCAGGGGGGACACTAAGGTGCCTAAGGTGCCAAACAGTGTAGGGCTGGCCCTGGGTACTAAAGGTGTGTTTTAAGAAGTGTTTTATGCTTGTATGGTTTCTGTTTGCTAGCAAGTTAGTTTTACTGTATTGCCAGTTATCTTTATGATGAACCTGATTAGACGGACCACTTGCTAATAAATAAATATTGATCACATGATTGACTTCTAATTTGAGGTTGTATTCCATGTTAAGCATTGCTGTGTATAATTACCTCTTCCGGACAATGTGCAGTTTAGGTCAAATGTCAACATGAATTTGAGTTCACTTAGCAAGTTGCCCTTGATTTGTGCATCATGCCAATTTGGCTTGGCTAGTGGTCCTTCCAGCAATGTAAAACTGAAATAGCAAGCATAGTATATCAAAATGACACTGAAAAATGCATTGCAATATTGTGCCAGCTGGCAGCCATAAAAAACCTAGTGGAGCAGAGAGGATTGTAATTGGAAGGATTTGGAAATGAATCTTGGGATATGATCATACATGTAGCCTGGTGCCTGATTTGGGTATAGAAAATAACTACATTGTCATGAACACTCACATTGTGATGTCCTTTATTATCATATTACATGGTCTAGGATAGGGGCATCAAACATATGGTCCATGGGATGGAACCAAGACTTTAATCCATCCCATGGCTCTCTTCTCTCCCTCCTCCCCACCTCACCCCTATCTCTGCTTGTCCTTGCCCTTCCAAGCTGCTTTGGACTACAGAAAGCAGAGGATGGGGCTGCCAAACTTTCCTCATCTTCGCTGGCTTCTCCTGTGCTCATGTGAGTTTTCTAGAGTTGTTTGCTGGCTATGGGGAAGGGGGCTTGCTTGTAAATGTTGTGCTTCCCAGTGGAGGCTTTTCTCTTGCATTCATTGAGCTGAAGGCAAGAGCCAGGTGGGCCTGCTAGAGTTCTGGGCTATCAATAATCCCTGTTCCTCTATTCTTCTTGTGGTAGTGTTTGTTTAACTAGCATTACATTTTTGCCTGGACTTTCCAGATCATGGCTTGGTTGAAGAGTCTCTGCTTGTCATGCAGATAGTCCCAACTTCTATCCCTGGCACTTACAGACAAAAGGACAAGAATGTGTCTTATTATTAGAAAATGAGTCCTTGGAGAGCCACAGCCACTCTGAGTAGACCTGTATGTGTGTGGGGGGGGGGGAGCTTGCAATGCCCAGCCATTTCATGTTTTCCTCTGGGTCCTAGGCTGGCTCAGAGAATTGACCATGAGAGCAGGCTGAGGGAAAATGTTTGCTCCCCACTCCAGGCATCAGCCTAGTTCTGCAGTGCATCTTTAATTGTGTTTGTCGGTGACCTTTTATCTCTGTTACCTGGCATTACATTTTATGACAAACATGGCCTGACCCAATAAAATCCCATTTATGTAACATCCGGCCTTTATAACAAATGAGTTTGACTCCCCTGGTCTAGGAGAATGGTAACTGTACTTACTACTTTTGTAATGTAAAAATTATACTTGTCTGTTTCTATTGTGAAACCAGAGAGAGGAAAAAGAAAGACTGAAATAATGGTTTTTAAAAGACAGAAATAGTCCACTTACCAGACTTAATTGCCTGGAAATGTTGCAAGTAGCCCCTTCAGTCACTAGACTTGTAACTGAGACTTAGTGAACCCATTATTATGGTGTGGGTACTGATAATTCTTCCTATATCCTATAAACTGAATGCCATCTTTAAACTGTATTGAAATTAGCACCAAATTATTTTAAATTGTTTTAATGTAAATGTCTACTGTTATTCTACTATGTACCGTGAGCCGCCCTGAGCCTGCTTTGGCAGGGAGGGCGGGATATAAATCCAATAAACATAATAAACATAAATTTTCAAAGTTATCTGGTGATTCTATATCTGTTCACTAGCAGCGTAAGTAAATCAGCTAGTTGGTATGGTGTTAGATTTTGGAATCCTAGAAAAATGACACCTCTATACCTTTTACAAAACAGCATGGGGAAGAGGGAGTCAGGTCCATCTGCTGTATTCTCTTCTCCCTTCCCCCCCCTTTTAAAGTTTTCTTTTCTAGTTTTGGGGGCCCAAAATGACTTACAATACAGAAAAAATACAGCACATACAACTAGGAAAAGAGGGACGGCTTCCGAGTGCTAAGCAGGTCTTCTCTGTTTCTGGAGACTAATCTTCTGCCCAATGGCAGGCTATGCCACACAGGTTCTTTGGCTCATATCTCTGGGCACACCCAGGCCTTAAATACCTGAAAGCCAAGCATAACAAACTCGGTTGTTATTTCCTGCTGCTGCTGGCTATCAGAGTCTTCCCAAATTCCTCCCCTCTTGACAGGTCCAGTAAGTGTCTGATAACATTGTTTCACTTAGATTGCACTTTGTTAATAGCCACACTGATGTGACCTAAGCATTATCCATATATTTCTACAGGAACATCATTAGTGCTAAATCTGATACTGATCTTGCAGTGTTTTTGTATCACTTCAATTACTTCAAATTTCCATTCTCAAATTACAATAGTTTACATTAAAGCTACTCACACATCAAAATAGATTGACAAGGAAATATGCTGTTCAGCTTACTTTAAAAAAACACAAGTTGTTTTCTATTTTTATACATTTAATCTTCCAGGATCATTGCTCCCTGGATATTTCATTTGAGAGCCAAACTAGATTTGACTTCATCTTTTGGAGGGCCACAAGGATGCTGTTGCCATTTTAAAGGATTTGAATGTTGTGATGACCTGTTCCTGACTAGGCCCACAACATGCTGGAATGGCTCAGGAATGGGCAGCTGTTTATGCACTTGATAAGTCATGGGGTAGCTGCAAACAAGAGCACCTCAGCCAGCTTACACTGTAGACCAGATCAGGATCAGGCCCTTGTGGCTTTTTAAAATCACTATAAAATGGTGGTGGTGTGTCTATGACCGTAATGAGGATGCTGTCATGTCTAGTTTGGCCTTGAGCTGAAAGCTTTATTGCACAAGATGCCTGAGACAGCTTGTGATTATCAAATGGAGACCTCACTCTTGCCAGGTTAGCGTCAAGATGTCTTTGATAGGTAATATGCTGTTGTCACTGTACAAGTCAAAGGGACAGAGCACATCTCTTTTGCAAGTTCAAACTAGCGGAAGCCGTTGGCTCCCTAGACTGGATGGTGCTAGCAGAATCTATTTTTTGCTCATAAATGTAAGTAATAGAGTAGTTTCTCAGTTTTCAGTTGTGGTGATAGCTACCTCAGATTACTGAGAATTCAGACTTTGACTGTTGTTCTGTCAGATCAAGATTCCCTTTTATTTTTGCCAAAAATGTTTTGCCCCACCTTACTTTAGATCAGGAGTGCTGAACTCATTTGTTACAAGGGTTGGATGTTACATAAATGAGACTTTGTTAGGCCAGGCCATGTTTGTCATAAAATGTAATGCCAGGTAGCAGAGATAAAAGGTCACAGACAAACACAATTAAAGATGCAGTGAAGCACTAGGCTGATGCCCCCATACTGCCTGAGTGGGGAGCAAACATTTTCCTTCAGCCTGCTCTCCGCCAGCACAGGACCCAGAGGAAAACCCTACTCCACGGGGAAGCACAACATTTATAAGCAAGTCCCTTTCCTCTCAGTCAGCAAACTTCAGCAAAGAACTCTAGCAGGTTCACATGGGCGCAGGAAAAGCCAGTGAAGATGATGAAAGTTTGGCAGCCCCACCCGCTGCTTTCTGTAGTCCAAGAAAGCTTGGAAGGGCAAGGACAAGCAGAGGTGGGGGTGGGAAGAGAAGAGAAGAGAACCATGAGATTGATTGAAGTCCTGGGCAAGCCGGTTTTGTCTCACAGGCTGTATGTTTGACACCCCTCTGCTTTAGGTCTTACAGAACTCAGTATGCACCAGTAGTATTACAGTGATGATTCAAAAGCTCATTCTTTTTCTAAATAATAGCAATGAATGTCATTTGCTATGTAGCAATGTACAACTGTCAAAACTCATGGCTTTGATTTATTATGACATTCTTTTTTATGCATATGGAAAATATGGATCCAAAGATTATGCTATCCTACTGGGGGAGTGAAATCCATTGAAAGAAACCTTCCGCTGTGGGACATGCATCTTCCTCTGAAACAAGGCTGCTTGGTGAGGGAAGATGTCACCACCCAAACTTTCTTTTTCCTTTAGTCTTCATGCTTCAGTCATCCCTTATTGCCTCAGTCATCTTGCATAAGTCTGTTGTTTCTTTTGGAGCCTTGGTTGTTTTCGCTTCTGACCCTTAAAGCATTATAGAGTTATGGCCTAAAATGACACAAAGGAGTCTTAGTTCTTAAGTTTGTCACTTGTCTGCCGTGAGCACGCAGATGTTTGCCACACACTAGCTGTATTGATTGTTCTCATGTATGCATATTCATTCTTCACAATCTATTTTAAAGTCAATTGCACAGGTCAGTATTTTTGTCTTCTTCAAGCTGAAATACATGTGAGTTCTTTAACAATGATTTGGTTGCTAGGATAATTTTTGGATGACTGGAATACTTAGGATCTGCTTGATAGTTAGAGCTAGGTGATTTCTGATCATTGATGTAATTTGAGGGAGATTTACATGCTAGCTATTAATATAACAAAGAGCAGCCTTACGGTTGTTTAGCATATGGGAAAGATCTCTTATCTAAGTTTAAATTCTTTCAGCCTTTTCATATATGGTTATATGGTTATATGGGATATATAGTTATATGGTTTCTAAATTCCAGTTTGATATTTGGATCCACATCCACCCACCCAGATTCTGATACTATGTAGCTCCCTTATTCCTTATGGGGAATATTCCAAAGGGCTAGAGGGGCTGGTTGTTATTGTTGTTGTTTGGACAAATGGCACCAAAATTACCATAGAGACACTGGTGCCCTATCCACTAAATAACTCCCAAGTTGCAAGTGAATTGGACTGAGGTCCAGTTCTGTGGGCCTCTGAACAGGGTGCTGTCATCCATTCTCCATTGTTTCCTATGGGGGAAAGATTCTAGGCAAAGAATAGCCAAAGACACAAAAGCAAGCAAAGCAGCCACTGGCCAAAAGCCTGCCAAAGAAGACAGAACTAGCAAGCTGAAGAACCAGTGCAGAACCAGTGAATGACAGCATAAGCATGGGACAGTGCCTAACACAACAAATGTACAACCTGAGAAGCTGAGCCAATGAACAAATATCATACCCATCTTGTCTGCATTCTATCACACACTGACCCAGACACAAGAGAGCAACTTCTTGTGGATTCATTTATATAGTGGCATAGTTGCATGCCATCAGCATATTAATAATGCCCAGTTGATTGACCAATGCGATGATTCTATATAACGTAGCTTCATGTGGTGTCTTTGAGCTGCAGGTTCTAAACTATGTATGTTTTTTAGAGTGTAACATTTTCAGTGAGGTGAGGTATAGTCCAGGATGGGGTAGGGGGGGGTATATTAATGTTGGCTCTGATTATGGTTTCTGTTTATAGCCAATCATACCAATCTTGAAGTGACTTATTTAAGAATTTAAGAGAACAGTGAATCATTTATGCAGTACTGGGGGGATAAGCACTATTACTGAAAGTGAATAAAAAAAAGAACAACAATAAAATCTTTGTCACAATAAATGTAAGTATAATAAATCTCCCTGCAGTCTTTAAGGAAACTGCCACGTTCCTTTGTTATGGGTCATCTTTTCACATTGTGAATACTTGATAACAATGCTGAGAACAGCTCTTATCCATTGTCACCTATTGTATTATACTGTGGCACAAATTTCTGGACACTTTCCCAAAAGTACACTGTCCATGCATTTGGTTTTGTAAGCCATTTTCTATCTGAACAATACAACACCAATTTTTCAAAGGTATCATGTAATGGGCACTATTCTTCATCTCTGACAGCTGGCATGTTCTCTCTAACATAACACTTCAGATTTTACTGAACTTTAGTAAAACAAAACTTCAAAGGTAACACAACTTGCTATCTAATACCAACTCATTCTAAACTGCTTATGTTATGATAGGGGAGTACAAGATGCCTTGAGTTACACCCCGTAGACTCCAGTCTCAGGAAAATAACATTTTCCTCTGGGAGATGGGCTATTAACTGTTTAAATCACTGGCTTAGAGGAAATAGATTTCCTGCCTGGACGTAATCAGATGCTTTCAGAAAGGACCCAGTTTCATGACTATTTGGATAGCCAGTTCGGTGTTGTGGTTAAGTGCATGGACTCTAATCTGAGAGAACTGGGTTTGATTCCCCACTCATCCACCTACACCTGCTGATGTGATCTTGGGTCAGTCATAACTCTGTCAGAACTGTTTCTCTCAAGAGCAGTTCTCTTAGGGCTCCCTCAGCCCACTTACCTCACAGAGTGTCTGCTGTGAGGAGGGGAAGGGAAAGGAGATTGTAAGCTGCTCTGAGTGAAGGGTGGAGTATAAATCCAGTCTCTTCTCTTCTCTAACTTGTTTTGAGCCACAGAGGATTGAGACATCTACCCTTAACATCTCAAAATCTGTTTCTGCATTTATATTAACTGACTGGTGAACATAGCGACTATCTTCTCCATCAGTAAGTGGCAGCAAGTTGGAAATAGTAAAATACATGGTGAGTAGGAGTACTTCCCATACAGTTATTGAGGTATTATCCAGTTGCACAGTAGAGATGCCACCATATTTAAAATGGTAAGGCTGATTTCATCCAAAAGTTCTCTGCACCCTGGATGAAATTGTGGTTCTTTTTTTTCTTCAACCATATTAAGTGATTTGGTAGAAATGCTGCCTAAAATTATTCTTTTTTTACACTTACAGTGTAAAAGGGAACAAGCAAAAAAATAGAACAAAATAGGAGTCGATTGCACCTTTAAGACCAACTTAGTTTTATTCAGAACGTAAGCTTTCGTTTGCATGCAATAATTTGTAATTCAGCAATTTCTCTCTCCATTCTGTTCTTGAAGTTCCTTTTTCTGCCGACTTCACCTAAAGGAATATTTCCAACATACACATGAACAGAACAAGGAAGAACATACCACATCTTCACAACTTATCATCACACATTTCACTGGAGAACATTCACCATTCCTACAACCCAACAATGAACAGGTTACTTGCCACATCATACCAACAAAACAACATTACAAGAAAAAAAACCCCACATGGACTCCACTCGAAGGTCGCAATGCCACACTGGATCACTACATTGAGTGCTTTCGCCAGAGAGTCCAAACTGATGTGATCAACAAACAACACCACACACAGCAGAATCTCAACCATGCCAAAAGGAAGGCCATAGACAGTCTCAGGAACAATATGGATATTACAAGTAAAGAGGCAGACAAAGGAGGAGCTGTTGTCATCATGAACACATCAGACTTCATCAAGGAGACTCAAAGACAACTCTCAAATACTTCATTTTACAAACCACTGGACTCATACCCCACATAGGAATATAAAAAAGAACTAAACAAGATTACAAAGGAATTACCACTGAGTATTCAGGAACAGATCCTGTCAGACACATCACAGGAAGCTCGACCTGGTACTTTTTATCTTCTACCCAAAATATACAAACCAGGCAACCTGGGATGTCCCATTGTTTCAGGTATAGGCATCACTGAGGGGGTATCTGGATATATGGACTCTATTTTAAGACCCTATGCCACCAGTACTCCCAGTTATGTTCGGGATACTACAGATTTTCTGAGGAAAATACAATCTTTGAACAACCTTCCAGAGAACACTATCTTAGCCACCATGGATGTAGAATCTTTATATACCAACATTCCACACCATGATGGATTACAAGCTGTAAGTAATATAATCTCTGATAAAAACACAACTGACTTTGCCACCAAACTGTGCCATTTTGTTCTCACCCGTAACTACTTCAGATTTGGCAATGAACTTTTCCTACAGACCAATGGTACAGCCATGGGACCTGAATGGCCCCACAATATGCTAACATTTTTATGACTGACTTGGAGCAACGCTTCCTACTCCTACGTACCTTATACTTACGTTACATTGATGGCATTTTTATGGTCTGGACACATGGTAAAGAAGGTCTGGATACATTTCATCAGGCATTCAGTGACTTCCACCCCACCATCAACCTGACAATGAACCAGATCAAAGGTTTTCTGAATTTGTTACTTTTACTATTTTGCTATTGGATTTTAGCTTTGTACCACTATTCCAAACCCCACCAGCTATATATGGCTCTGCTTACTGTACCTCATTCCTCGTCTGAAGAAGTGTGCATGCACACGAAAGCTTACGTTCTGAATAAAACTAAGTTGGTCTTAAAGGTGCAATCGACTCTTATTTTGTTCTACTGCTTCAGACCAATACGGCTGCCTACTTGGATATAAGCAAAAAAGTAGGAATTTGCAACAGAAAATAGGCAGGAGGAAAATAATCTTTCCAATTCTATGCAGGAACAATAAAAGAAATGGGGGGGGAGTGTTCATATATCCTGTTTAGGGTATCTGCTTTGAGCCCGTTTAGGGGGAAATGCAGAATATAAGGCTGCTAAATAAATAAATAAATAAATAAATAAATAAATAAATAAATAAATAAATAAAATCTGTTCTGTACTTAAGAATATGGACAATTTCTGTTAAAGGAATTGGAACTTAAGTTAAAAAAATGGCGTACCCTGCAACTTTCATTTATGGGTAGAATAGCGGTGGTTAAGATGTATGTCTTACCTAAGGTTTTATTTTTATTCCAAATGGTCAATTTTGCATCGAGAAAAATTTTTATATTAAAGTTGGAACAGATGGTTAGAGCTTTCATTTGGTTAGATAGAAAACCGAGAATTAAATGGAAAATATTAACGGATGTTAAAGAAAATGGAGGGTTAGGCCTACCCGATTGGGAAAATTATCATTTGGCATGCGGGGTGAGTTGGCTATGTGATTGGATTGGACTTGAAAATAAGAGAATACTAACCTTAGAAGGGTTTGATCTCCAAAACGGTTGGCACTTTAATTTATGGTACGCAGAGAAAGCACAAAAATACTTTACCAATCATCTGATTCGTAAAGGAATAAACAATGTTTGGATGAAATTTAAAAAGAAAATATACAACAGAGTACCAAGATGGATATCACCTAGTGAAGCTTCAATTCAACCACAGTTAAGGGATTACTCAAATATAATTAAATATCAAGATCTTTTAGATGAAAAAGACAGAATTAATGCAAAAGAGACATTGGAAGGGAAAGACATAAAAATAGACTGGTGGACTATGACTCTGATTTTGGCTAAATTTAACAAGGATAAAGTGATTGGATTTACTAAACCCAATTTTGATTTTGATAAACTTCTAGTAAATAATGTGGAGAAAACAATAAAAAAAATTTATAATTACATGTTGCAGATGAAATTAGAGGATGAAGTAGTCAAGGAAGTAATGTTGAAATGGTCTAAAAATTTATCAAAAAATGTAGATTTAGAAACATGGTCAGCTTACTGGAAAATGAACTATAAAATTATTAAACCAATCAACTTTAGAGAAATTTTTTAAAACTATTTCATAGGTGGCATATCACCCCCATTCAAATAAACAAGATTAGTTCGAATTCATCTCCAAAATGTTGGAAATGCGGGACTATGATAGGTTCTTATTTCCATATATGGTGGACATGTAAACTGGCAAAAAGATTTTGGATTAAAATTTATGAGATGGTGAAAGCGATGTTAAATATAAATTGGCAGTTCAAACCGGAGATCATGTTACTTTCTATGGTGAGGAAGGAAGTCCCGCAAGAGGATGAGTATTTGATAATATATGTTTTGACGGCGGCAAGAATCGTTTACGCTAGTCACTGGAGGCAAAAAGAGTGTCCAGAACTAGGGGAGGTAATAGATAAAATTTTGCATGCGGCAGAGATGGACATTTTGTCTAAAATGTTAAAAGGAATATCTAAAGAGGAAGCAATGGAAAAATGGGGAAAATTTTATAACTGGTTACAAAAGAAGTAAAGAGGATAGTCATATAATTATGTAAAAGGCAATATGAAAGCAAATATGATCCTGGGACAAAAAGAAGTTAAGATTTAGAATTATTATGTAAATAAAATGACAATAGTTTGACGCTGCATTCAGCCCTACTTGGAAGAGCAAGAACAGGATATGGATATGGATAGGAGATGGACAGGTTGTATATATACATATATATATAGATATATTTATTTTTCAGGTCTACTCTGAAGATGTGTTGGTGTATATGTAAATATCTTCTGTATCCGAATTGTTTGGATATTGTTTATGGAAAATTCTTGAAATGGAAATAAATTTAAGTTAAAATTAAAAAAAAAAAAGAATATGGACAATTTTTAACCTACAACCTCTTACCAACAATGAAGACAATTTTCCCTCTTCTGAAGTACTATCATTTGGTTTTGGCCTCTGTTTCTTGATGCGGACTTTCGAAGACTCTTTGTTAGCTGCTGAGAAAAATAAGATGCTAGTCCAGATAGACAATTGGTCTGATCTAGCAGGACAATTATAGTGAATGTAATAAACAAAACATAGACATCTTTGGGCCCTTTTTTATTAATTTTATTTAACTCATATAAATGGAGAGTGTCTTTATTTTGAAGTATGTTATAGAAGTCTTTTTCTAAAATAATGCCTGTTAAAAGAGCACTTCTCTTATCCATTGAGGAAGTCACTGAGATAAAGTTCTTTATCAGTATTGTTGAACTCAATTTACTAAGTCTTAGGCTTACTAACCTTAGTATTCTTTAAGCATTTTAGATGTTAAATTGAGGCCCTTGCTCTGGTGCTTATCAACATAATCAATTTAACAGGAACTGCAAACAGGTTAAATTATAATTAATTTCCCCAAAAGAATCTTGGGTACGATAATAAAGTTCTAAGAAACCCTAGTTGCAAGACATGCAATTAAATAAACCTTAATTATTTAGATTTGTAGTGCAATTATAGCTTCTGTGATTAAAAATGCTGAAAAGTCACCACATCTGCTTTTACATTCTGAGCAGCTAGAGGAAAAGGTTTTCTTTGGAAGCTTTTGTGTTCCTTTAGGTTTCTATATGTTTATTCAAATTATATTCTAAAACAGAGCACACTGTTTGTTGATAGTGATGTGTGTTGTGGGGGGGGAGGCGTTGTAATAAATCAGTGAGCGAAATTTATTTTCCTTGCTGAAAAGGCCTAGGCTTTCACCCATTATCTCCTCTAATGAGCATGTAGCCTTCTGGGTCTGTTCTCTGAATCAAGCAAAATACCTCAGTTCAAGGTATTTGGAGTTGCAAGTAATAAACTTTGCTGCTTCCTACGAATGGTATCATAATAAACAGAGGAAGTATGTTATATTAACAAGTTTGCTGGAATGGGCAATGGCTTCTTTTATCCATTTCTTTTTATACCTTGATGCATAATAGGTGCATACTATCATGATTTTTTTTCTTCTTTCAAAATGAATTAATCTGCCTTGTTACATGTGACAGAAGTGATTTCCAGCAACTTCCATCCTCTAGCAGCTTTTCTCAGAAATAATTCCTTAAAACTTCTGTCTATTGAGAGAATATTTTTACCCAAATGATTTGTTCTATTTTTGTTCCTAACCCATTAAGCTATATATCTTTTACATTTGTTCTGCCTTTCTGCTTCATATTATGGCGCAGTACCATACAGACCATAGGAAAGAGACTCAAACTTCTGCTCAGTCACCCAAGTACATTACAGTGATTGTTTTTGAATTTATATCCTTGTTCATCCCATGTCACACCAAATCAGCACCAGATTTATAAAAAGTAAAGCTATAAACCTATTTTTATGTACTAGCAAAGGAAAAAGTAAATTGACAGAGTGAAAGAAGAAACTTTCCCCATCTTCATTGTGTAAGGTTGATAAATCGCTAGTAGTACATAGATAGTGGTTTTAAGTGACCTTTACAGTGCCGTCTAAACCAGAGATACATTTGTCGAAGATCACTAGATTCAATGCCCTTAGAAGGGTGTGACTCTGTTTAGGATTGCACTGTTAAGAGTTTTGCAGTAGAACATGAGATAAATCAAGGGGTAACATTTGGGGGGGGGCATAAAAACAGGTAGTCACATCCCCTCACTGCAGTTTAGACTGGGGTTTCAAATGTCTGGCCCATGGGCCTGATCTGTCCCCCCCACCCCCCAAGGGCTTCTTTGTGGTTCACTATGTGATCTGCTTCCTGCTTGCTCTCTCCTGCTTCTGTCATCACCATTTTTGTTTTTCTCCATTTGATTGAGGCAGCCAAGCAAAGTGGCCTCTCTTCGTCCTCCATCTTCCTCAAGGGAGGAGAGGGAGGAGGAGTCTCAGCCAATGGAGGAACTTGGCTCTGTAGCTGTGCTGTGCGATTGAGAGAGCCTGGCACAGCTAGAGCTTTCTCAATCAAAGCTAGAGCTGTGCCACTCTCTCTCAATTACACAGCAGAGCTACAGAGTGAAGCTCCTCCATTGGCTGAGGCTTCTCCTCCCTTCCCTGAGGGAGAGGAAGAGAGAGATGCTGCTTTCCTTGGCTGCCTCAATCCTATGGGAGAAATACAAAACACACCTTTAAGCCTTTAAGACCATCTTTGGTCCCTTTTTATTTAAGGTAAGAGCTTTCTGCCTTGCTTCTCTCTCTCTCTCTCTCTCTCTCTCTCTCTCTCTCTCTCTCTCTCTCTCTCTCTCGTGTTAAGCTGGTTTCCAAGTGCACTCCTGGGTGCAACTGGGTTTCCGCCTCCTTTTCAGTGTATTCATGCCCTCGTGATCCAGTCTTTCTTAGTAGGAAAACAACATAAACTGTTTAGATAAGGAATAACAAGAAGCCAGTGAAGTGGAGATTGAGGATTTTGAATTTGGGCTTCCCAGATAGTAGGCTGATACTGACCACTATACATTGCTGTCTCTCTGTTCTTTCACTGCCTCATAGGAGTTGCAGTTATTTTTCGGGGAAAGACTGTAGCTTTGTAGATAAACAGATAGCCCTCAGTCTGTGTCATGGTACCTTCACATGTTTTTGACCAGCACACAAAGCAATTTATGTACAAAAGCTCACAATGCCCAGCCATTTCATGTTTTTCCCTGGGTCCTGGGGCACAGAACATTGACTATGAGATTTCTGTAATCAATAGCAATAAATCAGATGTAGGTTTCCAACTTTCAAATCTGAACAATTTATTTATTTTTATTTTATCATATTTATATTCCGCCCTCCCCTAACATGTCCAGGGTAGCTAACAACAATTAAAAATGACATTTAAGTTAAAAAAACAAATATACGGCAACCATAATTACAGAATTTACACCCAAACAGAGCAACACCCAAACAGCATACTCAAGATTGCTGCAGCACAGACATTGTCTCCAGACTTTGAAGCAATAATTAAGAGCATGTGGTGCTAGTTATCAGATACTGTTAAAATATTGCAAGAAAGCTAATGTTTTAAGCATGTTTTATTTTGTTTTTGTTTTTTAAAGTCTTTGTCTTCGTATCCTTTACGAAGTTTACATCTTTGCTACCTGTCATTACATTTTATAATACAGATGGCCTGGCCCAACAAGGTCTCATTTATGACAGATCTGGCCCTCATAACAAAATGAGGTCGACACCCGTGGTTTAAACTATATATAATTGTTTTTCAAGTTTTGTATAGCTAGTTATTAGAAGACCTAAAAATAAGGACATTCATGTAGATACTTGCAAGTCAAAAGTCTAACCGAAAATAATGTTATTATTCCAACCTATATTGAATCTGTATTTGAACATAAGAGGAGCCATGTTGGATCAGGCCAATGGCCCATCAGTCCAACACTCTGTGTCACACAGTGGCCAAAAAAAAATTACATCTATCTATCTATCTATCTATCTATCTATCTATCTATCTATCTATCTATCTATCTATCTATCTATCTATCTATCTATCTATCTACCTACCTACCTATCTATCTATCTATCCACACTGTGGGTAATAGCCACTGATGGACCTCTGCTCCATATTTTTATCCAATCCCCTCTTGAAGCTGGCTATGCTTGTAGCTGCCACCACCTCCTGCAGCAGTGAATTACATATGTTAATCACCCTTTGGGTGAAGAAGTACTTCCTTTTATCCATTTTAACCCAAGTGCTCAGCAATTTCATCGAATGCCCACGAGTTCTTGTATTGTGAGAAAGGGAGAAAAGTACTTCTTTCTCTACCTTCTCCATCCCATGCATAATCTTGTAAACCTCTATCATGTCACCCCACAGGCGACGTTTCTCCAAGCTAAAGAGCCCCTAACGTTTCAACCTTTCTTCATAGGGAAAGTGTTCCAAACCTTTAATCATTCTAGTTGCCCTTTTCTGCACTTTTTCCAATGCTATAATATCCTTTTTGAGGTGCGGTGACTAGAATTGTACAGAGTATTCCAAATGAGACCGCACCATCAATTTATACAGAGGCATTATGATACTAGGTTATTTGTTTTCAATTCCCTTCCTAATAATTCCCAGCATGGCGTTGGCCTTTTTTATTGCAATCGCACACTGTCTTGACATTTTCAGTGAGTTATCTACCACGACCCGAAGATCTCTCTCTTGGTCAATCTCTGCCAGTTCACACCCCATCAACTTGTATTTGTAGCTGGGATTCTTGGCCCCAATGTGCATTACTTTGCACTTGGCCACATTGAACCTCATCTGCCACATTGACGCCCACTCACCCAGCCTCAATAGATCTCTCTGGAGTGCCTCACAATCCTCTCTGGTTCTCACCACCCTGAACAATTTAGTGTCATCTGCAAACTTGGCCACTTCACTGATTACTCTCAACTCCAAATCATTTATGAACAAGTTAAAGAGCATGGGACCCAGTACTGAGCCCTGTGGCACCCCACTGCTTACCGTTCTCCACTGCGAAGACTGCCCATTTATACTCACTCTCTGCTTCCTATTAATCAGTCAGTTTTTGATCCACAAGAGGACCTGTCCTTTTACTCCATGACTCTCAAGTTTTCTAAGGAGCTTTTGATGAGGAACTTTATCAAAAGCTTTCTGGAAGTCAAGGTAAACAGCATCTATTGGGTCTCCTTTGTCCACATGTTTGTTCACCCCCTCAAAGAAATATAACAGGTTAGTGAGGCAAGATCTTTCCTTACAGAATCCATGCTGAGTCTTCCTCAATAACCCGTGTTCATCAATGTGCGTACTCATTCTGTCCTTGATAATGGTTTCTACCAACTTTCCCGGTATTGAAGTCAGACTGACTGGCCTGTAATTTCCCGGATCTCCTCTGGAACCCTTTTAAAAGATGGGGGTGACATTTGCTACCTTCCAGTCCTCAGGAACGGAGAAAAATTTGGAGGCAATTTAAAACACTCTAAATAAACAAATGCAATTAATGCAAACTCATTTTTTTTACCAGTCACTAGAGTTTCATACAGATATTGCAGCCAAAAAATGCTGCAATTTTTTGCTTTTTTTTACTAGCTAAAGGTGTTGTGGTTCTAATACTACAACATTTATATTCCATCTGAGAATTGCCCCTCTTACCATCGCATCTAAGTGTTTCTCCATCATTCCTTCATCCCCTTCTCCAGTTTATCTGGCCTCAGAGTGGGATGTGGAGGAGGACAGTTCATCTATTTCCATTTATTGCCAGTTCCCTAGAGCAGAACCTGCAAGCCCATCTCCTCCTTGGCCTTGGGGAAGCTGCCCTCTTTGTAGTGTCTGCCTTTCTCTTCTCCTTGCCTCCGCCTCTCCCTCCCATTCCCTTACCAGGGAAAGGTGATCTCTGTGAAGACTTGAGCCATATGCAGAGCCCCACCCAGACTCTCTCTTCCAGGCTGTGCCCATCCCCTTTAGCAGTGGTGTCCCACCACCATTGAATCTTCTGCAGGGTGTGTTGAGTTTGCCCTGGCTTCCACTTGCACAACCCCCCTCCCTTTGTCTCTGCTTCCCCCATCTTCTTCATTGCTTCCCCCTTCTCCTCATAGAGCCAACACAGGCTTGCTGACTGCCATCAGGAACCCTGTGGATAGACTCTCCTCGTTGCAGTTGCTGCCTTGCTCTGTACCTCTGTGTGCATCTCAGCATTTCCTTGCCTGTGTTTGGGTGTGTGTGTGTGTCCTGCTCTAAGCAACTCTGAGACGAGCAACAGTCATCCCAGACATCATCTTTCTGGCTCCACAAGACCACCAAGGTGGATAACAAATTAAAACAAACTTAATAAAATAATAAAACACATAATTTCAAAGACAAAAAAAACAACAACAATTAAAATATTGGTCATGTAGGAGGGATCACTGAGGGAAGATGACAACAGAAGGGGACAGATAAATCTCCCTGGAGGGAAAAGAGGAGATTGATTCTAAGGATGGGCACAGACTGGAAAACCCTGGTTTGGGGCTTGCAAGCTGGGCAGCACCAAAGTGGACACCCAAACAACATCCAAGCAAAACCTGGTTCAGTTTGGGATCCCCCTGGTTATAAGCGCATATCACTTCTAGCTGAGATCAAGCATCACCCCCAGTGTGCCTGCATCAGCTGGAAGTGATGCAAGCTCATTGACCACCTGATGCATACACACCACTTCTGGGCAGTGTTGGGCACTGCCCTTAGTGTGTCCATATTACCGGAAGTAACATGAGCACGCCACGTTACATACAATAGTTCTGGATGACATAGATGCACTGGGGTGGCACCTGACACTGCCTAGAAGTGGTGTGCTTCTGTTGGGGGGCTGAGCACCTCAAATGATCCAAGCAGAAACTTGGTGAGTGATCAGGGAAGACTCCTGAAGCTTGGTTCAGGGTTTGTAAACTGGCCAAAGTTGGGTCTTTTGGGCTTGGGTCTAGTTCTTTGCCCTTCCCTTATTGATTCTCTCACCTCATGAACTTGCACAGGTTTCCTTGATGCCAGTCTATGTAACCTTTTATTATTATTATTTCAAATACCTGAATGCACCATAGCAGGAGTGGCCAACAGGGGCTCTCCAGATGTTTTTTGCCTACAACTCCCATCAGCCCCAGCCATTGGCCATGCTGGCTGGGGCTGATGGGAGTTGTAGGCAAAAAAACATCTGGAGAGCTACCGTTGGCCACCCCTGCACTATAGGTAGGTAGTCTTCCGCTCAAAGATGATGGGGCATTTCAATTTTAGGGCTGCTGATACCTGCATGTTCAGAAATTTCCTTTAAGGCTTTATTTACATTTGATTAATGCATCTCACAATTTTGACATGACAAACAGTGGACCTCTTGGATTAACTTTCTGACTGTCAAATTGAAACTGAAGTGCAGTGGTTTTCTTTAAGCATTCTGCAGTGTTTTGCAGCTTTGCTTCTGTGGTACTGTTACATATTGAGTCAGCACAGAAGATTAGTGCTAGAGAAACTGAAATATATATCTGATGGTTGTTATTTAAAAAAATATGGGATGCAAAACTCCTACTGGCACTCATACTAAGTACTAGCTTTGTGAGGTCACAGAGCAACACAAGCATTTGCAGAATAACATCAGTCTGAGCATAAAATACAATTAACTGCTTTTTGATTATTCAAAAAGAATGGTCTGAAAAGCAGTAATGAATTTCACATTAGTCACTTAATTTTTTTTTAAAGTACTTAAGGCTACATTTGATTTCCTTACCATGTGTCAACAGATAAAGCCCCTTTTCATTGGTTGGGTAGTTATTATGCAACTTTTGGGAGATGAATTGCATGAAGATAGTGTGCAGTTTCTATGATGATCTATTCTATAGAGATTTAATGTTGTATGAATAGGAATGACTTTGTTTTGGGTTATACTTGTGTCTGTGTGTGTTGTAGGTCTGTTGCAATATGTATTCTGGATTCTTTTTATGTCACATTTGATTACATCAGGAAAAAAATATTTGCAGCTGGATGGGCAACCTTTAAACATTCTGTGGAGATAAAAAAATTAAATACAATATTTTGTACATTGGATACAATATCTTGTACGCTAGCCTACATTTGAGGCTGACCTGGACACTCCAGCTGATCCAGATGGGAATGGCATGGACAGCGTATATGCAACCTGTGCTGCACTGGCTGCCAGTGTAGTACTGAGTCTTGCTACTGACCTTTAAAGTCTTAAGTATCCTGGGACCAGCATGATAGAGGTTTACAAGATTATGCATGGGATGGAGAAGGTAGAGAAAGAAGTACTTTTCTCCCTTTCTCACAATACAAGAACTCGTGAACATTCAATAAAATTGCTGAGCAGTTGGGTTAGAGCGGATAAAAGGAGGTACTTCTTCACCCAAAGGGTGATTAACATGTGGAATTCACTGCCACAGGAGATGGTGGCGGCTACAAGCATAGCCAGCTTCAAGAGGGGGTTAGATAAAAATATGGAGCAGAGGTCCATCGGTGGCTATTAACCACAGTGTGTATATATACATATGTGTGTGTGTGTGTATGTATGTGTGTGTGTGTGTGTATATATATATATATATAAATTTTTTGGCCACTGTGTGATACAGAGTGTTGAACTGGATGGGCCATTGGCCTGATCCAACATGGCTTCTCTTATGTTCTTATCTGTGGAACCATCTCTACTGGTATGTTCTCAAGAGAGTGTTAACTCTGCAGACAACAACTTACTGGTGATTCCTAGTCCCAGAGAGATACAGCTGTCCTTGACAAGGGCCAGGGCCTACTCAGTCTTGGCTCTAACCTGGTGGAACTCTCTGCCTAATATTGTCAGAGCTCTGCAGTAGCTTATGCAGTTCTACAGGGCCTTTAATGCAGATATGCTCTGCCAGACTTTTGATTGAGGTCAGTGATGATTCAACTTTCATGGGTCAACCTTGATTTCCCCCGGCTCAACCTAGTGGCACCTTTTCCACTTGGAGAAGAACTGGCTTAATATATCTTTTCAACCTCTTTTCCAAACAAGAATTCCTTTCTAAAGCCCAAATGGATCAGAAAACTTCTTATTGCTTACCAAGGTTTGAGTATTTTCAGATTCGTCATCTTGTTACCAGTCCTCATATTCGGGAAGCTTGTGTTCACCCATTGACGGATTTTGAATTTTTGCTGTCTCATCCCAACTTCTCCAAAAAGAGCCTTATTTCTAAATTATACCAAATCTTGTTATTATCTCACACAAAGGTCTACCTTCCTACAGCGCCAAATGGCATAATGACTGTAAACTGCTCTTATCTCCAGAGCAGTGGGAACAGATCTGATCATCAGAAATGCTCCATACCAGCTCTTTAAATATTTTCCAGCAGAACTTTAAGTTAATGGCAAGGTGGTATTATACCCCTCTTCGCTCTGCACATATTAATAATCAATTTTTCCCGCTCTGCTGGAGAGGTTGTGGACAAGTCGCTTCATATCTGCACTGTTGGTGGGAATGCCCTTATGTTATTTCATTTTGGAGGCATATTATGCACTGTATTAATGATATTATCAAAACATCTATTCCTTTAAATCCTGACATTATTTTACTTAATAATTGGTCCAACATTAAGCTGTCTCAAGCTAAAATATCTCTAGTAACTGTGCTCTTAACTGCTGCAAAGTCATTATTAGCTCATTCATGAAAAGATACCAAAGCTTTGACAATTGAATCTTGGCTATCCAACGTTTGGGACCATATAATTATGGACAAAATTTTAGCAGGTTTAAATTGAGTTGATCCGTATCAAGCTCAACTAAATTTTATAGCTAAGTGGTCCCCTATTCTTAAGAAAATAGATAATGACCCCTTCTTCACAGATTTGCTTGCAAAATGCTCCATATATCACAAAATCTTAGTATATTAATCAGTACACTTCTTGTCATCTGTAAATGGGTAACTGTTTTTGTCTTCATGTGTTTTATCATTGCTTACATTGTATACTTCCTTTTTTGTTTGTTAATGATGAAATAATGTGTTTTTTTAAAAAATGTCAGCAATGATTTTCCGACATGACTGGCACCCATTTTATCTCATCCCTGCCTTAAACTTTGATCTATGTTCGCCCTACCCCACCCCCACCCCAAGAAAGTGACCAAGAGGTCCAGAATTCCAGATTCTGTAACATTGTAAAAGACAGGGGCACCATTCTGAATCTATTGAATTTTTAAATTGTAACTTGGTTTTTAACTTTATGAATTTTATTATATTTTAATGTTTTTGTATATCTGTTGTTATGGCCTATGCCACACTGAACATTGTCCAGAGCGTGGCAAAAGTTGAGATAGTGCAGTTGATAAATCCAATTAATAATAATGATAATACATGCTTGAAAGTTTGAGTACAAAGACTTCAAACAGCAATACTGAAGGTGACATTTCCCCTTCTGATTATCTCTGTAGAGAGACTGGAAAGAGGTGAAATTTACAGGGGGCTCAAAACCTCTTGACATTTTCACATCTCATTTTTACTGTTGTTCTTTAAAACACTTGATCAAAGGTTAGGCTTCCCAACCCTCCCACCCTGGCGGGGGACCCCAGGATTTCCACCCTCTTCCCCCGCTCCCCAAAAAAATGGAAGCGGGGGAGGGGGGAAAACGGTGCCGGGGAGCATGGTGAGCCGCCTGATCCTGGAGCCGGCGAGGCCGCCACGCCGCTGCCGCCCCCTCCCCGCCCACTGCAGCTGCTCCTCTGAGATGGGCCCAGGCTGAGCCCATCTTGGAGGAGCAGCCAAGAGCAGCGCAGGCAAAACCAGAGAAGGGGAGGGCGAGGCAGGCCAGGAGCATGGCGAGCCACGAATCTGGGCCCTTTTAGGACCCAGACTCGTGACTCGGCACGCCCCCGGCCCGCCTCCACCCCCCCTCCGCTTCCACCCCAGAGGCGGAGCGGGCGAAGCCGCCGCGCCACTGCCGCCTCTTCTCCGCTCGCCGTGGCTGCTCCTCCGAGATGGGCTCAGGCTGAGCCCATCTCGGAGGAGCAGCCACGGCGAGCAAAGAAGAGGTGGCAGCTGCGGGGTGGCTCGCCACGCTCCCTGGCGCCGTTTCCCCCCTCCCCCTGGCTCCACCCCCAAAGTCTCCTGGCTCCACCCCCAAAGTCCCCAAATATTTCTGGGGTTGGACTTGGCAACCCTATCAAAGGTAGACAATTTATGGCCCACAGGGCCCAGACCATTTTATGTGATCTGTTGCACACATTTCTCATTGCATTGCTGTTCCAGGGTACAACAGTTATATCACTTTGAGTTAATATTGTTTTGAATTGAATATTTGTTAATGATTATAGAATTGAGTGAGAGACTGGAGAGATGAGCATGCAAAACAATTCTTTGTAGGTTCCTTCAAACATATCTAAACATCTCTAGAAATTCAAAAGCTTATGAACACTGCTCGATGTTGTAAAACTTAACCTGCAAGCATGTCTGAAATTGATTTTTCAACAACTTGTGGATTATGATGTACACTTTTCCTATGCAGAAACAATTAGTTGGCTGGAATCAACTCTATGGTATGCACTTGCATTGGTATTCTTCGTGTTGCTGATTATGCTTTCAGCAGAACTGAAAGAAAGGAACCATGTGGAAACAAATGCAGTGGAGGCTGCCTTGGGTTGGGAGAGGAAAAGCAGGAGCTGGTGGAAGTGGTGGCTTTTGTGGGACAAACAGGAGCTGCAGAAGGTAGCAGACACAGTGCAAGGATGACAGTCAGAGGGGGTGGTATTCTGACATTCTTCCTTATGGCATATTAACAGAACTCCATAGGAATACTTATTTTATGTTACAAAAATTGAGTTCGGCGATTGAAGTCCTGAAAGTTACACAACAGCTGAGCAGAATCCTGATCTTCCCATATCATTTAACAGGTTCTACTGTTAAATATCATATTCTCACCTTTGTTTTTTCCCAAAACTGTTTTGGTTTGGTTTGTCACCTCTCCTGATTTTTCTACCCTTCAGCAGGTAGTAACTATAATATCTTGAAAGATACCTCAGTTTATAGCCACAAAGTTGAAAATTGCTTTGGAGATTCAGGAGCTATGTATTCTCTTGAGCCATAACTGTCTGGTTAGGAAGCTTCTGAAGAGTGTGAAATAATGTTTTGTTTCATCTGGTTTCCTATCCCAGGCTGTGGCATGCTGAGTAAAACAAACATTGACCTATTATCACTGGAACATCAAAAACATGGGTTCTGGCAAGTTCAATCATACATTTTCCTTTTCATCAGGCTTTATGACTTACCTGCCCTTGATTCAAGAAGCTTGTAGGTTTATGTTAAAAGCCTGCTTTAATATCTTCCACCCCATTTAATACTATTAGCTGAATTACAGACATTCAGTGAAATCCATAATGGCATATGAACAAAAATGTACCACTTGCTGAGACATACTGGTCACTAGCTTGGAGACTTGAAAGAAGTCTGTTTGTTTTTGTTGCTGTCACTGTGACTTGCAGTGATTGCATAGAGAGCAAACGGGAAAAAGCCGATCTTGTGCTGCTTTTTTGAAAAAGGCCCGAACTTTCTGTGCTGTCAAATTAATGCGGCGCTGATCCGCAGCAAGTCGGAATGACCCTGGATGACGCTTGATTGCCAGATGTGGATGTCTGGACAAACATATTTAATCCGTCAGCGAGATGGAGCTGTGTCGCCACTAATGATACGTGTGACCGCACCCCATGTTTCTTATGTGAGATCAAGGGAACAGCTATCTTTAGCCCTTTCTTTTCTGTTTGTTCCTGATGCTCCCTTGCTGTTTTCCATTCTCCTGTTAGGGAGACAGCTGGAATTTCAGCTACTGCCAGAGTACAGCTGGCTGCTAGCCTGAATATAATAGTCTAGCATGCAGCAGTTCAAATATCCCTTGGTGTGAACAACAGTGCTAGAAAAGTTTGAGTTCTTCTTCTATGTGAATTCCATCCTCCCAGTAATAAAAATCAGGAATTGAAGGGCTGTCATTCATTGACAGAACAATTGCTTTGCATGTAGAAGATCCCAGATTCAGTTGTTGGCTTCTCAAGTTAAAAGGATTAGACAGCGGGTGATAGGAAAGACCTCTGCCTGAAACCATGTAGAACCACTACTAGTCAGACTTGATAATACTGACATTGGTTTATGGTCACCGCAGTTGAAGTTCTTGGGCTTTCATCAGCCTTGACTAGGGTTGCCAGGTCTGTGTTGGAAAATACCTGGAAACATTGGGGATGGATCCGGAAGATGACAACGTTTGGGGAGGGGAGGAGCATGGTACAATACCATAGAGTCCACCCTTCAAAGCAGCTGTTTTCTCCAGGGGAGCTGATCTCTGCCAGCTGGAGATCAGTTGTAAAAGCAGGAGATCTCCAGGCCCCACCTGGAGGCTGGCAGCCCTAGATTGCATTAGCATCCTGCTCTCACAACTCCTGTTTGGGACAATTTTATTGCACAAAATGTTCTTTTGTGTTCCATTCATCATCTAGAAACACTGCAGCAGTAGGTCTGCCACATTGCCTTCCTTATAGTTGCTTTGTGCCAGAATGTGGGAGGGAACCCTAAATCTTCTTGGAGAGTATAAGGGCATAGATTAAAGGACGCCATCTGAGTGTGTGTGTGGAAGAGGGAGTAGACTAATCTGGTGAGAGGGAAAGGAATGGGCATGGAGCTGGATTCCTCTATGCAATAACAATGCAGATATGCCATCCAATTATTTAACTGCCAGTGCATAGCTTGATTTCTTAAAATAAACATTGGGACCTCTGCCATTAAAATCTGCCATCCTTCCACTAATACATAACAAGAGAGAATTGAATTCATTTGTAACAGCACTACACATTCTCTGATACTCTCTTTGTTAGACATGGGCAAGTAATCACTCAGCATTGGTGTTTCCCAGGACATTTTTTTGAGCAGGAGTGCACAGGAACACAGTTCCAGCTGGCTAGGTCAGGGCTCCAGCTCGAAAAAGGTCTCCAACAGAGGGAAGGCTCTAGGCAGCCACGTGCTCCCAGACCATGCACTCCATCCTCTCCACTGCCTCTATCCTCTAATGGGCTTGCGAAGAAAGTGAGAGACTTAGAGTGCCCCCTCCCGGGAGAACACAGATCCATGAAATGCAGCTGATAGCACTGTACTGCTCTGTGTCAATTTGCAGAAAGTAACCTAATTGAATGGGTTACATCACTTCTGGGGATGTCAGGGGGTGTATCCTAATATGCAAATGAGTCTCTGCTGGGCTTTTTCTAAAAAAAAGCCCTGGTGTTTCCTAACTGTAAAATAGGGCAAATAGTGGTGAACATGATAGTGGGGTGTGTCTGTATTTTCCATAGTGTCATTAAGATTTCCCTTTCAAATATTCTTAAGGTAAGTTTCCAGATTGCCAGCCCTAACCTGTGCATGTAAATAAGATCAATTGGTCTTACTCCCAAGGAGATATATAGATGCTTTCAAGCTATACTATTTCATTCAGTTATTGGCTTGATTGTGCATGGGTAGGGCTATAAGATTATTAACGCTATGATTAAAAATAACCCAACTGCACAACAGTACCCTCTTTTTTATGGTCCTTGTGACATGATATTGTATTTGTATGGGATTTATCAAGGTATCTTCATTTCTCATATTACATGTAGCCCACTAGCATAGCGATCCTGTAGAAACTGAGGTTTTGTGTTTTCTCACTCATGACTAATCCAGCAAATGGACAATCCAGTTTTGTCGTTTTGTTCCAATAACTTTTATGAAAAGGATGAAAGCACCTTTTTTGTAAAGTGGAAAGTTTCAGTAAGATAATATATAAAGGAAAACATTTTACGCACCCCCCCCCCCAAACCCAAATCATATTTTGTTTGCTCATTTTCAGGGTCTTTCCTACTCCACCAGCACAAATGCTTTTTTGAAAGTTAAAATAGAGATCAATCCTAAGTAGGTCTGCTCAGATTCAGATCTATTCAGTGGGGTTTACTCCCAGGAAAGTGTTCTTCAAATTGCATTGTTTTGTATTTAGACAGTTTAATTTACAGAGACCCCACACCATTAGAGCCCCAGAGATGCAGTTTAAAAGACTAGGGATTATCTTTGTATTGTGCACCATAGATTGCTCAGGGGGAACAGATCACGTTATCTTCCACCCCAATAAAATTTAATCAGCCCTCACTGAATTTCCACATAGTGGACACTAACAGTGTTTGCATTTGAGTCTCACTGGGACCATTTCTTAGTTAAGTGGCCCGTGCACTGAAGCAGCACATTGCATTTTTACCTTCTTTATCACATTTTTATTTCCTTTTTATTGACTATTCCAGCAGGCTCTTTTTTAAAAAAAAGAAAAATCACACACTGTTCAAGCTCAGAAAAAGTTTATCGTGGAAATATTATCACCTCAAGCAGATGACAGCATGCAATTTTATGGTTTATAACTTTTTGCCTCTTGTTGTTAGCCCTCCCGCACGGGTGCTACAACAGACACAGCTAATATATTTTCAAGTTGCTTTCTATTTTTCTATTATATTCACACATATAAAAATACTAGAAAATATTTAGAAACTGGTCCATTTCATTGATGTGGAATTACATCATATAGGAATTTGAATCAAAACCACAGGTTTAAGCCTAAAATATCAAAAATAACAAAGACACAGTAATCTATCTTGGTGATAAGCCTAGGCCAGTGTCCTGTATAGCTGTGCAAAAAAAAGGGGGGGGGGGTTGGATATTAAGGATATTGAACTTGAAAAATATAAGTATTTTCCATATTTCAGAATCCCAGTATTGATATGGTATTCAGATTCAGTAAATATTTGGCATTCCCAATTTTTTTGTCATTTCCCACCACCCGTTTCAATCCTGGGCTGGTTCCTCTTTGCAACTTGGTTTAAACCGAGCTGTAAAGAGAAGCCAGCCCCAGCCAAGGGTTCTCCTTACAGATTCTGCTGGGGCTCTGCTGGGCAGCCCAGTTTCAATTGGATGGCCCAACAGAGCCTGGCAAGGAGCTGATCCTACAGAGAGAACTCTTCCCACTGGCTTGGTTGGAGCTCTGCTGGGCAGCACAGTTTAAACCAGACTACCCAACAGAGCCACTCCCATACTCCACTGTTTCCAATGGAGGGAGGGAGGCATTTAAAGGAACTGCAGTCCCATTAAATGACTGTTGTAAGCTTCAAGTGAACTCTGAAGACATTTAAAAGGCTTATAGTCCCTTTAAATGCTTTCTCAAAGTGGCAAATTCACTCAGAAGATGTTTAAAGGGATTGTGGTCCCCTTAACCCTCAGTTATCCAGCAGTCCTGAAAAATTGTGAATAATTTTTGGGATTTTCAATATACTTAGTCCTAAACTGGGTTAAAAAGTATATCCGGCAAATACAGTTAAGATATTTTTTTGACTTTTTTCCATTCACTATAGGCTGAATGCACACTTCTAATCTTCTCCTAATGTAACTCTTAATTAGGATCCATCAACCTGGTTGTTTGCTAAAATTACATCTCTATATACAACTTACTAAAATGAAAATTTCGAAGGGCCAGAGTCAGGACTTTCCTTACAAGTTTGCTAGTGATGGGAGTGAGGTAGTATGTCTGAAATTATTTTGGTAGACGGAATGGGCTAGCAGCAATATTTGGGAGTAGGTTTGCCAGCCCCGCCCCCGCCCCACTCCCAGGCTACCAGCGATGCTTGTATAAATATGCCATTTTTAAGAGGTTTTAATTGTGTTTGTTGACAGTACTTCATCTAACTTAGGGGTGTCAAAAGTGTGGCACGCAGCCAACAGGCATCCTACCCAGGGCTTTAATCAGGCCCATGGCCCTTTTCTCCCTCTTCTCTTCTCCCCTCTTCCTGTCCTCACCCTTTGAACCTTCGAGGCTGCTGAAGTTCCCAGCTCCTTCTGTTGTCTTTGCCAATTTCAGCAGGAAGCTCTTCTGGGCTTGCAAAGAAAATGTGGAATAGATTTTCCATTAAAGTCTCTGAGAGTAGTCTTATCTGGGCCCAGAGACCTTAATGGGAAATCCATTCCACATTTTCCTTGCAAATTTGTACTGCAATGTATTTCAATGGAGTGGAGCTCATTTCACTTTCCAGCATTTGTATGGCCAGTTGAAGCTGTTGCTTGCTGGAGTAGTCTCCTTGCAAATAAAAGGTTGATACTTTGAGCCAGTTTGTCTTTGCTGAATGGACACGAGAACTGGTGCCTAGCGAGTACTCTAACCTGGAAACCCCACAGCCAAAGGGGGATTTTACACTGGAGAGCCATTGTCAATCTGAGTAGATGGGGGTGGGGTGGATAAGCTTGCAATGCCCAGCCATGTCATGTTTTCCTAGGCTCAATGAGTGTTATATTTTTAGTTTCTGCTGTGATCCTCCTGCTTTTTCTTGATGTTTTATTTTTAAAATTGCATTGCCAAATTCCACTATTCCCCAACCTTTTCATTTTAAACAAAATATTGCAAGAATTTTAAGCATGTTTGTATTTTAAGTAAAAAAATAATATCTTTAATTGTGTTTGTCCGTAGCCTTTATAAAGTTTATATCTCTATTAACTGGCATTACATTTTATGACAGATGTGTCCAAGCCCCACAAAATCCCATTTATGTAAGATCCAGTCCATGTAACGGACACTCCTAATCTAGTTTATTTCCTTTCCTTGTTTTCATATTTTGCTTGGGTCTTCTTTGCCATTTAATGCTATTTATGTGTTTATGCCATTTTCATTGAATTTATATGCAAAAAAGGTATCAATTTAACATTAATGTTACTAGGTATTTTCATTATTTTAGTCAACAAAAGACCACAATTCCATCCTGACCACTGGGAAAGCATAGAAGCAGTTTCCAAACTGAACCAGACTAGTCATGAAATTCAGCAACACCCCTAAAACTGAGGTACATCCCTGAAGAAGGAGCTGTGGATAAGGAAAGTGCTTCTCTTTTTCATGCTTTTCTGGGCAGAGTAAACACCATCACTTCTGTGCTTCATGGTTGTCTGCTGTGTGAGAGAAATATGGCACCAACTCAGTCTGAGAGGTGGCTGAGAAGAAGGAAGCATGGTTTGCAGTCTCATGTGGACTGCAGGCTTGTAAGGGTGGGGCCAGCACATTGATGGAACAGCTGCATCTGCAAATGTGGCAGGAGGGGGCAATGGGTACAGTGCTCCAGTGGGAATTTAAACTTGCAACCAACTGGTTTGTCCTCTCTTCATGTTCTGCAGCTTGCCCACCCATTCCCCACTTCATTTGCATTTCTGGTGTGATGGGGTTGTGTTGTGCTTATTATGCTTATCATGTATTCTGTACCATTCTGCAATGTTAGGTTATTTTATTCTGTCGCAGCTTGAGCAGTTGTTGATATTGGGGTCTTGGGGGGTGGAGCCACTCAAGCCACATGCTCAGCTCAGGGGTTTCTGGGTGGCTTCCACCACTAGATTGCAAGGGAACCATACAGACGCTGATGATCACATGGATCTCAGATCTTGTCACTCCATGGTTATATTCCCCAGCAGGTGGGCTGGGGTGGTGGTGTCAGAACTTGTATCTTTACTGCTGGTTCCCTATAATGTGACCAATGCTGCAATGTATTTTTATTATGACTTAGAGCTGCTTTGTTACTGAACCAAACTGACTCCATGTTGTAACCCTTGCTTGACCCAAAGTGCTTGAATAGTAATTAACCTTGCCCCACTGGTATCCAAAATATTTGGGGTGGTAGAATGAGTTATGTTATGTCTCTGCACATTCTCACACTGGGACCCTTTGAAGCCGAGCAGCATGGCCTTCGAAGTAGGGAGGCATCCTCTCTACTGATAGTGATGGTGAGAAGACAGATGTGCCTGTAACGGTGTGAATTGTGGCTTTGTGAGATGTTTGTTTTACGTGTATAAAATTGTGCTGGTGCTGGCTCTCGCCATCACTGTTATCTTGCCTCTTCCAGTGCTTAGTTCTCTTCAATAAAATCCTAACTTTGTAACCAAGTATGGGATCCGTTTGAAGTTCTTAAGTTCTGACATTATAACAGTGATCCCATTGTTCGTGGCTTATCTGTACTGGAGGCTTGGCCCGATGGCGGCAAAAGTGCCAGATGACGGAGAGCCCACCACCCCAATAGAGGACCCGCCGCTCGACCCAAATGTGACGGGGGTCCGGCGCAAGATTAAGGTCCCGGCGCCTTTCTCGGTCGACGCCGCGTTCCCAGCCCCGCGAACCTGGAGCCCACGGAAGTCCACGGCAGCAATCGACGCCGCGGAGCAGCGGTACCGAAGCATGCTGGGCGAAGGGGGAGCCGGAGACGGAGACGGCGGCCAAGAGGAGGGCCCGGAGCCCCGAGGGGGAGACGACCAGATCCGGACCCTCCGCAACGACTTATTCGACTGGGTTCGGGAGATACACGACGACGTGCATCGATCCCGCGTGACGATGGCCGAGGAGTTGCAGCAGAACCTGGGCGCGATCTACGACCAGCTCCGCACCTTGCAAACTGCGGTCCTGGGAGTCCCGATTGGAGGGCTACCGCTGGGGCAACTGCCCGTAGCCCCGCCGGCCCCGCCAGCTCCGGTTGCCCCGGCTCCGCCGGCTCCGGCCGCCCCAGCCCCGCCGGCTCCGGGCGTCCCGGCGCCGCCGGCTCCACCTGCCCCGGCACCACCAGCCCCGCTGGCCCCGGCTGCCCCGGCGTTGCCGGCCCTGCCCGCTCCAGGGGCCCCTGCGCCCCCCGCGCTGATCCTGCCGGCTCTACCGGGCCCCGCGCCGCCGCCGGGGGTGCCGCGAGCCCCAGGGGGGGCCGAGGGTCGAGGAAGAGAATTGAAGATTACTTTCGATGGGAATCCGGAGGACGTGGAGTATTTTACCATACAGTGCGACACGTTCTTCACCCACTGGGGTGCGGATTACCCGACCGAAGCCAGCCGAGTGTACCACATCGCATCCCGACTGAGAGGCGCGGCCCGCAAGTGGTACGTCGGGCTTTTTATGGGAAGAAAACCCGAGCTAGCTACGGTGGCGGGGTTCCTGCACGCGATGCTCCGCCAGTATGGCGATCCCCTGCGGGAGGAGAAGGCCGTCGCCGCCCTTCAGCGCATAGAGCAAGGCAACCGCTCCACCCGCGAATATGCCACCGAGTTCCTGGGGTACTGCGCGGCGGCGAGGGGATGGAACGAGGTCATGAAATATACCGCGTTCATCAATGGTTTGAACCCGTCAATCCTCGACCGCTGCTACAGTCAAGGGAGACCCGACACGTTGGTCGGATGGATCCAGCTGGCCGGAGAGGTGGAGACCAACCTCCAACATGTGGGGATGCGACGGCAGCAGCTGGCGAAGAAGGCGGCGAAGCTCACGCCGACTAAATCCGAAGGGAGAAAGGCACCGGCGGCCTCCACCCCGTCTCCCGCTCGCAAGTGCTTCAAATGCGGAGACCCAAATCATCTCGCTGCCAACTGCCCAGTAAAAGTGGGTGCCACCCCACCCACGGCGAAGACAACTACCCCAGGGCCGAAGAAGAAAAAGAGCGGCCGCTCGAAGGAGCCCAGCCGGGGCTCCGTCGCCACTTCCTTGGCGACTGACGAGGATTTTACCACCGACTTGGCTACAGTGGAAGAATCGACTGAAGAATCGGACGATACCGAGTCGGCGGGAAACGACAGCGACCTGCTTTAATGGGTGCCGCAAAGCAGGTCCAGCAACAGCCGGCACTCCTCACGGTGAGAGCAACAGGGGGGTTACTATTTATGGCCGTTACCCTCCTCAACCCTACCCTAAAGAGATTCATGCACGCCCGAGCGCTGATCGACTCCGGGTGTAACAGGGAACTGATCACCCCCCGCCTAGTTGAGGCGTTGGGATTAGCCACCTCCCCCCTACCACAGCCGATGCAGTTCCAGCAGATGGACGGGGGGCCCATGAGGGGGGAACCTTGTGCGTTAGAGACTCAGGCAGTCCCGGTGGGGACCGAGGAGCATTGGGGGATTGAAACTTTCGTAATTGCCCCCTCTTGCTCTTTTGACGTGGTGATGGGCTCGTCTTGGCTCGCCCGCCACCAACCAGACATAAGGTGGGAGGAACAAATCGTCCGGTTCCCGGATTGGAGGTGTGAGCATCACCACTGGCGCCCCGAATGGGGACCGCACGCCCCCCCCCAAAACATGCGGGCTTGCCTCACTCTCGAGGAAGTCGCCTCAATCCCCAAGGAATACCAGGATCTAAGATTAGCGTTTAGCGAGAAGGAAGCGGACGAGCTACCGCCCCACCGCCCTACGGACTGTGCCATCGAGCTGATCCCAGGGCAACAGCTTCCCAAGGCGAAACTGTACTCCATGGGTTGGGCGGAAAAAGCTGAACTCCGAAAGTTTTTGGACAAGAACCTTAAGCGCGGCTTCATACGGCCGGCCACTGCCCCCCATGCCGCCCCCGTCCTCTTCCGAAAGAAAAAGGATGGGTCTCTTAGGCTCTGCACAGATTTTCGTGCTATAAACGGGATTTCCATGTCCAACGCCTACCCGATCCCGTTGATAAAGGATTTGTTGAACACCGTAGCAAAGGGCAAAGTATTTACAAAGCTTGATCTCCGAGACGCGTACTTCCGCGTCCGCAACAAAGAGGGGGACGAGTGGAAGACAGCATTCAACACCCCCCTGGGACAATTTGAGTACCTAGTCATGCCCTTCGGACTGCAGGGAGCCCCTGGTGTTTTCATGAACTTTATCAATGAAGTGCTACGGGAATTCCTGTTTAAGGGGGTGGTGGTGTACCTTGATGACATCATTATCTATTCACAAGATCTAAAGTCTCATGTACCCCTGGTCCGAAAAGTGTTACGCACCCTTTGCAAACACAAACTGTACGCCAAATTGTCAAAATGCGAGTTCCACAAGACCGAGTTGGACTATTTGGGTTTCCGGGTGTCGGGGGAGGGATTGGCCATGGACCCCGCAAAGGTCCAAGCGGTACTAGACTGGGAACCCCCTCGAACCCGCAAACAGTTACAAAGTTTTATCGGGTTCGCTAACTTTTACCGCGATTTCATTAAGGGGTTTGCCACCGTCATGCTCCCCCTCACGGAACTTCTCAAAACCAAAGGGAAGGGTGAAGAGGCAAAAAAGCCGGGCGCACGCCTAACGTGGACGCCTGAATGCCAAAAAGCTTTCAATGAACTAAAACGCCTCTTCACCTCCGAACCCGTGTTGGCTCATCCTGACCAGCGGAAACCCTTCGTGGTCCAATGCGACGCCTCCGACGCCGCAGTGGGAGCCATACTGATGCAGAGGGGGGGAAATGGGGTGCTCCGTCCATGTGCCTATATCTCAAGGAAATTTTCCAACGAACAAAGGAATTGGTCAGTCTGGGACAAGGAGGCGTTTGCAGTCATGTTTGCCCTGAAAACCTGGCGCTCCTGGCTCGAGGGAGCGAGAGTGCCCTTTGAAATCTGGACCGATCATAAAAACCTTGAAGCCCTCACCGGGCGCCGCAAAATGACTGCAAAACAAATCCGGTGGGCAGGTTTCTTTGCTAAATTTGACTTTGTGCTGAAACACATCCCAGGCTCAAAGAATTTTTTAGCAGACGCCCTCTCTCGCATGCCACAACACGACAGTCTCCGGGAGGAGGTAGTGGACTCATTAATTTCCCCCTCAGCCATCTCGGGGGGGGTCACTACCCGCTCAGGCAGGCAGACCAGCCCTCCGGATTCAGATCTGCTGCCTCGATTCCTCTCAGAATACAACCAGGAGACCGACCGCCCACCCAACTTGGTTAAAGCCGAAAACGGGCTCTGGCTGCACAATGAAAAAATCTATGTGCCCGACCCCCTCAGAAAAGAGGTCTTGGAGCGCTGTCACTCAAGTCGCCTGGCCGGCCACTTTGGCTATGTCAAAACCCTCAACTTACTCACCCGCCAGTTCTGGTGGCCGAAAATTAAGAAAGATGTATCTGAATTTGTTCTTTCATGCCCCACCTGCCTCATGGCAAAAAGAAGGGGGGGTAAACCCCCAGGCCACCTGGTTCCACTCCCTACAGCCACCAGACCGTGGTCGGTAGTCTCCATGGATTTCATTGTCGAACTCCCACCCTCACAGGGCAAAACAGTCATCCTGGTCGTAGTCGACACATTTTCTAAGCAAGCCCATTTCATCCCATGCAAAAAACTACCCACGGCCAAAAAACTCGCCCAGCTCTTTTTCACCCACATTGTACGCCTACACTCATTCCCGGACAAGGTCATTAGCGACCGCGGGACGCAGTTCGTTGCCAACTTCTGGCGGGAGTTCTGCAAACTTGCTGGCATCGAGCAGGGGCTAAGCTCTGCCTACCACCCCCAGTCGGACGGACAGACGGAGAGGGTTAATGGTCTTCTGGAACAGTACCTCCGCTGCTTCATTAATTTCCAACAGTCCAACTGGGTGGACCTCCTCCCTTTTGCAGAATATGGCTACAACAACAGCCTCCATAGCTCAACCAAAACTTCCCCTTTTCAAATTATCAATGGTTACGAGGGCAAACCGTTTCCCACTCTCGCCCTCCCCGCCAGCCCGGCCGAACCCACATCCTGTCAGCAATGGTGGGAGGGCCTCCGTGAAGGCTGGAAGGGTATTCAGGAAAACCTGGAGGAAGCGAAAAAAGCCTACAAAAAGCAGTTTGACAAAAAGCACTCCCAAGAGTGGGACCTGAAGGTGGGGGATACAGTTTTCCTGTCCACAAAAAACCTTCCCCTTCCCCAGCCCTGTCGCAAACTCGCACTGAAGTTCCTGGGCCCATTTAAAATAAAAAGGGTAATAAACAAAGTGACCGTGGAACTCGAACTGCCCAAATCTCTAAGTAAGATCCATCCTGTTTTTCATTGCAGCTTGCTTCGGAAAGACCCTGGTGCTACGTCCTTCCATCCCAGGGCCCCACCGCCCCCTCCGACGACAGTGAGGGGTCAGAGTCACCATGAGGTCCAGGAGATCCTGGACTCCAGAGTCAAAAGGGGGAAACTGCATTATTTGATCAGGTGGAAACACTTCCCCCCAAGCTGTGACGAGTGGGTCGAATCTCAGAATGTAGCCGCTCCGCAACTGCTGAAAAAGTTTCACCTACTGTACCCGCACAAGCCCAAGGCGGGCCCCGCGGGAGGGGGTGCTTAGGGGGGGCAGTATGTCAGAACTTGTATCTTTACTGCTGGTTCCCTATAATGTGACCAATGCTGCAATGTATTTTTATTATGACTTAGAGCTGCTTTGTTACTGAACCAAACTGACTCCATGTTGTAACCCTTGCTTGACCCAAAGTGCTTGAATAGTAATTAACCTTGCCCCACTGGTATCCAAAATATTTGGGGTGGTAGAATGAGTTATGTTATGTCTCTGCACATTCTCACACTGGGACCCTTTGAAGCCGAGCAGCATGGCCTTCGAAGTAGGGAGGCATCCTCTCTACTGATAGTGATGGTGAGAAGACAGATGTGCCTGTAACGGTGTGAATTGTGGCTTTGTGAGATGTTTGTTTTACGTGTATAAAATTGTGCTGGTGCTGGCTCTCGCCATCACTGTTATCTTGCCTCTTCCAGTGCTTAGTTCTCTTCAATAAAATCCTAACTTTGTAACCAAGTATGGGATCCGTTTGAAGTTCTTAAGTTCTGACAGGTGGTTACTGGGTGGCAGACAGGTCACATGATGTTTGGTTCATCCCCATGCTGTGCCTGTGCTCCTTTGACTGTAATCAATAAAGCTGTGGCCCTTTGTTTTATTTGAACACTGGTTTCTGCGGTTTTCTTCTGTTGCATCATCCTCTTATCTTCCCTAGACCTGTAAATGAGGCATGAGCGACTGCAATTGCCCATTTGATCATCTGGGCAGACTTGCTTACTGTGGTAGAAACAAAACTAATATGAGATAAATTAACAGCAGAATACAACAAAAGCCTAACTGTGCAATACTTCATGCATTTTTATTAAGAATAAAGGATAATTGTCTTTAATTTTTCATTAGGAATCTGAAGCCCTGCAGTGCAAGACTGTAACTTGTAATTCATTTAACAGCAACAACAACAAAAGCCAACACAAATATTCAGTTAACTTTTATTCAGAGAACTCTTCAACTGATTACGCCATGCTGGGAATTATTAGGAAGGGAATTGAAAACAAATCAGCCAGTATCATAATGCCCCTGTATAAATCGATGGTGCAGTCTCATTTGGAATACCATGTGCAATTCTGGTCACCGCACCTCAAAAAGGATATTATAGCACTGGAAAAAGTCCAGAAAAGGGCAAGTAGAATGATTACAAGTTTGGAACACTTTCCCTATGAAGAAAGGTTAAAACGCTTGGGGCTCTTTAGCTTGGAGAAACGTTGACTGCAGGGTGACATGATAGAGGTTTACAAGATTATGCATGGGATGGAGAAGGTAGAGAAAGTACTTTTCTCCCTTTCTCACAATACAAGAACTCGTGGGCATTCAATGAAATTGCTGAGCAGTCGGGTTAGAATGGATAAAAGGAGGTACTTCTTCACCCAAAGGGTGATTAACATGTGGAATTCACTGCCACAGGAGGTGGTGGCGGCTACAAGCATAGCCAACTTCAAGAGGGTGTTAGATAAAAATATGGAGCAGAGGTCCATCAGTGGCTGTTAGCCACAGTGTGTATATGTATGTGTGTGTGTGTGTATATATATATATAAATTTTTGGCCACTGTGTGATACAGAGTGTTGGACTGGATGGGCCATTGGCCTAATCCAACATCGCTTCTCTTATGTTCTAATAGTTCTTTCTTGTTGATTCTGTTGCTATAAGCATCAAAAAATAAAATAATTGTATTAGAACAATAAAGATACAGTCTCTGACAGTATAAAGGTACACGAAGCAAAAGGGATTGTCATTAGTGTTTTTTTTACGTTAATGGTAGTTTGATTTTTTTTACAAATATAAGACAAGTAAATCAAACTTCCCTTGTTCACAATCACTGTTTTCTCTCATGTTGAATCACCATAACTTGTATTAATGATTTCTTCACAATTCAAAATAAGTATTTTTTGTAGTTTTGTGTTCCTGGAAGTAGAGACGTATATCTTCTTGGCTAGCTAAGTATCTGCTGTTGGTCAATGGTTACAGTTTCCCAGCCTGCTTGGACCAGGGTCATCATGGCTAGCTCATCAGCTATATGTTTTTACACCTGAACAGCTGGTGGTGTTAATTACATTAATGCATACTGTGACCAGGGTCAGCCCTGGACTCACCACCTTCCCCCCCTCCATGGCACTATGCCCCACCACCTGCATGGCAGAAAAATAGGAGAAGCAACAGGGAGGTGAGTGGAGGATGAGAAGGGATGGGGAGGGGACAGGGCAGGCGAAAGGTAAACAGAATTGGTGGGGAAAAGGCGGGACAAGCGAGCGGAGGATGAGAAGGGACGAGGAGGAGGCAGGGCAGGTGGGAGGATGAAGAGGATCAGCGAGGAAGAGGCAGGACAGGCAAGTAGAGGATGGGACGGGAAGGGGAGGAGGCAGGGCAGGCAGGAGAATGAAGAGAATCAGTGGGGAGCAGGCAGGACGGACGAGTGGAAGACAAGGAGGAGGCAGGGCGGGCAGGAGGACAAAGGAATTGGTAGAGAAGAAGTGGGGTGGGTGGATGAAGAGAAATGACGGGGAGGGGGAGTGGCAGGCAGGAGGATGAAGAGGAGAAGCGACAGGGAGGGGGCAGGCAGGAAGACAAAGAATTGGCGGGGAAGAGGCAAGATGGGCGAGCAGAAGAAGAGAAGTGACAGGGAGGAGATGGGGCGGGCAAGCTACGGAGGAAGGGAAGGGGTAGGCGGGTGGAGGAAGAGGCAAGCTAGCAATTTGTCTAGGGCATGGGGAGGGCCAAATTTGATTCTGAAAATCCTTGAAGCTTTAAAAAAAATTGCTTCCAGAATTCTCCCTCCACCCCTTTGATAATCCTCCAGTGCTAACATCATTTCAGGCTGTTCATCTTTGTCATAGTATGTTTCAGAAGTGCCAAGCTTGAAAGCATAATCCATCAATGCCATCATGGAAGAGAGTGATCCTTGACATAGTAAAAAAAACAGCAGTCTGCATCTAGTGGTAGGCGAAACAAGAATCCAAAGGAATTTTCTATTCCAAGGGGAAAATGTAGTTCATGTGTTTGCGTGTGTGGACATAAACAAACAAGTCAATGATTAGCAATAAGATTTACAGAGATTTTTGCAAGTGCCAATGTGTTTCCTAATTCTATAATTGTAGATGACCTATTAAAGTTCAGCAGTCAAGCAACAGTAACTATTTAATGGTGCCAGGATTTTGTTTGTTTGTTTTCAATACGGTACGCTTCCTAATGAATCATTTCAAATAATATACCCACTGAAAATGAAAGTAAGAAGAGGTCACACATCTGTAATAGACATAATTGTCTGCAGGGATGAAAAAGATATGAAACAGAAATGCTGCCAATCTTGAACATATGAACATATGAAGCTGCCTTATACTGAATCAGACCCTGAATCAGACCCTTGGTCCATCAAAGTCAGTATTGTCTACTCAGACTGGCAGCAGCTCTCCAGAGGTCACACATCTGTAATAGACATAATTGTCTGCAGGGATGAAAAAGATATGAAACAGAAATGCTGCCAATCTTGAACATATGAAGCTGCCTTATACTGAATCAGACCTTTGGTCCATCAAAGTCAGTATTGTCTACTCAGACTGGCAGCAGCTCTCCAGGGTCTCAAGCTGAGGTTTTTCACACCTATTTGCCTGGACCCTTTTTTTTGAGATGCCGGGGATTGAACCTGGGACCTTCTGCTTCCCAAGCAGATGCCCTACCACTGAGCCACCGTCCCTCCCGTCTTGTGTGTTTTTCTTCCATTAATGCATATTGGAGCAATATAAGATGACAACTATGAAATATAGAGGTGAACATTAAAATCCTCTCTGACTTCAATTGTATATGGAATTCCAAGAAAAAATTCTGCCATCCCTTCTTCCTTCTCCCAACCTCACTTAGCAATGCTGTTGTAGCTACTCATTTGTTGGGCTACTGACAGTGGTAGCTAGACTGCCAGGTGACTGGCAAAGTGATAGGCAAGTTGGTGGGCAGAGAGAGTCTTCCCTGATTTTGTTTCCTACTGTGGTCTTTAGGGATGTGCATTTTTTTTAGCTGGTACAGTAGGCAAGAGAAGAAAAATATTGCTTAAAAAAAGCTAGCTGAATCCTGGGGCTAGCTTGGCTTCTCCTGCAGTCTGGTTTAAATCAGGCTGCACAAGAAACCAGCCCCAGGATCTGCTGTGTACCATGCCTAGCATATTGTTCCCTGTAGCACAGAAGATCTTGGGGTTGGTGTACTGGTATGGTACAGTACTTGGGGGGGGGGGGTATGTTTTTGACTTGGGTAGATCCAAACACACAACCTAGTGTGGTTTCTAGCCAGCTAGATCCTAACTTCTCTGCTAATAATAACTGTTTTCACCTATTTCAGTTGAGCTAGAACAAGTATAGTTGGGTTCCTGGAAAAATAGCACTGTTCTGAATAGTGAAATCACTTTTCACAAACACAGTTTGACAGATGCGACCGTTTATTTAATAACTGATATAAAATGATAAATGACAGACTTAGCATTAAGAATGCTGTGAAAGTTCTTCAGGTGTTTTATGTTCATGAAGTCTACCATTAAGTTACAAAAGAATGTCTGGTATCTGCTCCTTTGTTGGAGCCAGACGACAATAAGAAATTGATGTTGTGAACTGAAATGGAGGTCACACATTTTTAATGGTCCATTTAATCAGATTTGTATCCTGCCCTCCCCTTATGGGCTCAGGGCAGCTAACAACATTTTAAAACAACAATTCAACTTAAAAACAAGACAATGTAATAAAACAACAATATAACAATTTACAAAACTATAAACTGATCATCCAAAATTTGTTTACCATCATTGCTATTATTGCTTTGGCACTCACATATTGCTGACATTATTCCTACTGTTATGTTGGCGCTCAGATGTTATTATCATAGTGCTGGTTGGGCTCTCAGAGCTATGATATAAATATTATAATGTAGCAGTTGCCTGCCTCAGGTGTTAAATGCAAGCCAAAAGAGTTCGGTCTTGTAGACCCTGTGGAACTGTACCAGGTCCTGGAGAGCTCTGATTTTTGGAAGGGTATTCCACCTTGTGGGGGCCGCCCTGGCCCTGGTGGTGGCCAACTGTACTTTTTTTGACCCAGGAATTGTTAAAAGATTTTGAGAACCTGAGCGTAGTGCCCACTGGGGTACATATGGGGAAAGGCAGTCTCAAAGGTAAGCAGGCCCCAGGCCATATAGGGCTTTAAAGGTCATAACCAGCACCTTGAAGCAAACCTGGAATGCCACAGGCAAACAGTGCAGTGTTTGCAGCTCAGGTTGAATGCACACCCTCAAGGAAGCTCCAATAACAACCTGGCCGCTGCATTCTGCATTAGTTGCAGCTTCTGGATTTGAGTCAATGGCAGCCCCATGTAGAGGGTGTTACAGTAATCTATTCTCGAGGTGACTGTCGCGTGGATCACTGTTGCCAAGTTGCTGTGCTTGAGGAATGGAACCAACTGCCTTATCCGCCGTAGATGGTAGAATGCTGATTTGGCAGTGGACGCTACCTGAGCCTTCATTGTCAATGAAGGATCCAGGAGTACCCCCAGGCTCTTGACCCTAGATGCTGACACCAGAGGCGCCCCATTGAAGGCCGGCAGGGAGATCTCTCTTCCTAGGCCACCATGACTTAGATGCAGGACCTTCGTCTTCATAGGGTTCAATTTCAATTGACTCTGCCTGAGCCACTTCACCATGGCCTGCAACGCCAGGTCTAGATTTTCCAGGGTGCAGCCAAACCAGCCAACATTAGATACAGCTGGATGTCATCTGCATATTGATGGCATCCCAGCCTATATCTCTGGACGACCTGGGCAAGGGGGCACATATAGATGTTAAACAGCATTGGGGAGAGAACCGCCCCTCGGGGAACACCACATGTTAGAGGATTGTCCCCCTAGTGCCACCCTTTGTCTTAGATCTTTGAGAAAGGAGGTAAGCCATTGAAGGGCAGACCCCTGAATCTCCGCATTGGCAAGGCGGCAAGTCAGTAGCTGGTGGCTGACTGTATCAAATGCAGCTGACAGATCTAATAACAACAGCATTGCCAAGCTGCCTCGATCTAAGTGCCTCCGGAGATCATCCATGAGGGCAACCAGTACTGTTTCCATCCCATAACTCGGATGAAAGCTGGACTGAAATGAATCTATTATGAAAGTGTCCTCCAGAAACCCCTGTAGCTGTACTGCCACTGCCCTCTCAATAACCTTGCCCCAAAAGGGTAGGTTCGATACTGGCCGATAGTTTGCCAATTCGGCCAGGTCCAAGGATGGCTTTTCAAGGAAAGGGCAAACCACTGCCTCTTTAAGAGGCATGGGAAAGGTCCCTTCAATAAGGGACCCGTTGATAATCTCTGATAAACTTTGGATGCTTCCTAAATTTTTCTGTTCAAGCTCACAGAGTTGATCAAAATTGCTGAAGTCTAGGTAGTGTATAGATGTACAGTGATCAGACTTTTAAAAAGGAAAATGGCATGTGAAATGTGTCAGGTGCTTTTCAGTATAGGAACATTTAAAGATTGAATTGTATATACTAATTAGTCTTTTAACATGCAAACGTAGCAAAACATGTTTTATTCATGGATTAAACATTGCTTACTTCTTAAGTTTAAACATTTCTCAGTTATGTGAAATTTGCATTTAAACGATCCTAACTTCTCTGCTAATAATAACTGTTTTCACCTATTTCAGTTGAGCTAGAACAAATGTAACATTAAATATCACAATGAGATATATCATTTATACATGACTGCTGTTTATTTCTGTGTAGATTTTAACCAGTGGAGCTTGTAGTTGTACTTCATGAAAGATAATTACAGTTTGATTTATAATTTAAGTTCCAAGAGATTTTTTTATATCTGGAGAGCACTCATTTTTTTCTGATACTCATTACTTTCAAAATTACTAATCTGAGCCTGATGTCAGTCAAAACAGAACTTTGTGTGGTTTTCTCAGTACAGAGCAAGGAAACATGAATGTGTTTTTTTATTGCTATAGAATTATTTACAGTATTTCCTATATAAGATTCAGTAAGGAGCCTATGAGTTTGGAAGAATATATTATAGCCATCTCATGTTACAAGGTGGGAGTATTGGCTAATATTGACCCCAAGAAGGACTATAAAAACAGAGTTTTAAAACATCTTGTCAGGGTTAGTGTAGTTAGGCCTTAGGCATTTGCTTCCCATATAAAAGAACAACTCACTTATCCTCAGATCCAACCTGACTGTATTCTTTAATGTTTAATGCAAGCTTAATGCAGAACTGAGTACAGGAGATCTGTCCAGGATTGCCAGACCCCTTGGTGAAAGCAGGGGTCCCGCATTGCCAGGCCCTGCTTCCCTGCCACTAATCAGCTGGCTGGTGGGGGGACTTACCCTGAAAAAGAGGAAGAACCACCCAACATGCAGCGATGTGCCTATGTCATTGCCCATATGACCCAGAAGTGGCATCATCACATCCAGGACATTGGTGTGACTCTCTGATATTTGGGCAAAAACTCTATGACAGAAGCCAAATCTACCATTATGTTTTTGCCCAAATACCAGAACGTCATCCTGACATCCTGGACATGATGATGTCACTTCCAGGTGACATGGGCAGTGATGTAGACATGTTGCTGTACTTTGACTGGGCCTTCCTGCTGCTTTCTTTTAAAGTGGTTAGTCCCCCCCATCCCCCACCAGTTGCCAGGAGGGACCTTTGGAGGGACCTGGCAACCCTAGAACTGTCTTTGTTCTTATTCTATATTAATTCTAATTTGCAGTCCTCTGAAGAATTTTCTGCCATTGTTCTGATGGGTGGGGGAGAATTTCCTTTCCCCAGGATTTCTTTTTTTATATAACAGATTTTATTAAGTTTTCTAAAGGGTCAGGGAGGGAGGGGAAAGAAAAGGGGGAAAGAGAATTTTTTTAAAAAGTTTCTAGATTATATACAGTAGGTCACTTGGATTCTCATCATCCAACTCTACAGATATATAACAAAGATAATTACAATAAAATAAGTACAGCAAGATGTCTTTGAGTAATATACATGACACTATAATCATTCTGCATGTCCATTCATTTGTGATGCAAGATTAGCATGCTGTTCAAGTCGGAATACCGCTATTTATTTGAAACCAACCATAGAACGGTGACCAAATGTCTTTATTTCTCTGGGTATCCCCTCCACTCAGTGCGGTTGAAAGAGCATCAATTTCTGTTACTTCAAAAAAAAATTTCAAGTAATTCTTCTTTGGAGGGTATTTTGACATTCTTCCATAACTTTGCCATAGCAATTCTCGTTGCTGTTATCACATGTATAAATATGTAACATTTTTATCAAAATCATTTGGTATTATATTAACAAGAAAAGTTCAGGATTAAATGGTATTATTCTAGATAACACTTTTTGTAAACATCCAAGTATCATCTGCCAATATTTCTTTACTGACTCACACGTCCACCAAGTTTTTTTACATTTCCAGCATTTGTTAGACATATTTGGATACATCTTGGCAAGTTTTTCAGGACACAAGTGCCATCTATAAAACATCTTATATATATTTTCTATCGACAAAACCAACTTAGTCATTTTCATATTATATTTCCACATCTGCGTTCAAGCATCAATCTCAATATTATGTCCAATATTCTGAGCCTGTTTGATCATACAATCCTTAATAGTTTCCTCCTTTAACTTAATATGTAACAAATGGCTATAAATAAGCTTAACAGTTTTGGATTCAAACCCACATAATACCTTATCAAACATACCATATTCAGCATAGAATCCATTTATTTTATCTTTTGCATAACATGATTCTATCTTTAATTTTGTCCACCAATCTAGCTGTAAAGCTTGTTCCTCCATTTTCTGTTTTGTTTTTAATTCTCCATTTTTTCCCCAGCAAGTCGCTGTAACAAACCCAGTGGCCCTGTCTCTTTAGCAAAGTTTTTGTGAAAGCCTTTAATTGTGAGACCCATCTTGGTAGCTTATACCTAACTTTCCCCCAGATATCGTATAACGAATGTCTTATTATGTAATTTTTAAAATACCCATGGCCTTGTGTCTGCTGGTACCAACTCTCCCCAGGATTTCGATGTAGTAGCTCCCTTCATGGACTATCTTGAGATTTTGTCAGGGTCTATCTCTCTCTACAGCTATTTAGCAAGTCTACAGCTTTCTCATGTTTCAGGTGCCTTCCACCTCCTGAGAGAATTTTCTTCCACAGGTATCTAGATTTCAGCTCTGTCCCTGTTTTCTGAAGTCCTTCACAGCTCTTCCTCTTTCTAATTTTGCTGGCCAAGCTAGCTCTATTTATATGTTGAACAGAGATTGAAAAATCTAACTTTTGATTGGCTCCTATTGAAGATTGCTAAAGCGGCCAATAGGATTGCTAAGTTCTCCCTGTTTGATTCGTTCTTCTCTAACTCGTCCAAGGGACCAATATGACAGCTCTATTTCCTTCCTTCTTCTCTAATAGATTAGCTTTACAAACCCTGCATTTGCATGATTGTTCAGTTTCCTAATGAATTTACAGACCTTAAATTCAGTCTAATAAGACAAGACAAGGTACGTGCAGCTAAATAATCAAATAAACAAGTAAAACATGATTTTTTTAAAAAAAAATCTAAGGTTGCATCCCCAAAATAAAGATTCTGTGTTCTGCATTCATTTCCACTGCAAATGCAGAGACCTCCACATTGGTAATTGTGTTTTTACAGGAGTTTTCTGCTCACATTCCTCCATCAGCCACCATTTCCTCTGCATTCTTTCCCAAAGAGAGCTTTTGGGGACTTCGAACAAAAATAATAATTGAGACAGCATTATAACTTGTTCACTGTAACAATTACTGACTTTAAAAAAAAAAAAGCCCTCCACTGGCAAGGTGCAGAAATAGCTGTAAAAGGGAAGCAGAAGACCTGCCCTCTGGCAGTTTTGTCCACCATGTTCACTTGAGTGATGGGGGAAGAATACTGGAGGAAATGAATGGTTATAGGAAATATACCAGTAACATGACATCACTTCCAGCAAAACCCAGAAGTGATGTCATTGTGTTGGGTAATGCTCATCATTCACCTCAAACTCTATGGTTAAAGCTTAGAGTTGGGATTGGATGCTAGAGCATCACACCTACATGATGATGTCACTTTTGGTGCTACCCAGAAGTGATTTCACCATATTGTTGGCAATATTATGATATTTCAGGTGAGGCCCCTTCCTCAGGTCTCCCAGTGGTTGTCAGCCTTGGGCTGGCATTCCTAAATGGCAGTTACATGTGCCTGATGGAAGGTGAATTATGGCCAGTGTGAGCTGCGCCTTTGAAAATATTGTCCTCATTCAGACCATCTGATAATAGACTTAACTGTTCTTTCAGAAAAGATCATAGTGAATGAAGTTTAAGAAAGATCATGCCAAGGACAAGGAAAACCTGAAAAGTGGATGGTTACAGGATGATGTTGTGTGGATTTTCCCCCAAACAGCACTCCAGTTTGAAAATAAAAGTAGAGAAACATCTGTATGGAAGAAGCCTAACACTCATCTAAAAAATATGAGGAAAATATAATTGTGCAAACTGAGGCCCTTATAAAGAAGATAAATGGTACATATATATATGGATCATACATACCAAAATAAGACTCCAAAAATGACAGAGTATGACCTAAAATATAAATCATAATTTTTGAAAAGTGTTATTTTAAATCATGTTATTACTAGTATGTTCTTTATAAAGACAATAAAAATAGTAATCATCATCTAATTACTAAATGCTGTCATGGATGGGTTTTTTTAAACTCCATAAGGTTATTACAAATTCATTGCCAAAGGCTCTAATAGGGAAAACAGAAGAACATCAGAGGTCTAACAGCCAGTGTGTGTGAGAGAGATAATAAATAACTAATATAGAAATTCAAACAAAGCAAACAAAACCAAATAAAAATGCAACCACAAAAATGCCTAATGCAGGGTTGCCAATCCCCAGGGGGGGCTAGGGGATCTCCTGATTTAGAGGCCCTTCCCACACTTCAGGGTCATCAGAAAGCAGGGTGGGGGGAGGGAAATGTCTGCTGGGAACTCCATTATTCCCTATGGAGACCGATTCCCATAGGGTATAATAGAGAATCGATCCATGGGCATCTAGGGCTTGGGGGGCTGTTTTTTGAGGTAGAGGCACCAAATTTGCAGCATAGCATCCGATGCCCCTCCTCAAAAGATGAAGGATTGGATTGGGGGGTCCAATTCTATGAGCCCCAAAAGAAGGTGCTCATATCCATTATTTCCAATGGAGGTAAGGCATTTAAAAGGCGTGCAGTCCCTTTAAATGTGATGGCCAGAAATCCCTTTGGAGTTAAATCATGTTTGTCCCAACTGTGCTCCTGGTTCCACCCCCCAATGTCTGCTGACTCCACCCCCAAGGTCCCCAGATATTTCTTGAATTGGACCTGACAATCCTAGCCTAATGGCAAGAACTAACAATAAATCAGGGGATGGAGAAGACATTTTATTTCCACAAGTTACCTCAGTACAGGCAGTCCTCCAATCAAAGTCATGGTACCTGAAGCAATATTTTTATATCTACTACTAACTCATGCAGCTTCTTATTACTTTTACGCAGATTACTAAAATATAGAGAAAGCTAGACCCCATTTGAACTACTGTAAAAATCTATCACAGATGCATAAAACTTCACAGCTAAAATAGTGCTAAAAAGGTAAAGGTAGTCCCCTGTGCAAGCACCAGTCATTTCCTACTCTGGCGTGATGTCACATCATGGCAGACTTTTTATGGGATGGTTTGCCATTGCCTTCCCCAGTCATCTACACTTTACTCCCAGCAAGCTGGGTACTCATTTTAGCGACCTCAGAAGGATGGAAGGCTGAGTCACCCTTGAGCTGGCTACCTGAACCCAGCTTCCACGGGGATCGAACTCAGGTCATAAGCAGAGCTTGGACTGCAGTACTGCAGCTTACCACTCTGTGCCACAGGGCTCCAAAAACGAGTGATAGGTCTGCCATTACCCAATAAAAGAGGTAATGTCTCCATATGATCTTTATTTTGGAGCAAAAGAAGAATTAAAAGACTTTTAGGCTCAGAAAAATTATTGCATTCACATGATACAGGGTCTCTACTCTACGTGCACCACAGCCACAGACTCTATTAGACTATGGTATCTTAAGATACCTCCATTGCAAACCTCTAGTTGGTAGGGCATTAAGGTGCACCAATGTAAAGGCACGTCTATAGTAAGGAACAGTTAAATAAGAACAGTAATTGGGGAGCTCACCAGGTAGAAGAATACCATCAAACTGAGTAGAAAAAAAAGTCATGCTTTAGAGATTGTGCTGTAAAAATTGTACATAAATACACATTTTAAAATAATTCGTATGGCTTTAAAATGGGGGGGGGGGGTTTCCTCTTCAGTTTCTTTAAGATTAATTTTCCACTTGTGGTGTGGATGAGATTCCCCCAAAAAACATGCTCTTGGGTTTCTGATAGTTCACTATGAGGCATTCTTCCAAGCAGGAAGAGACAAAAGCCTCTATCAGAGAGGACAATCCTGATGTTGTTCTTATAGGAGAACTGTATGATCAGCAAAAAGTAGGATTGAAACTTTAACTTTAACATTAGCAATAGATGGAGAATAACTGTCCTGGGCAGTTGATATATAAATTAAAAAATAGAGGTGGCAGCATAGGCCTTGACACACTCCCGGCTGTAGGGAAATTATTTTGGAAAGTTGTCCTTTAACCCATAGCAGACTTGTGCAGTGGGATTATTGCTGCATCCATCATGACCAATTTCTTTTTTGAGCCCATCATGTTTAAAAAGCATTAAGAGAGGATTAGATAAATTGAACAAAGACTGGCATGTTATTCATCTACTTCAGGCAGGCAAGCTCCTGACAGTCTGATCCTTCCACCCATCCTTGCCTCCAGGCCAGCAGCAAAAACAGTGAGGGACAGAAATGGCATAGTGTTGTACCCAAATGTGGTATCAGCAGTATTCTGGAAACTCTATGGTAATACCATAAAGCTTTAAGCATTGGCTGACAGTCTGGCTTTTCACTCAGTTATGATGTTGAAGCATCACATGAAGCCACATCCTACATTTGTCCTAACCCAAAAGTTCCTAGAGGTGCCTAGTGGTGGCCTGGCATGCTTAGTCATAGCAGAATTCCTCTGAATAATAATGCTGTGGAGGGAAACATCAGTAGGAAAACTGTTGCCTAAGTTCCATCTATGTTGACTTTCCAAAAGTCTCTAGCTAGCCAATGTTAGAAACACAATTCTGGATTAAATAGACCATTGGTCTAATACAGCAGCCTGTTCTTGCAGTCTTGGAATTCCAGCTACCATCTCTCTGCTAAATGACATCAAGAGGAGGGAATTGGCAGAGGAGAAGGGGCAGATGAGAGGTGGTTCTTCTACATACCACTTCACCTACCACTCTGCACTAGTCACAATTCTCCACCCCACTGCATTCAGATGGGTGTTTTGGCCCGACATGAGTGCTTCCCCCAGATGGATTAAAGGGGCATGGTCAGACAGGCACAGCTGCTGGTCTTTCCCCTCTCACACTCACCCTAGCAGAAGATGCGTCAAAGATGGGATTAAAAAGTCACAAAGTGAAATCTTGTGGCTACGGTTTCCAGCACTTTCCTCCCACATTTTTGAATATCTGACCATAGGGGAGGTCAAACAAAATGGATTGGTGGTGTGAACCCACCAATCCATTCCAGGCATTTTCTTCTTACTTTAAAGTCCAGTGGTGCCTTTATTTGCATGGACAGGGAATCTTTTAAACAAACCTTTCTAAATAGATGGTGTGGGTGTGCAGCACTGGTGTAGATGCTCCAATGTGCCCCCTGCTCAATATACAGGTGCATCAGGGTGCTGTGTCTGACCCTGCTACCCTGTTCCAGATTGAATCCGAAAAGTTAGCCCCACCTCTGATGTGCCCAGTACTGCTTGTCTGCTTGCAGCCCATGTGTTCCACATGTCTGCTTTGCCAAGGAGAAATGATAGCTAGAGTTTGTTCCTTGAGATAGTAATAATGTTTGCTGCCTCCAGGAAAAGAGTGAATAGTCTAAAGGAACCTTGAATATAAAGTGTTGTAAATTAGAAAAGAAGAAGTCTGAATGCAAGATGTCTGGTTGATGGATGTGGGTATTTATCTTCATTATAAATATAGCAAACCAAAGGTATCTCAAAATAATGTTTTCTAAGCCCTGGCTAAAATTTCATTAGCAGCTGTAGTGGAGTGTCTTCTATAGATCTCGATTTCCTCAGCTCTGGCTTCTCAAGTAATGCTGCTTGTAACTTTTATTTTATTTTATTATTTGCATTTTAACACATTATCTTGTCATGTGCAAAAGCTGTATCTCCTGAGCCCCAGCCTCTTTGGGGAAAGCATGAAAGTTTCTTCTGTCAAAGCTTTTTTTTTAAAAGAAAAAGAAACAAAGAACACTCACACAAAAAAAATTAAAGACTAATCCCCAGTGGCATACACAACCCACTCACTGAGTGAAATGATCCTAATTAAATGAATATTCCCCATTTCTCAAGAGACCAGGCAGAAAAAGATTTCTACAAAGATTACAGCGCGCTTATGAGGTTCAGAGTAAGCTTTATACTGAAGCAGGCTCAAGTCTGTAGTTGCAATTGGGAAATCTCCATTTGCATTAGCAGGAAAAATATGTAATTTGCTGACACTACAATTTGCTTTAAGCAGGCATTAGGTCCTGGGGAAATGTTCATGGTATAGACAAGACTGGCTTCAGCAAACAGCAGCTGATGCCCCTACGTTGCCTTGATGCTGGGGTGATCACAAGGTAATGTAAATTAAAAATTACATCAGCGTTTTTGTGAGGCTAATTAATTTCAATATGGAAGGGAAGTCATGATAACCATCCTTTTGAGATGCTTTTTTAAAATCGTTTTCCTTCTTGGAGGAAACTGCATCAACAAGTGCCACAGCATGGCTTCTTCATTGGTTGCAGATTTCCAGATAGGGCAGTGCTGCTATGGGAAGAAGGTGTTGCATGGGCTGATTTTCCCTGCATAGTATAGAAACTCTGTTGTTATTCTGAGAATGCAGAAAGTAGCTGCAATGCAGTGACTCCCACTCTACCAGTATAATGTAGGAAGGGAGCACAAGAAGCTTGGTGATAAGGGACAGAGAAAAATACTTTGAAAGTTCTGAGACAGTGTTAAAGTCACAATATATTCAGTATCATGAAAAGCATTTGGCTTTTAACAAAATTTTAAAGTGCCCAGTATATTTATGGCCAGTCCGTATGTGGTTATAGATATGTCTGAGAAGTAATGGTGACATTGCACTGGGCTATGTTTCCAGAATCTTGAGTCACAAAATAAGCTGTTTCTTGCAACCAACTAAAATAGAACTTGGATCTGCAGTCCACATCCTTAAGTGTGTGAGTGATGCCTTGAAACAGCACAGCTGCTATATAGCTATTTTATTCAATTATTTTATTGCTACTAGATTTATGTACAAGCAAGCAATTAATTAGACAAAAAGCAAATATTTATGCCCCTATTTTGCTAATGACTTTACCATTCATATATGCAAACATAATGTGTAAACTTCTCTTTTTAAATTTCACAAATTAGCAAAAGATGTATAAAATCTGTTATCTGGCATTTGTGCTTCATTAAACTTAAAATGTCAGGTACAGAAGCAGCTATGTTAAACTTAAAATGTCAGGTACAGAAGCAGCTACAGAAACAAGAAGAGCTAGCTTTCTGGCTAGAGCTCCATGAATTTGGAGTTCTGCAGTGTTAAAATTTACTAATTGAAGATTGAAATTTAATTTAATATATTTTTATTCCTGGTCATTTAAGACCAGTGACTTTAAGTTGATTGGAGCTCTGTCAGGACAATATAATACAGGACCTCGTAATATAAAAATATTCAACAACTCACTCCAGCCTCCAAAGCTTTTCCTCAGGTGTATGTGCATAGAACAAATTACCAAATGGTAGGATACAAAGTTCTGAAAGCATGAAACAAATGTTCATGTTGTTTCAGAAAAGTTGTGCATCAACAGTCACAGTTCCTAATAGCAGTTTGTCAGCAAGAATTTCTCCTTCAGATGAAATGAGTAAACTGAACTTCAAGTAATTCTATAGCAAAAATAAATCATTTGGAATTATAACCTAAAATGACAAACTTCCATAGAATATCAAGTGGACTACTGTACTTATTTATTAAAATATTTACAACCCACTTTTCCTGGTGGCTTAAGGCAGCTTGCGAATAATAATTAAAACATTACAGAGTAAGACCATTACAACAAAGAAAAGCCAAATATCCCACTTTCATCCACTATTCTTACCCTATCAAAAACTGTGGCTAACAAACAAGTCTTGTTCTGCCTCTTGAAAATCTCCACTAAGGATGACCCTCTTTTCAGGAAACCTTTTCCACAGAGTTAGGGTTCCCGTTCCCCCATTGGAGGTAGGGTTTTCCCTGACTTCAGGGCCTCCAGCCTGCTGCAATGGAACTGGCCAGCTGGGGGATCCCCACCCCCAAAGAGTACCGGCACACCCGACATGTCCAGTGCAATGACATCACCCAGAAGTGACATCATCACACCAAGCACATTACACTGGGGATGCTCTAGCATTTTTGGGGGAAACTCTATGATAAACAGTGCTAGCATGTCCCTCACGATGTGCCCAGCGCAATGATGTCACTTCCAGGTGATGTCATCATGACAGGCTCATCAGGTGTATATGAAGAGGATCTCATGGAGGTGGACCATCATCCCTGACCAGCAGCTGGGTAAAACCTGGCAACTCTACGCAGAATGGGAGCTGTGTTGGAGAAAACCCAGGCTCTGGTTGATGCCAGCTGGGCCACCTAAATTGCACATGGCAATCTGAAGACCATAGTTAGCGTTTGGTAACATATGCAAGGAGATGTTCCTTTAGATATGTAAGCTTTGCCACTTCCATAATCTTGTAGTGCTACTTTAGAAAGGAGGTTCCAAATCATGTGAAGGCAGGAGCAACACCTTCATTTTACCAGGTTTAGGGAAACTGTAAGCATTGTTTGAGTGTTGCCCAACTAATTATCACCATGTTTCCCAGTTCAGCCATTGGCTGAGAATGGTCCTTAAACATTCCAAGACTTAAAGGAAATACCAATTTCCAAGACTTATATGACATACTAATTTTCTTAAACAGGGGAGTCCTGTGCTACACTTAAATCAGTCAGGTTTGTTGCCTACATATATGCAATTAATTAGCCTTATATTTTGATTGCTTAAAACATTAGCACTCTTGCAATATTTTGTTTATTTAACAGTCTCTGATAACTGACAACAGGAGACATTTTTTTAAAGAAGTGGCACAGTTTCTGTCAATTCCTAGAGTTACCCTCTGTCCCTTCTAAGTTTCCCCAGGAGCTGATGTAGTGGTACAGAGGACATTTGAACAATGCCACAGCTGCACTGGCTTGTCTCTGAGTTACCCTAATATAGAGGTGTAAATTGCATTCTTCAAATTTCTTTAGGATTGTGTATGAACCAAGTAAGGGTGATAACTACAGCAAATTTACTGTTGCTTTCTTAGTAGTTCTGCCCATCATTACGGTAGTCTTTTAAGTTTTGCTAAAGTGACTTCTTTAGGCATATAATGATATGTATACACAAGGCTATTTCATGTACTGCTATATGACTTGCAATATAATTTAGAAATGTTGATTAATTTAAATTTCAGTGATGTCAAATTTCAGTGTCAGTTCAGTTTCAGTTTTCAAAACTTGAAAATCTATATTTTTAATGCAGCTGTTCCTTTCAGCTCTAGTTGGTGTGTATCTTTTTTTAACTTTATATATGACTATTCCTATGCCCAAGCTCACTTGATCATTACTAGATTACTATATCTAAATGTATTTTTGTACACAGTTTGGAAATTTTAGGTTATCATCTGTATAGATTAAGCATTGCCTTTAGATTTTTGCTGAGGAAAAAAAATGAAAATGTTAGCATTCCTTTGCAGGATTTAATTTCATTCTTTTGTTTCCCCTCATTTTATTATGCTTGCGTAATCAGGAAGTCGAGGTATGTTTGATTTTTTCTTGTTAATTTGTTAAAAATAAAGGCTATTTTACAATCCAAATATCAGCAAATTGTGATTTTTTTTTTGTTGTTGGTGTTTTCTGAGAGATGCCATTCATTTTCAGGTGTCTGGTGAAACCTGTTATTGGAACTCACAGAAAATGGCTTGCTATAGACAATTTAAAGCACCATACATAAAGAAAAATTATATAAATATATATAAAGAAAAATTCAGAACACCATTCAGCCAGAACTTGATACTTTTACTTCTCTTCCTGAAATACTTTAAAGTGCTTCACTTTGGTGATATTACCTCATAGAAAATTACAAGCTTCTAATGATTAGATCCAGAGATTCTAAACTGGCAAGTTGTGGTCTAGATGTGGCCCTCAAACAACTTTATCAGGCATCTGGCAGCCATACTAAATATATTTTCATGCTGAAAGAAATAGGGATTTCATTCTTTTAGCCATCCTCTTAGCTATATATGCAATACCTTGAGTGCATGTATGTGTATGCAGTACAAAACCTGAACATAGGCTGCTTCTCTGTGAAGTATTTATGGTGCATGACCACTCCTGACCCCAGAAAACTGGGAAATAAAGTGTCACCTAGGGTTTATAATTCTGGATTGGGAAATATCTGGAGATTTTTGGGGAGAGAGAGAGAGAGAGCCTGTGGCTGGACCAAAATTGCTGCACAGTCCACAGGAGAGAAGACACACTGTAAAATTACCCCCTCTCCACCCCCTCACCCCATTTTTTATTTATTAAGGTGTCAAGCACATGAGACAGGAACTCTCCCTCTCCTTCCCTCTCATTTTTACCCCTCCTTCCTAGGGCCAGCACCTTGGATCATCTCTTTCCTTGTACATTTAAAGTGACCTCGGTCTGAACTGAACCTACTTTTTTTTTGTATCAATCAACCAAAGTGTTTTACTATGGATTTCTATATGTACAGGCTGCGACTGTTGGTGCTGGTACTTTGTGATGGTGTTTTCCTGGACTTTTTGATTAGCCCACTACTGTTTCATTCCTCCCCCCCCCTCCAGTTTTTGGGGGGTTTTTGAATGAGAGAGAGCTGGGGCCGGTAGGGCTAGCCACTTAAGAGAAGATGCAGCCAAGCCCCATGCCCCCCCACCACCCCCAATATTTTTTTTTATCTCCTGGGCTCCTCCACCCAAAATTTTCTGGCTATAGTGCTGGACCTAAGACTCTGTGTCCAGGACTTTCCCAAGTCACTGCTGCCTTCGCTTGTTCCAAAGGAGGCCATGCCATGGCAAATCAATGCTGGAGGGGAGTGAGGCAGAGGTGAGCACTCACTGGAAGCTATGACTCCACTGATCAGCTGGCTTGGAGGTGAAGAGGCCAGGATTTTGGTGGCCCCAACATGACCTGGCATCAAGAGCAGAGTCGTGGTGACATAGAGGATGCCACCAGCAGAGACAGGGCTGGAAAAAGTTGCACCTGTGGGTAGTGTCAGACAGATCAGGCAGGCTCTAGGATTGGTTGCCTCACACATGGTTTTGGTCCCAGATGCAATCATGGGGGAGGAGCTGTGGAGGCCAAACCAATACTGGGGAGGTGAGTCCAGTCTGGAAAGAAACAGGGTAAGTGGAAAGATCCCATGGGGGAGGAACTGAGGAGGCCAAACCAATACTGGGGAGGTGAGTCCAGTCTGGAAAGAAACAGCTTGTCAATAAAACCCAATCTCAGTATGATAATCTCAGTAGTCCTAGCAGGTCCCAGTGTTTCCAGACATTGGGAAACTTTTTTGTTTATGATGAGGAAGGGGAGGATAACCCTCTTCCCTGAAGCCTTGGTTAAAAGGTATTTACTTATGTAATTCTAGGGGAAATGTTTTTTGTCTCCTCATTATAAGCTCAAAAATTAAGAAGCATTTTACTTTTTCAATAGGGAAACTACTTGGAGCTTGACTCGATAAGCTCCTAGATAGCACAGTTTATTTTTACTATGGTTGCAGATCATACATGTGCTCACTAGGGTTGTCAGGTCCAGTTCAAGCAATATCTGGGGACTTTGGGGGTGGAGCCAGAAACAAGGTTGTGACAAACCTGAATGAACTCCAAAGGGAGTTCTGACCATCACATTTCAAGGGACCACACACCTTTTCAATGCCTTCCCTCCATTGGAAATCATGCAAGATAGGGGCACCTTCTTTTGGGGCTCATAGAATTGGACCTCCTTGGTTCCAGTCTTTTTGAAACTCAGGGTAGTTTGAGGGGAGGCATTGGATGCTATGCTGCAAATTTGGTTCCTCTACCTCAAAACACAGCCCCCCCCCCCCGAGCCCCAGATACCTGTGGATCAATCCTCCATTACACCCAGGCCTCAGATTCAGTGGGAGCTCACAGGAGCATAGCTCCTGAACCTTTCTGACAGTTCCACCTCCTCCTCCCTACCTTGTCCATTGAATAGTAGGTGCAGCTGCATAACAATCTCTGCATGAGCACCACCTTTTTTTCTACAAAACAACTCCTCATTATACCCTATGGGGATCAGTTTCCATAGGGAATAATGGAGTGCCCAGCAGACATTTCCCTCCCCCCCATTTTGTGATGACCCTGGAGCAGGGGGAGGGCCTCCAAACCGGGGGATCCCCTGCCCTCACCTCGGGATTGGCAACCCTAGTGCTTGCTCAGTCTTCTGTGGAACCTTAAAAGTTAAGTCTTTAGCTGTGTGAATGAGCAGACTCACAAGTCCCATCCCCTCAGATCTTAGGAGCTTGGATAAACTGGTATATTCATATTCATATTATTGAAACTCTGGTGGAAAGCCTAAATGCACACATGAGCTCAACTGCATTTAAATTAAGAGAGATTAAGCAACTCATTAACTACATCATTCCACTTGAATGTACTACTCTGAAGTTGACCTGCCAAGGCACTTTCAGTAATAATTTAAGACTTGTAATTGAGTTAGTTGCAAGAAGAGGCTATATTTGACAAGATACCCCTAATGTTCATAACTAGAAACCACTACAACTAATATGTGGCTTAAACTGCACACAGTAGGATTTTTTGCCTTGTGATCAACCCCTGAAGTGTACTACACTGAAAGCCTCTTAATCTCATAAACAATTCAAAGTCAGGTCAGAAAGCAGAATGCAGCAGAGTGAAGTAGCAATGTAGTGGTAAAGTTCTTGGGGGCAGAAAGGTTTTGAGCATGTCTCTAAAAATAGCATATACATTTTCTAAATAAATAATTTCAGACTGTTTCAACATGCGAAAAACAGCAACACTTCTTGCAAGCAAAAGTCTAGGCAGCACACTTATTCTTTTCTTGTGGATTTACTGTTTTGTTTGCAAAGATATGAATTTTTGAAAGAACGTAAGAGAAGTCATGTTGGATCAGGCCAATGGCCCATCCAGTCCAACACTCTGTGTCACAAAGTGGCCAAAAAAAACAGGCACCATCAAGGGATCCAGCAGTAGGGCCAGGACACTAGAAGCCCTCCCCCAAGCAACAAGAATACAGAGCATTACTGCCCCAGACAGAGTTCCAACAATACGCTGTGGCTAATTGTCACTGATGGACCTCTGCTCCATATGTTATTCAATCCCCTCTTGAAGCTGTCTATGCTTGTAACCGCTACCACCTCCTGTGGCAGCGAATTCCATAGGTGAAGAAGTACTTCCTTTTATCCGTTCTAACCTGACTGCTCAACAATTTCATTGAATGTCCATGAGTTCTTGTATTGTGAGAAAGGGAGAAAATTACTTCTTTCTCTACCTATCCCATGCATAATCTTGTAAACCTCTATCATGTCACCCCTCAGTCAACGTTTCTCCAAGCATGGGATATATTTATTTCTTACATTTTAGTTACAGGAATGTAATTATTCTTTTACTAAATTATTCTATGTGTATAGATCAGGAGCCCCATGGCGCAGAGTGGTAAAGCTGCAGTACTGCAGTCTGAACTCTCTGCCCAAGACCTGAGTTCGATCCCAGTGGAAGCTGGTTTCAGGTAGCCGGCTCAGGTTGACTCAGCTTTCCATCCTTCCGAGGACAGGGAAATGAGCTTGCTGGGGGTGGGGGGGAAGTGTAGATGACTGGGGAAGGCAATGGCAAACTACCCCATAAAAAGTCTGCTGTGAAAACATTGTGAAAGTAACATCACCCCAGAGTCAGAAACGACTGGTGCTTGCACAGGGGACTACCTTTATCTTTTTACCTTTACCTTTATGTGTATAGATCAGCCTATAGACTCCCTCTGGTAGTGCTTCTGTGTCCAAGACAAGCAATCCTGGCATGAAATAAAATAAGATCAAGACTGTATGGATTCTGAGATTCTTTATGTGATACAGTACATACAGCAGCATACAGTAATTGTTTATTACTACTACTTCTCATTGTCCTTTTCCTGATGCCTAAAGCATTTAAGTAATAGACTGAAGTTTTCTGTGAGCTGAAAAATCTCCACTCACCTTCTTTTCCAAAACCTTGGATGGATGGATGGATGGATGGATGGATGGATGGATGGATGGATGGATGGATGGATGGATGGATAGATAGATAGATAGATAGATAGATAGATAGATAGATAGATAGATAGATAGATAGATAGATAGATAGATAGATAGATAGATAGATAGATAGATAGATAGATAGATAGATAGATAGATACTCCACATGTAGCTACAATGCAGGGAGAGGCAGAACTAGACTATGGTTTTCCCCATTTAAAGGAAGATGCAGGGGAATTTTGGGGCTATGGGGTGTCCCAGCATCACCACAGCTACCCCTTTTATAAAGGCATGAGGAGGGGAAAGGATAGAGGTTGAAGGCAGTAGTATCAGAAGTCATTGACACCAGTGAAGGGGTGTGTGGAGATAATTCCCAAAGTACGTGTAACCATTATGTCTGGTGCACATTTTCATACACCCATCTGGAAGCAACCTCAATTGGATTTGAATTATTTTTTTTTTTTTTAAAAAATGCAAACCAGATAGGAAAGGACTGAGAAAAGAACCAGTAGAAAGGAATTAAGATACTGGTAGAAAATTTTAGAAAGAAAATGTGCCACTGTCTCCTGATTGGGATAATTAAAATGACATAATCAAAAGATAGTTTTGGTATAATAAAAATAATGAAAGAATTAAATGGAAAGTAGTAGAAAACAGAGAATAGTTTTTAAGGAGATGAAGTGAATCAAAAGTAGTAGAAATGGAAAAGATACAGTCTTGTAACTGGAGAAAATGAAGGGAAGAAATGAACAGTCAGACAACAGTTGATGATCTGCATTTGGATGTGAACAAAGATCATGCCTCTCTGTACTCTTAATGGATCTGTCGGCAGCATTCAATACCATGAACCATGTCATTTTGTTGAGACATTTGGAAGCAGAAGATTAAGGGTTCTTGGATTGGTTTAAATAGTTCCTTATAGGCAGGTTCTTGAGGTTTGCTTTTGGAATGTTATCAGTATGGGGCTTGTGGGGTTCCTCAGAGCTCAGTCTTATCCCTCATGCTATTCAATTTCTACATTAAGCACTTAGGAAAAATCCTTTGTGAATCTGCATTAGGCCATCATTAACACATGATGGCACCTAGCTCTATTTTTTAAGTCCAAATCACCTGATGATTTAGAGGTCCTGAACCCTTGCCTTACTGCTGTGGAACAAATTGAAATGGAATCCTGATAAGACAGAGGTCCTGCTGGTTGAGAAGGCTTGGGGGATATTATACTCCTTATTTTTGATGGGCCCAGGGGTCGTTTTGTAGAAAAACAGGTGTTGGAGCTCATGAGCATAACTCATGAGCATATGCTGCCCCCCACCATCCAAAAGCAACCTGACACAAGAAAGGAGAACCCTGGGCAAGCAAGGCCTGCTTGGGCTGGCTAAAAATCCAGCCAGCCCAAGCAGGCCTCACTCACCTGGGGCTCTCCTTGGCTGCCCCCTCCCCAGTCAAAAGGCCAGCAAGCCACCTGCCACCCAAAATCACATAAGAAGTGGAAAAAGAGTGGTGGGGGCTTCTCCAGGGGATAATGAGGGCTGCTGGGAGCATGGCAAAGCTCCTGGTGGCTGGCTGCCCGCCCACTGCCCTAATCCAGGGATTGTTATGCAGCTGCAGCTACTATTCAATGGACAAGGTAGATGGGGAACCATCAGAGAGGTTCAGGAGCTATGCTTCTGTGAGCTCCTGCTGAATCCAAGGCCTGGATGGGCCCATCTGTCTCAGCAGCCTAGAGGTTATTCTGCATCCAGCACTATTACTGGAGAAGCAAGTTAATGCAGCTGCAAAGAAGGCATTCTGCATGCATCATTTAGCATGGATTCACCAGACCTGGCCACATGGATCTATGGTACACTTACTTTGAGGCTAGACTATTTTCATACAATCAACATGGGTCAGCCATTAAATACAATGTGGAAACTCAAGCTGCTTGCAGAATGTGACAACCTGGTTACTATCAGGCACTAGATGGGAATCATGTCACAACCATTTGGTAGATGCTGTATCAGTTACTGATCAGTTACCTAGTTCAATTCAAGCCTTAATGGCCTTGGACCCAGATATATGCAGAACCACTTCTCCTGCGATGCTTGGCTGAGACAACTTTGATCATCTGAACAAAACCTTCTAAAGATGTGCCACCTTGCAAATGGCTGAAATTGGTAGCTGCCCATGCATGTATGTTTTCAGTGGTAGTTCCCAACTTGTAGAATGGTTTTGCAGAATGTGTAAAATAGTTATGTTAAAGAGGACATTAAAAAAACAGATTAGAAGTGTAGTAGAATGGAAGAGTCCAGGAGGGCACCTTTATAATGGAATAGGATTGTAGTCAATTGCAATGATTATTGGAGGCATCACCGGCTTTTATTGTATTGTCTTAGATAGTTCATTGTTCACTTTGTTTTCTAATTCTGTAATCTTGTCCTGTTGCATTGTTAATTGGTTGTTTTATGCTGTCTGTACTGCTTTATATTGTGTAATTTGTCTTGAGTGTCAACAAGAAAGTCTGAGCACCTTTATATAGGACAACGCAAGGATGACCACCTTTATATAGGACACTCCAAGTTCGCAGAAAAATCTGAAAGTATGAAAAAATACTTCATGGGGTTTAACTCTCCCTAGAAAGAAGAATGTTATATGTGCACGTGCAGACAATGCACCTACCTCCTATGTTGCCAGCAGAGCCCAAGAGTAGCAGTTGTGATAGTGGTGGTGGTGGGGAATGGCTGCACCAGGTCTAATGGTGGAGGCCAGGAGCCATGGAAGGCCTGAAAGTAGGAATGAAGGGTGATCATGGAACCACGTCAGACATGAAGGTCAGGAGACATGATGGGCCAAGACTGGTGATGATAGGGGGAGGCTGGGATCCCAGTGGGTATCGTGGGTAACCAGTTATATATCTTAATAGCCAACTGTACTCCAATCTTTAGATAATTAAATCCACAGATCAGGGCTCAGTGAAGCACAAAAAGTTTGTCCTGCAATCTTGGGGGGGCCTTTATGTTTGCAGCAAAATCTAAACACCTGGAAAAAGGAGCGCACATCCCCCCAAACAAGGGGACATTATCTGTGCATGTGCACCCCTCTTCTGGAGGGGTGAAAGGGAGCTGCTGTAGCCAGTTAGTGGCGCACTTCAGCTGTGCAGCTTAGCTGCAGGTGGGAGGTGAAGACTCTCCAAAGTCCAGGCCTGGCACAGCTCCCTGCCCCCCCCCCCATCAGCACTGCTAGCCCTGAGGTGGAGGGGAGCCATCACCACAGTTAAGCTGGCATCTAGCAGGATGGGAAGGAGCCGCTGCTGCCATGGTACAGGTGTGCTAGGTGCCACTGTACCACAATTGAAGTTGGACAGGCTGGGGGTATCTCACCATGATTTTTAAGGGTTCCCACTTGTCATTCCTAAAGACTTAAACTAATTCCATAACAAAGCAAGAGAAATATTTCTGATGGTAAATGTCCATAGATGTGCAACAGGAAATTGGGGTTTATCCATCCACACTATTCCCTCTCTTCTTCCAAAAATATTTGCCAGATATATCTTGGCACCTGGTAGGTGATGGGGGGGGGGGCACAAATTTACATCAAGGTCTGTGTGTAGGGGGGTAATCAGCATTCCACAGTGCAGTTATGTCACTCTAAGTGCAACCTGTAAATGATATCTTATTGCTGAGAGTGACATTAGCATTCACCCAAAACTATGATTTAACAATAGTGTGGGCTGAATGCCAGAGCATCACCGTATGTGATAACATTGCTTCTGGATCACACTGGAAGGGTGATCATCATGTATCACATTTTACAAGTGTCGCATTTCACATGTATCACATTTCACTGGTCATTTTCTTCCCGCTGCCCAGTTGAGTAGCAGCTAGTGTTGCCAGAGGCTAGGGAATGCTTCCCCACTGCTAGCCAGCTGGCTGGTGGGAAAAATCCTGCCCTCAACTAGTGCAAAAGGCAATGTGATGATGCCACCAGGCATCATCTCTGTGGTAAAATTGGTTACCAACCATAGAGTTTTGCCCAAAAATGAGAGCAGGAGTGTCAAATTCATTTGTTATAAGGGACAGATCTGACATAAATGAGACCTTGTCAGACCAAGCCATGTGTGTCATAAAATGTAATACTAGGTGGCAAAGAAATAAACTTTATAAAGGACACAAACATAATTAAAAAATGTTTAAAACTTAAAACATGCTTAAAACATTCGCACTCTTGCAATATTTTGTTTATTTAACAGTCTCCGATAACTGACACCTCTCGCTCTGAATTATTGCATCAAAAACTGGAGCTTATGTCTGTGCTGTAGCATTTCTTGAGTATGCTTTTCAGGTGTTGTTCAGGTGTGTATTTGTAAGTTGCAAACTTTTGATTCATTGACATTCATAACAGAAATCTCATGGTCAATGCTTTGAGCGTAAGACCCAGAGGAAAACATGAAATGGCTGGGCATTGTGAGCTTTTGTAGATAAGTTGCTTCCTGTGCTGGTCAAGAACATGTGAAGACACCATGGCACTGACTGAGGACTATGTTTGTCTATAAAACTATAGTCTTCCCCAGATAAACAACTACAACTCCTATGTGGCAGTGCAAGACTAGAGAGACGGCAATATACAGTGTACAGTGGTCAGTATCAGCTACAATCTGGGAAGTCTAAATTCAAAATCCCCAGTCTGCAAAGGAAATGCCCCCCCCCCCCCCCGCCAATAGCAAGGCAAAAAGATTGGTTGATCTTAAAGGTGCTTTCATTGTATATATCCTGTGCAATTGAGGGAATTGGGCAAAGTAAGCTCTCACTCTTTCCCTGCCTCTGCCTCTCTTCCTTCCCAAGGGATGAGGAGGGGAAAGAGCCTCAGCCAGTGGAGGACCAAGAGGCTTGGCTCAGTAGCTCTGCTGTGTGCTTAAGAGACTGGCAAAGCAAGCTGCAATGCAGAAGAAAGCAAGAGAGAGGGAGAAGGAAACAGATGACAGTGAGTTGCTCACGGGTCACATACAAGCCCTGTGGGAGATGGATACAGCCCAAGGGCCACTCATTTGACACCCCTTAACATGAATGTCACCCTCCCTGACATAGGCAACAAGATGACATAACTTTTGGGTGATGTCACTGTGCCATGTGGAGTTTATGCATCTGGGAAGAACTCCTAGAGAAGGCCAAGGATTCCCCTGCCAGCTGCCAGATAGGATCTGGAAATCTTACAGACATGTTGTGCACCTTGTTGGTCTCCTGTGAATGTATTGTAATGATTGGGTTCCAGGGATAAATAAGCCTCCAAACTGAAGAAAGACGGATGAAATGTCTTGATATCTAGAACAGATGTCTTTGGAAGGGCTTCTTTTCGTTCCATGAACTAAATTCTGGAAAATTGTCACTCCTTGGTGATTGGAAAGACTGCTTTTGAACCGTCTTTCATTAATGTCTTCTTGCTACATGCTCTTGTCTATTTGAAGTTCTATGTGCAAGCTCTGTCAGGACACCACAGACCTTTACATTACAGCGTGTTGTTTAAAATTTATGGTGTCTCTTAGCGGTTTTTTTTTTTTAATTTACATAGCTGGATAGGACCTGGCAACCCTAGTGGCAGCAGGTAGTGGCAGTGAGGGCCAGGAGAAGATCTTATGCCATCAGAGGAATATGACATTGCTACATCCAAGCCACAGGCATTAAAACACAAGAGGCATGCCACTGAAACGTGAAGCCTTTTTCCTCTTAAGGTGGGACCTGAAATTCTGCTATTCCAGTGGATCTCCAGATGACAGAGATCAGTTTCCATTTAGGAAGTGGTAGCTTCAGACGGTAGATTGTATAGCATCATATCCTAACTAAGTTCTTTCCTGCCAACTTCAGATTAGGAAATTCTTGGGGAACAGAGCCTAAGAAGAATGGAGTTTGGGAAGAGGAATGAGTTTAGTAGAGATGTGATGCCATGCAGTCCACTCTCTGAAACTGCCATTTTTTTCTCCAGGAAAACTGATCACTGTCATCTGGAGATCAGTTGGAATTTCAGGAGAACTCCATTTCCTACCAGGAGGTTGGCAACCTTAGCTTTCTTCCTTTCCCAAACTCTGGGCTCCCAAACTCTGGACACCCTCCCATCCCCATGGCTTTTCCAAGCTGGAGTTGGCAATCCTACTCCTGCTTCCAGTTGGGGACATGTGGTGATTCAACCTTCTTTCCCAAACAAAGGTATATACTGGTAAAGAGGTATATTTTAGAACAAAAAAAAAATCTGGATCATACATGGGGAGGAGCAGAGGGGCTTGTGGAGGGGAAGGCAAAAATTCTGGAGGAGCAGAGCATCTGACTTGCCCATTCATATGTCTTTTGCTCTCAACTCATACAACATAAGTTTGCTGCATTTCTTCTATATACAAGGTTTTCAAACCACAGTCGCACGTTAATACTTTTGACAAAGTTTTGTACATTTTTAGAGACATTTCCCTTTAAACACTACATACTATTTACCACTGGTGGTTTTCATATGCTAGCTATCACTGTCACAAAAGCAGACCTGGCATGACTATTGTTCATTACCACATGTATACACAGAGAACACCAATTTAGCACTTGAATGTGTGAAGAAACCCTTTTGATGCTGATATGACAGCATATAATTTTATATTTATTGTTAAAATAAAGAATACTTACATTTTAACAAAGGTTTTTTTCCCCCTTCATTTAGGATGACTATTTCAGAAACTGGAATCCAAACAAGCCTTTTGATCAAGGTAAAATAAATATTAATTTTGTTTTTTATTGTTGTGAAAGCTGAGTTGGTTCCACTGTGGAGGAACTGGAATTTATTTTAGAATTCTCTCTAAGGTTCCTTCAGGATTTGGAACTACTCAAAGCAATGAAGTTCCATTTTCCCACAGCTTTCCCCTTCTCCTTCTGATTACATAATCATGTGCATATGTTTAAAAATTCACTTTTGCTAGGACATGGGTTCTGAGTGCAATGCGAAGTGAATTATTCAGTAACCATTAACTGTCTTGTTGAACCACAAATGAAATAAGTAATGTATGTGTAATTGCTTTGACTATCTCTGCCACTCAGAATTCCATTAGCTGAATAAAGATCGAGTTCCATATAAGAATATTTTGTCAGATGCTTATTCAGTATGAAGCATGTTGAATATCTACTGTTGATACAATCCTAATATAACTTGCTCTACTTTGGTCTCTTTAAATTCAAGCTGTTACAAAGAAAATGGATTGTGTGTGCATCCCGAGGGCCAATTCATACAGCACAGTTATCCCCACCCAAAAATGTTGTACTAGTGACAAAGTCAACAGAAGTGCATACCAACATTCATAGCGACATACTCTGTTTTAAGAGAAAACAGGGTTGGGCAACAGATAGTGTTGGATCTTCCGAACGTGCTATTGGAAATACCTTGTTCAAGTGTATTCTTCCCACTTTCCACTTACTCCAGCAGCACCTTACCACCATCGCCATGCCCTGAAAACTTTCTGCTGCATTTTGAGGAACTCTTATAAATAAAGTGGCATGTGAGGAGTGAGGAGGTGGTGGATGAATAGAGTGTGATTTCTCATGGTTATATAAGTACGGCAAACCTCAAATCAAGTTTGCTGCACTCACACCAGAGGAAGGAGGTGATATTGCCTGATTTCTCTTTATTTCAGTTTCCATTTCATGGTGATTTCTATTTATGAAGTCCCCAGGTTTTTTAGCAAAGGATTTCTGAGGTATATGGGGACTGCTGGGGGAAAGGAAAAGCAAGGAAGGCCCCTGTATGTGAGCACTTTCTTCTCACACACCCATAACTCTTAAGGCTCTAAACAAATAATAAATATTATATTTCTCAGTTATGTTGGTATGTACTTTACTCATTTGTGCAGAAATTGAATCATGGAAGCAGTATCTGTATTACAAAACTGTGCAAATATGGTAACCATTCCTGTTATTTCAACAGGGCTTTTTGAATGTGTATAAAATTGGGTTATAATGAGAGAATTGTACCAACTAAAGAGAAACATCTATGAATGCGATATTTCTTGTATTTCCATATAATTTCATAGTCTATACATGCAATATTTGCAAATTATGCATATGTATGTATTTTTCAAATATATATGTACGCATGTATTTTGTGTGTGTGTGTGTGTGCACCATAATATGGAATGGATGGGCACAAGCTGAACAATGAGCCAGAGTTTGAACATGAACTGAGTCAGTTCATGGTTCATTTTGAACTGGTTCATTTGATTGTATCGTACCCAAACCCAAAAATGAACTGCCTTTTTCATTTGGTGGTTCAAGTAGTTCATTTTTGTGGTTGTTCTGCAGACAGCCTGGCACTGATTCAAGCAATTTCTAGGCAACATTGGGGAAGAGCCCTTGAAATACCCATAGCAGTTGTCCATAGCTTGATTGGCTGCTCTGGAAGCCAACCAACAGGCCCACCCTCCCTTAGGTAGGCAGTGAGGCGGAAGAGGGCTGTGCACTCACAGGTGCTCATAGCCTACATGCCAGCCCTGCCAACCATGGAGACCCTCTGTGGGAGCAGATTTGTATATATGCCACAGCCTGAGTCAGCTGCTTTCACTTTGCAGCAGGAAGAGGATGGAATTAGTTAGAAAGAGAGTTAGTGAGATAGGCTTGCTGCAGGGGAGACGGGACAAGTCTCCCAGCTGGAAAGGTGTTCCTCTTGATCTATTTGCTTTGCTGTAGCTTTTATTTTCTCAGAAAGAAAACTTGCTATGTTGTGCTGTGGTCCTGAGCCACACACCCTGCCTTTCCCTGTCATTGCTAGGTGTATGAGCAGGAGTTCTCTTCTAAGTTTTCTTTTGTTTTGAATGTTTTCTTATTTGCTGGGGTAGCTTTTGTTTAGGGAAAAAAAAAACAAATCTTGCTGTGCCAGTTTCAGAAACCTGAGACACACACACACCCTGCTTCCCCTTGCCATTGCTAGGTGGTGGGAGGGGGGAGTTCTCTTTTAAGTTTCCTTTTGTTTTCTTATTTCCTGGAGTAACTTTTATTTGAGGGAAAAAAAAACCCAAACCCCCTTGCTGCGCTGTTTTCAGAGACGTGTGCCACATACTGCCTCTCCTTGCCGTTACAGAACTTTAACTCCCATCACTTCAATTTGACTCAGTTCTTCAGATTCCCTTCCTGAAAATAGTGGCTGCGGCATGGGTACATGCTCTACACTTTACACAGTGAACATAGAAGCAAAAATTCATTAAGCTTCTTTACCTTTTCCTCATTTTCCTTGGTGACTCAAGGATCTAACAGCTTCTCTGACTACCAACTACCACTTTCCAAATGCACAAACCGAACAACCACCTGGGGGCACCTACTTTGGGAGAATCTAACTCACCCTGCCTACATCCAAACATGGAGAGCAGGTGAGAATTTAAGAGCAGGTAGAGAAGAGTCCACTGAAGAGTTTGCATCTCTAGCCCACTTGCGGGGGGGGGGGGGTGGATTCTTCTAATGAACAAACCAAATGAACCAAACAAACCACAAACTAGTTCAGGAAAATGAAAAGTTTATGGTTTGTGCGATCAAATGAACCATGAACCAATATAAACCACTGGTTTGTGCCCATCCCTGTAATATATATGTTTACACTGATAAATCTACCAATGAAATGTAACATTCAAAGAAAACCAGCTTAATCACATAGTAAGTTAGCAGATCTGAAACTATTTGGCATGGGGAAGTGAAATAGAAAGGAAATAAGTGCACAGCTTGGTTCATAAAAGGTTCATAAAAGCCCCATGTCCTGCCTCTGACAATGATACATTTATGAATCTTCAGCAATATAAAGTAATGCAGTATGTTCAGAGGTTACATTGCTACTCATGCCTGCTCAGTTTTGTCAGCCCAGATGTACATGGAAACATTAAGTCTGCTTTATTGGAATACTGAACTATTCTTTTCTCTGCTGTGAGTTTGTTCTCTTATGATTTCTAGAGACTCTCTAGTGGTGTTCTCCCCAAAAAACTTCCTAAATTTGCCCATTCTTCAGAGTGTCCTCTACATTCTACCCCCATCCCATCTATTTTATAACAGTAAGTGTGAAAATGGTTTTTTTCACATTCATGTGGATAGTCTGTTGCTGCAGATCTTGAGTATCAGTCTGGAGTAATTTCAGTAGTTGTGTTTGGATAACCAGGGCTTTTTCTGTGGGGAATGTGGGGGAATGGAGTTTGAGAACCTCTTAGTGAAAACAAAATTCAAAAAATGTTTTAGAGTTCATGAGGGGCTCCTGTGTGTTTCCCCTTCATTTCCCTCTTGAGAGTTCCAGTACCATTTTTTCCCAGAAAAAAGGCCCTGTGGATAACATTAGAATATGTTATTTCTTGGTCCTTTGTAGGCAAGAATGAAGGGGCATTTTCACTGTCCACATAATTTCATATTGTGTTATGCAAAACTGATTCAGTACAAATCCAATATGGATCAGTGAAGGTTTCTCTCAGGACATAGCTGTGTCTTTGTGAGAAGCAAATAAAGGCATCACCTGCTCACCATCTTTCTAGACCTTTGTACCCACATAGACATATGTCCATACAAGTGGAACCTGCTCTACAATCTGATAACCACTCTTCTGCAAAGACAGTGGAGGATATTTTATCTGTGGATCATGCTGAAGATCATTGGGAACATTATCAGTCTTGTGGTTGAGTTCTTTGAGCTTAATAGTTCTTGTCAGCTTAGTACAAGGCAAAGAATTCACGACAATTCATCTGAAAAGCAGCAGGAATGACAAATTCAAACAGGTGATGTATCATCACAGCTACCATCACAATGAATAGGTCAATACCTCTTTCTCTCAGAAGGCTTCTCCTCTGTATCTAGTACTGTGTCATTCTGTAAATACTGGTATCCCAAAAATATCATTAAAATGTCGCTATTTTCCATAAGCCAGGAATAATGTGTTCCAATTCCTGCCGCATTTAAGTTTATGCAGATATTGTTGAGCACCTTTATGGTGCCTGATGTCTACTGTGAGTATGCATTGTTAGCATGTACAAGAGAACAGTGTGAGAGTATTCCTGATTCATGGCAAGAATTTAAAGTTTTGGACGTTGTGGTTTGTTGTGTACTAGACAAAAAACAAAGGGGGGGAAAAAACCCCAGACAATTCACTAACATATTACAGACCAAGAATATTAATTAGACTAGTTAAATACTAATCTATTACTTATTAATATAGTCCAAAATATCCCTGTGCTTCGCCCCAGGGTTGCTTATGTATCTTTCTAGGGGCAACTTTAGGAGTAAGATTTTTTGATCACATGCAGAGATCAGTTTTGGCACTTCTAGAATATTAATAAAATAATCTTATATTCCAGTAGTGAAATGTGGCCCCATGTGTAGATACTTAAATCTATGGATTGGGGCCACACTGAAAGATAGCTCAGCATACTTAAGGGACCCCCTTTCAGGATTGAAGATAAATCTGGAAATGTACTAAAAATTAATCAGGGAGTTTAATTCTCCCCAGACATAGCATAGCTTATGCATGCAGGGGGCCTCCACCATCTTTGCTATGGTCAGTGAGGCTCCTAACAGCGAGGCAGCCATCATCAGGATCCAACCAGCCTGCCCTGTCAAAGCTGTTGGAAGGTGGGCAGGTTGGAGGTTGATGGGGAATGGCTGCCAGACGGGTGGTTGCCATTGATGGAGGGCCAAGTGCAAAGTAATGCACATTGGGGCCAAGAATCCCAGCTACAAATACAAGTTGATGGGGTGTGAACTGGCAGAGACTGACCAAGAGAGAGATCTTGGGGTCGTGGTAGATAACTCACTGAAAATGTCAAGACAGTGTGCGATTGCAATAAAAAAGGCCAACGCCATGCTGGGAATTATTAGGAAGGGAATTGAAAACAAATCAGCCAGTATCATGATGCGCCTGTATAAATCGATGGTGAGGTCTCATTTGGAATACTGTGTGCAATTCTGGTCACCGCACCTCAAAAAGGATATTATAGCATTGGGAAAAGTCCAGAAAAGGGCAACTAGAATGATTAAAGGTTTGGAACACTTTCCCTATGAAGAAAGGTTAAAACGTTTGAGGCTCTTTAGCTTGGAGAAACGTCGACTGCGGGGTGACATGATAAAGGTATACAAGATAATGCATGGGATGGAGAAAGTAGAGAAAGAAGTACTTTTCTCCCTTTCTCACAATACAAGAACTCGTGGGCATTCGATGAAATTAATGAGCAGTCAGGTTAAAACAGATAAAAGGAAGTTCTTCTTCACCCAAAGGGTGATTAACATGTGGAATTCACTGCCACAGGAGGTGGTGGTGGCTACAAGCACAGACAGCTTCAAGAGGGGGTTAGATAAAAATATGGAACAGAGGTCCATCAGTGGCTGTTAGCCACAGTGTGTATATATATATATATGTGTGTGTGTGTGCGTGTATATATATATATATATAATTTTTTTTGGCCACTATGTGACACAGAGTGTTGGACTGGATGGGCCATTGGCCTGATCCAACATGGCTTCTCTTATGTTCTTATGAGGGGAGCTGCCAGGTGACCATGGGAGTTGCTGCAGCTGCTATTAATGAGGTGGAGAGGCCAGCAGGTGGATCAGGGAAGTTGCCACCTGTATTGGTGACAAAAAAGGCAGACCGAGGAGTCATCACTACTGTTCAAGCAGCAAAGCATCTGGGCAGGTGGCCAGCAGAGTCACCACCTTGCCACTGCTGAGGTGATGAAGAGGCCAAGAAAGGTACTTCTCCAGTGGCATTATTCTGGGGGAGATAGGGTTGCCAAGTCCAATTCTAGAAATATCTGGGGACTTTGGGGGTGGAGCCAGAAGACATTGGGGTGGATCCAGAAGCAAGGGTGTGACAAGCATAATTTAAAGGGAGTTCTGGTCATCACATTTGAAGGGACTGCACACCTTTTAAATGCCTTCCCTCCATTTGGAATAATGGATAGCGGCACCTTCTTTGGGGGCTCATAGAATTAGACCCTCTGGTCCAATCTTTTTGAACCTTGGAGGGTGTTTTGAGGAGAGGCATTGGATGCTATGCTGCAAATTTAGTGCCTCTATCTCAAAAAATAGCCCCCCCCCCCCCGAGCCCCAGATACTCACAGATCAATTCTCTATTATACCCTATGGGAATCAGTCTCCATAAGGAATAATGGAGTGCCCAGCAGACATATCCCTCCCCCTACACCGCTTTCTGATGACTCTGAAGTGGGGGGAGGGCTTCCATACTGGGGGATTCCCCTGCCCCAACTTGGGGATTGGCCACCATAGGGGGAGAGGCAGAACTATTGTAGTCAGGGACAGTTAAAGGACAGAGAGAGGTGGAAAGAATGATAAGAAGGAGAACAGAGAAGAAGAGGTATGTGTGTGAGAGAGTATGATAAAAGGAATTGCGGGGGGTGGGGAGAAAAAGAGTGCTAAATAGAATCAGTGACAACAATTGTTGGGAAGAGAGACAACGAGAGAAATAATGACAAGTATTGGGGGAAGAGAGATAGGAAGAGTGACAGGAAGTGTTGTGGGTATGAAGAAGAAAGAAACAGTGATGGGGCTGGGCACAGAGAGAGAGAGGGAGGGAGGGGAGGAAGCCAAGCAGGTGAATGGGATAACTGTTTCCACAGGTTTCTTTCAGTTTCCTACTGGCATTCATTTGTATTCGATTGCAAACTCTATAGAATGAATATGGACTATCTAAATCCCCCTTAAGCCCTCTTTCCAAGATTTAAATACAATGTTGTTTTTTTGTGGTTTTTCTGTACATGAATTAGTTTCCATTCGAATTGTTCTTCACTTATATTGGCTTTGATTTTAATGTAATCCATATGTTCCTTCATTGTATTACCTGCTGATTTTTATTGACTTGCACTTCCCAGAATGTGAACCTCCTTGTGTTCTTGGCATTCTAATTATGTCAGTTTCCTCTGTCATGTTTATAACTGCCTTGTTTTCCAGCTACTAATCAGTATGCACTTGTTTTGAATTCACACAGTTTTCTTTGCAGGGCTTCTCAGCTTACTCTTCATATTCACACACACACACAAAGCATAGCTGTTCTCGTCTGCTATATATTTTGTGTGCATGTTTAAAATTATTGATTAAGCTGTAAAACAATTGGACCTCATAAATTGGACAATTATCACAAGATAATTGACTCTCTGTCAGACATTTTGTATTTCCCTAGGCTGGAATAAAAAGGAAAATTGTGAGGTTATTTATAGTGCAGCATGGTTGGTCTTTCTTTAAGCCCATATTGTGATCACTTTGATCACAGTGCCACCATCACAAGAGGTTGAATGTCTCAAGCCACCCATAGTGAATAAATTTTACTGAAATTGACAAGACAGAGATTTTCTAGAACAAAGTAGGAGTCAAGTGGCACCTTTAAGATCAACGAAGTTTTATTCAGAATGTAAACTTTCATGTGCTAGAAGCACACTTCATCAGACAATAGGATGGAATGGCAAACAGTCCTAAATATAGAGTAAGTGACATTTACATTTTTGTGTTTTTTGCACTGCTTTATCTTTTTGTAGTTAAAACCAATAAAAATTATAAAAATCATAAATATAGAGAAAGTGGGCAGTGAATTAGAATGCAAAATCATGGAAATATTTGTTAGCAGATTAAAAGAATCACAGTTTGGGGTCTGGTGATTGTTAGTTTATGTTAACTGGGCTGCATCAACAAGGGAGCAATATAAGTCAGAATAGCAAATTGACGTCTATGTCATTAGGAGGGAAGTGCCATAATTAAGAGTCTGTTGTAATGTTAGCTCCGGGTTTAAAATTAGGACATTAGTTTCTCAGAGGTTTAATTTAAACATGTAACATATATCAACATTCTAGTTTGCTATTAGGGGAAAAAAAAGAATACATTAAAATACAGCGGAAGATGGGTTAGTATATGTAATGAGATAAACAGCCAATATCCCTTACTTGAGTATGCCAATACAAAAAAACATTATTCTGATACACTATTCTAAAAGAGAAATACATTGGAATACTGTGGATGTATAGCTATAGTCACTGAGAGTAGGCTTAGCATATGTAATGACATAAAAAACCAATATCCCTGTTCAGTCCTGGGGAGGTGTTTGTTCCAAATGTCATAATAATTTGTAATTCAGCAATTTCTCTTTCCATTCTGTTCTTGAAATTCCTTTGCAGTAAAACAGCTAGTTTTCTAGGTTAGTAGAAAGGCATATCTCTCCTGTCTTGAGTGGAATTACACTTTCCTTGAGAAGCCAGCTTTGCAGTCTGGGAGTGGTATGTGACAAATCAGTCACCTTAGAAAACCTGGTGACTGTGGTGGTCAAGAGTGCTTTTGGTGTAGTGGTTAAGTGTGCGGACTCTTATCTGGGAGAACCGGGTTTGATTCCCCACTCCTCCACTTGCACCTGCTGGAATGGCCTTGGGTCAGCCATAGCTCTGGCAGAGGCTGTCCTTGAAAGGGCAGCTGCTGTGAGAGCCCTCTCCAGCCCCACCCACCTCACAGGGTGTCTGTTGTGGGGGAGGAAGGTAAAGGAGATTGTGAGCCGCTCTGAGACTCTTCGGAGTGGAGGGCGGGATATAAATCCAATATCTTCTTCTTCTTCTTCTTTTGCCCAGCACATTTTGTCCAGGGCTAGCACATAGGAGTAGGCTGAGTAGGCAGCTACCTAGGGCGGGAACCTGGCCACTGGGCGGCTCCTGAAGGCAGCTACATAAAAGCCAACCTCAATGGACTCCATTTCCCAGTGCTGCAGGTCGAGCTTGGAGCACCAGTGATTGGAGTGACCTGCCTTCAACCAAGAGCCTGTAAGTGGCAGTGGAGCTCCTCCCCCCTCCTTCACACTGCTCCGGCTTCCCTGGCTAGGAGATCTTGGCTGTCTTGGACTCTCCCTGTCTTGGACTCTCCCAGTCGCCCTGCTCGCACCTTTTCTTTGACAGCTGAGAGTACATGCTCCTTGTGGCTGCAACAGCTTCGCAGGACATTCTCTTCCTTCCACTCACCCCTCCCTCCAGGCCAGGTGCTGCAGCAGTTCCAGCCCTTCCCCTCTCCCCCCAGTCCCAACAAGCTCCAGGTCCTCTTCCTCCTCTGTGGCCACAGTACCACCACACCACCCAGGCTTCAAGCTGCACATGGGGACCCAAGAGAGGAGGCTGCCAAGGCAGATGGTGCACCCTGGGAAGTGGAAAGGTGGGAGGTCAGCCGACCAATGCCTGGATCCTCCCCCCCCGGGCCATCCCAGGGCCACTTTCCTGGGAGTAAACCCCATGGAGTGGAGACTTCAGGAGCAGACTGCTTTTTTCTTTTCTGAGCATCCCTGGGGGCTTCTGTGACCTCACACTGAGTGCCAGGACCAGGGGCATGAAATATTGAGAACCCCCCCCCCCACACACACACACACACTGACTGACACTCTATGGGAGCGGCTGGGCAGGCATGGGCAGAGGGTGGTAAGGCCATGGCCTGGCTTTGCCCATGGGTGGGTGGTGAGGAAGGGTGTGGGTGTCGGTGGCAGGGAATTTGGGGGCAGGGGAGGTCACCTAGGGTGCAAAAAACCCGGGCTCTGGCCCTGGCTGTGTCTATTCCTAGGTCAGTCAAATTCCTAGGTCAGTCAAATCTAGAATATCCCTGGGCCAAAAGAAGTTAAACTTCAAAGCACCCGCACCCGGGCCTTTTCTGTTGCGGCCCCACAACTCTGGAACCAACTCCCAGAGGAGGTGCGGGCCCTGCGGAACTTAGACCAGTTCCGCAGGGCCTGCAAGACCGCCCTCTTCAAACAGGCGTTCACCAATAACTGAATTAATGTTTACCGCCAGATTAGTAACGTTTACCGCCAATGTTGACTTAGGAATGTTTTAATTAATTATTGATTATTGACTGATTTTAATGTGAATTTTAATGTGAATTTAATGTTTTTATTACTATTGTTTACCTGAAATGCTGTTAGCCGCCCTGAGCCTGCTTCGGCGGGGAGGGCGGGATATAAATAAAATTTTACATTACATTACATTACATTACATTACATTACATTACATTACATTAGATACTGTGATCCATGCCTTTGTTACATCTAAATTGCACGATTGCAATGCACTCTACTTTCGACTCCCCATGAAGAGTGTTTGGAAGCTGCAGCTAGTTGAGAATGCTGCAGCTGGACTGCTGTTTGGGGCCAGCTATTGGGAATATGTGACCCTGACTACTACAGTCATTACACTTGGCTACCGATCCACTCCTGAGCCCAATTCAAGGTGTTGCTTTTGACCTTTAAAGCCCTACATGGCATAGGACCATGGTGTCTGAAGGACCATCTTCTCCCATATGTTCTTGCCTGGGAATCAGTGCCATAGAAAGAGGCTGCCCTGACTGTCCCATCAATGAAAGAAGTTTAGTTGGTGGGTACAAAGAGAGGGCCTTTTCAGTGGTGGCCCCACAATCATGGAACAACCTCCCCAGGGAGGTGTGCCTGACTCCCCCGTTTTAAATTTGTTTAATTTGGTTTAATTTATTTAGCTGTCCTAAACTGTGATTTGAAATTTTGGTTGTGTGTATTTTTATTTACCCTATTTTGTGTGTTTATTTATAGTGTAAGCAACCTTTAACTTTGTAAGGGGGGAAAACACAGCTAATAAACAAATTGGACTACTCAGAAAAAGCAGCTGTAGGACTGCAGCTGCATCCTTTTCATTTGGAATTAGCATGTGTATGCCTGATATTCAGTTGTCAACAGTGACATGTGATACCTGCTTTAATTTCTCTCAGTGGAAATTATGCTTGAACCTGCACTTTGTGTGCTTGTAAAAGACTGGGGTGAGGGATCTTCCCCCCCCCCTTTTTTTTCTTTTTTGAGTTTCTATGACTTAAACTGAAATCCTAACCATGCTTACCAATAAATCCTACCAAACTCAGTGAGGCTTACATATGCATACAACAGAACTGTCAAATTCATAAGGCTTAATACAAGTTGAGCATCTGAGCCAGATTAAGTCATTTAGGTTATAGATATTATACATAGAATCATAGAGTTGGAAGGAACCTCCAGGGTCATCTAGTCCAACCCCCTGCACAATGCAGGAAACTCAGATACCTCCCCCTAAATTCACAGAATCTTCATTGCTGTCAGATAGCCATCTAGCCTCCAAGGAAGGAGAACCCACCACCTCCCGAGGAAGCCTGTTCCACTGAGGAATCGCTCTAAGCCATTCGTGGGAAGGGCGGGATATAAATCCCAAATAAATAAATAAATAAATAAAGGTCAGGAAGATCTTCCTAACATTGAGCCAGAAACTCTTTGGATTTAATTTCAACACATTGGTTCTGATCCTACCTTTTGGGGCCACAGAAAACAATTCTACACCATCATCTTTATGACAGCCCTTCAGGTACTTGAAGATGGTGATCATATCACCTCTCAGCCGCCTCCTCTCCAGGGTAAACATGCCCAGCTCCTTCAACCTTTCTTCATAAGACTTGGTCTCCAGACCCCTCACCATCTTTGTCGCCCTCCTCTGGACCCGTTCCAGCTTGTCTATATCCTTCTTAAAATGTGGTGCCCACAACTGAACACAATACTCCAGGTGAGGTCTTACCAGAGCAGAGTAAAGCGATACCATCATTTCACGTGATCTGGACACTATCCTTCTGTTGATACAGCCCTTGAACACTACAAAATTGTTACTTCTCAGTTAATTGACAGAACACATTGCAGATAAAGAAGAGAATATCAGGAACCAAAAATGTTGAACATACAAGGGGAAGGGTGCAACTACAGTTTATCAAAGTCTTTATCTTTCTAGGCTATCTTTCATTCCCTTTTGTAGCAAAATAAGCAGCTCTTTTTGAACTTGCTTCTTCCTAGTCACAACAGTCAGTAAGGTGCAGCCACCAATTCAAATTTAGTGTGAACTAGTGGGAGTCCTCTGCCAGGGGGCATTCAGTCTAAAGTCTGTGTGGCAGAACGTGCCTGCTCTGGCCTGTAGGCCCGGTCCTGCCCTGCCTTTCTTGGGGGTTCCCAGCTCCCTTGAGGGGCTTTTTTTCTTTTTCTCTCGAGTAGCTGCTACCACTACCTGACCAATATAGGGGTTTCCCACTGAGGAGATCAGGACCCTTAGCTTCTCATTAGAATAGCATGTCTGAAATGGTTGGAGGTCTATGTGCTACAGTGAACCTGTGCCAGCATCAGAAGTTTAAAGCGTTTATTAAAAAGAAAATGTTTACAAGCGTACTTTTAGCACAAAGCCAGATTGAAGCAAGGAGAAGAACACAATAAAGCTATGAAATGCTCTGTCCCTCTCAGCAATATGTGCCTTAACAGATTTTAAACGTGGATAGTCTCTAGCTTTAATAAATTACAGCTCCTGTAGTTACACCTCCAGGTTCTTAAAATACCTCCGAGCTTTTTTCAATTCTCCAAACTATCCACATGGACAAAGATGGCTGCCTGCTTCGGAAGGAGTTTCTGTATCCTTTCACATCCTCAGTATTCCAGAGAAAGAAAGCCTCTTTCCCCTTGCAAAGCAGTTTTAACAAATCTATGTCTCCTCCTCCTTGGCCCTGGTCAGCCCAGATCAAGGCTTCTTATCCTGTTGTCACCAAAGAGTGACTCCTTCAAGCATCTCTAGAATTTTGATACCCCCAACTCTATGTTTCCTGTTAGCGGAGGGAGGAGGTTTGAACTAGCCCATCCCTTTGTCTCTCCTGCTAGATTAATTAGCATTCTTAAGAGATGCATATGGAAGGCCATGGACTAACTTCCTCCCCTCTTGTTCTTGTTCTTAGCTCAGAAAAAAAAATGGTTAAAATGCACAGTTAAGCTTTGGACTCATTGCCAACCTCCCAAGAGACAAGGCATTTCTCCACAGTGTGCTATTGTTGTCAGAGGAAAGCACCATCTACTTAGGGATCCTAACCCTAGAATTTTTGACATTTCCCCCACCATATATCTTATTATATCTCATAAGTCAGGGGTCCCTAACCACAGGGCCATGGACTGGTACCAGTCCGTGGCCTGTTAGCAACCAGGCCACACAGGCATGGCGCTTTTGGCTTCCTGGGTTGCAGACATGGGAAGCTGAGATTGGCAGGATGGTGCATCAGCGTGTGCTCTCCCCTGAGCCCGGCTTCCCAGCCTTGCAGGGAAGGCAGCCTCAGAGTGAGGCAGAGGCACTGCATGGCCCCTTTCGCCCATCCAGGACCATCCAGGACCTGGATGAAAGAGGCAGCACAGCCTTGCTCAGAAGCTGCCTCCCCTTGCAGGGCAGAAGTGCGGCAGTGACCTTTGTCTACCCCTCATTTAAAGACCCCCCCCCACTGATCAGCTGATCTGCGCTGTTCTTTAAATGGAGGGGGAGGCAGATCGGCTGCTTTGGCTGCTCCTGCCTAGTGGTGAGGCAGCAGAAGCAACTCTAGTCCTCTCCCATTTAAAGACCCTTATGGGGGTGCAGGGACTGGGGTACAGGCGGGGGACAGCCTGGGTAAGCAAAAATCCCGATGCCACTCCTTCCAGCCCATGGAAAAATTGTCTTCCACAAAACTGATCCTTGGTGTCAAAAAGGTTTGGTACTGCTGCCATAAGTGGTGGGCAGTCCCACACTTAATGAACCACAGCAGTAATCATTTGCAATACTTTCCTTGCTAACAAAGAGAAATATTCCATTGTACCTCAGTCATTGAATTCTGTGTAGCTACTGGCCCAGCAGAAAGTATGTACCACTGGGTTGTGAATATTATAGAGGCTGTAAGGCTCCAGAGATAAGAAATATTTAAATAAATATTTTTGAAGCTGACATAAGATTTAGAGAGTCTCAGAGTAAAGGCCTAAGTTATTCATATGTGCATCTCTTGACAAAGATACTAATAGAAACGAGAAATATGACGATATTTTATGCACAGTTGAATATATTTATATCACCTTTGAGTGTTGTACAAGTCTTTACATATTACTTGGAAGCCTGGAACTGTAATGGAGCTTGGTGGTTTGCTCTATGCTATTCTGGATATTGTATTTATTAGCAACAGTGTGTGTATTTCAACATTTTGAATTTTTCTCATAAGTAATACTAGTGTTTTGTGTATTATTTATGTGCTGGAGATATTAGTGCATTTTTTTCATTATACAAGGGAGATATCTGGTGTTTTCTGGTTGTTTACTCTTGGAAGAAGCACAATATCAAGCAAAATAATGTGCAAGGAAATATGTGAGAGTCAAAGTGGTATACTGACTAGAGTACTAAACCCAAGTTCAGTGTAGGGTTGCCAAGTCTAATTCAGAAAATATCTGGGGACTTTGGGGGTAGAGCCAGGAGACTTTGGAGGTGGAGCCAGGAGACTTTGGTGCAGAGCCAGACTTTCCCATTCCCAAAATAAATACATAAAAATACAGCAGTGCAATTCACCTGAATAGTCATCATTTCCTCATCGTCCAATAGCTGCAATTCTAGTAAATGAAAGTGAATACACACAAAGCAGGCAAAGTGCACAGGGTTTATAAGCTCACATTTCACTGGGGCTTTATTCACAGGAACTGCTGTTCTTCAGGCTAACACTGGCAATCAAAAAGAGAGAGAGGTGGAGTTTTCCTCCATCCCATTAACATGTTCCTATACAAAGTCTCTGAAAACAATGCAAAACAAGCACAGAGACACACACACACCCTCTTACTGTCTCTACAAAAACTTCTGAAAAGTACAGGGTCTTCCTTCTTTCTTTCTTTCTTTCTTTCTTTCTTTCTTTCTTTCTTTCTTTCTTTCTTTCTTTCTTTCTTTCTTTCTTTCTTTCTTTCTTTCTTAACCTGCCAGAGATCTAGAGGTACAGGGTGGCTGTGGGGGTGGGGCATTCCCCCCCCCACCAGACAGCTGGCTGGGCACAGGGGGAAGCCTGTAAAACTGGGGGATCCCCCACTGGGACCTGGGGATTGGGAATCCTAGTTCAGTGCTCTATTCTTTTATTAGCCTAACATACCTCACAGGGCTGTTCTGTGGATGAAATGAAGAAGACAATGGATACTTCCCCTAAGTTCTTTGAAAGGAAATGTAATATATAGAAAATATAGGTGATTGAACCTTAATGGCAAGGGTGGCCTGACAGCTGGGTTTGTGGAGTACCCTGACACTCCCTCTTCCCCTCTTATGTTCCTTGCCACATAAAGCTCCCTGGCATTTTATCCAAACTAGTTTTCAGCATTTAGTTAAACAAAATACTTAGACCACCGAAGGGCATTTTTCTGAGTCTGGTGGCATACATTTACGCCAAGCCCTTTCAGTTATGTAGTTTCTGCTACTTAATTAACATGGTAATATGGTATTAAGGCAATCTCAGCAACTGCCTTCTTATCAGTATAATATATTTTGCCTTGAAATGGCACACAAGAAAATGTTTAGCCTTCAGTTTTATCCTATCTGGTATTTCTATGATTCTTGCCGGAAGAATCTTAAAGAAATGTGAAATAATTTCCTTTAGTAGGTAGGAATGGGCACAAACTGGGAACATAAGGTTTGCTTTGGTTCATGGACCAAACACAGACTATCATGGGCCAAAAAACCCCACCTGCTTATACAAACTTAACTGGTTCAGTGAGTTTATGGCAGGATGCACCCCCCCCCGACATGCTAGAAACATCAAACTCACAGAACCTCTCCAGCTGACTCTCATCTACCTGCCCTTGAAGTTTGGTGACAATTAGATTCACAGGATCTGAATTACACCCTCCCAAAGAAGGTTCCCCATAATCCATTTTTTTCCAATGGAGGGGGGTGGGAACAGCAAAAAAAGCAAGGGCCATCAGAACAGAAACAGAATCAAAGTCCCAGAGAATCTCTCCAATAGAAACTGAAGGTGGGAGACATTTTTGCCAACCCAACAAAACAAGGACAATGTGCCCTCAGACCACCTGAGACACAAACCCAAACCTGTGTGCAACAACATGATAGCTCCAAACCCTGAGATGTATCTAGACATGTATCTAGATGTATCTAGAAGATCACTAGCAGAAGGCTGGAGGGAAGGCACATTAAACTAAGCCCCTGGGCTGAAAGTTGGAGCCCAGTAAAATCCAATGCATCCTAATCCCAAACCCCAACAACAGAGAGCAGATCTAGCAAACAGAAAGCAATGCCATCAGCTCTGCTAGCTCCATGTCTCTTTCACTTCACCAGCGAACAAAGGAAGGGGAGGGAGGGAACTCAATGCAATATGTAGCCTCCTGAGCCCATAGACCTGAATGAGAACTTTTTTATTGGCAGCCAGCTGTGCCCACTAAGCTTTAGAAGGCTCATAACAGTGTTTTCAAGGCTGGAGAATTCTGCCTCCACTTTTGTCTTGGAGTTTTGTAAACAGTTTAATACATTGGCACCAGTCTGTCTCTGCTCATGGACCATCACGAACTACACTTAAAAAAAAAAAAAGGTGAAAATTTGTGATGGCAGAATCTCCACAGGCATTGCTTCATGGAACACAGAACAGACAAAATTTTTGATGAATTTTGGTCGGTGCAGTGGTTCATGCCCATGCCTATTAGTAGGTAGGTTTTCCTGTCTCACTCTAACCATCTGTTGCTTATTAGAAATATTAACAGTCTTCAGTGAGGCCAATTTTTTTTAATTCTTGGCATATATTTCTGCAGTACAAAAAGCATCCTATTACTTCCACTGTTTCTGTCTTTGTGTAATGATGCCTTTTAAAATGCCATATGGCAGACAAATCGTAAAGCATATTAAACTAGGTCACTGCCTTTAAACTGGATCGCTGTTTTTTAACGTGCACATTATCAGAAGGAATGAATTACATCTGTTTGTATGAATGGCAAGATGAACTTGTAAGAGTCACTCATGCATAGATATATTAAATTAATTCTCATCAACAGTTAATATCTACAACCATATATATATATCATTAAGCATTTTTTTTTCTTCCAGTTATCTTTTAAAAATTATTTACTGAATCAGGTTTTTGTAAGCCACCTGGGGCTACTACAGTGTGCAGGCAAAGCAGAACAAAAATATTTTCATTACTAAATATTTTAATAAATAAAGATTAAAATAAATCATCAATATATCTAATTCTCAACATGGCCAGATCTGTGAATACTTAAATCCTGAGAGTGAAGCCATGAACAGAGAAGACTGATCTTTCCACAAACCTGATAAAAGCCCCAAGTTTGCAGAAAAATCCTGTAACCAGTCAGAGCTCATCCCCACCAGTTAGGGTTGCCAAGTCCAACTCAAGAAAAATCTGGGGACTTTGGGGGTGGAGCCAGGAGACTTTGGGGGTGGAGTCAGGAGACATTGGGGGTGGAGCCAGGAACAAGGGTGTGACAAGCATAATTGAACTACAAGGGAGTTCTGGCCATCACATTTAAAGGGGCAGCACACCTTTTTAAATGCCTTTCTTCCATAGGAAATAATTAAGGATAGGGGCACCATCTTTTGGGGCTCATAGAATTAGACCCTCTGGTCCAATCGTTTTGAAACTTGGGGGGTATTTTGGGGAGAGGCACTAGATGCTATACTAAACGTTTGGTGCCTCTACCTCAAAAATAGCCCCCCCAGAGCCCCTATACCCACAGATCAATTCCCTATTATTCCCTAAGGGAATCGTTCTCCATAGGGGATAATAGAGTGCCCAGTAGACATTTCCCTCCCCCCACGCTTTCTAAAGGGGGGGAGAGCCTTTCTAAAGGGGGGGAGAGGGAATCCCCTGCCCCCTCCCTCTCTCTCACACACAAATGCTTACTAGATCTTCTTCCTGCAGAACTCTACTTGCTGTGAAAACAAAAGCAAAATAAAGGGAGGGGCCATTCTCCATGGAAACTATTATTGACCCTTTACAATGAAGCCCTTCCTGTTTCCTGTGCAGCCTTAAGGCCACACATTTTACAAATGGATCAGGAGCTCTACAACTACATGATGCCTGCATGCATGTTCTCCCCCCCCCCGCTTCTGGATTTTTGGAGAGCGGGGGAGGAGGTCACAAATTCGGGGGTCCCCCACCAGGGCGGGGGGTTGGGAAGCCTACCACCAGTCCAAGCCATTTATGGCCCTGCTAGGGGCTCCAGGGCTGTACTGCACCATCAGCAGCTCCAAAGCCACATACGAGGCTAGCCCCTTTAAGCCTGAGCCCACCCCCCAGAACAGTAGACAGAGCTGAATCTGCCAGACCCTGCATATGTATCTCATTGAGCAGCAGCAATTATAATAATGACAGGGAGATGCTCCCATAATTTTCATTACACCATATGAAGGGTTCAGAGCACTGTTACATCATATTATTTTAAAAGGATAGGTGGTGTATCAAATATCCTCTTTCATGATATCAGACACTCCAAACTAGAAACATTGTAAGGTAGTGTTATCCTTAGTGCCAATGCCTAGGAGCCACTGAAAGAATCACAACACTACAGCTGGGACACTCTTGGGGAACGTGTGAATGTTCATATTTTGATAGATAAAAGGTATCCGATGAACTTTAAACATTATGAGAATGGAAACTGCAAGAGCCTTGCTGCACCTGTTCCCTGAACATACATCACAGGAAGGTTGGGAGACTTTTTAACTTCATTACCTCCACATTCTGTTATATCTGAATGTGCTATTTGTATCGGAATGTGTGCAAAGTTTGCCACATCTTATTCAGTGCAGAAATTAACTCTCTTGTTCTGTATCCAGAGCTGTCTCTAATTCTGAACATGTCCAAGGATAAAAGAGCAGACAGTGCTGTGTCTTCTGAGCTCTTAATCCTTTAGTTCTAGTCTTTCTACAGGGATACAGTTGTTAGTACACAGGGCTAATAAAGAGGGAAAATATTCCTTTCATCATCATGCCTTTCCGTCTTTTCTCGCATTCTTTTTTCAAGTCTTCACATCTGAAGTGAAAGAATTCTTGGTAGGATACCTGAAGAAGAATCTAATCAATATTGCAATCTCAGTGGAGAACAGAATATTTAGGATTATTTTGATAGTTTAGTTGTTGTCCTACTAGTCCCATTTTCATTTGATATACAGACCGTTTTTCATCATCTTTTTAAAAATTAAAGAAATTGGCCTTCAGAAAGTACCACCTGAAAACATTTCCTTATGGTGACTAAACACACAAATCTGGACATCAGATGCAGGACCCACAGGACTGGTGAAAAGGACATACTTCTCCCCACTTTCCATTCATAGGGCATGTATCATCCAAAATGGCACTCAGTCATATGAGAACACACATTTTTAGCTTGCACATGCATGCAACTCTCCTAGGTTGCTAATTTTTATTTTTAATAATAAAAATTCTGAAATGTGGGCAGACTTGGAAAATGTCAGTGGGTCAGATATTTATGCACTTCAGCAGCATCAGAGCTTTCTCTTTGCTCATGTGGCTGATGCCAGCAGATGCCATGGACTATTCTGTGCTTGACTTCTAGTTCAGCATGAAGGAGCTGTGCACAGTGATGGATATAAAAACAACTTCCGTGACTACTACTGTCAATTTATCACATTACTCTGAAAACTTCAATATCGACTTCTTTGGGCATGAGGTTAGCTGTGTAGGAAGCATGCACACAATGGAATATCTCTCATTATTTAATATGGTAACCTAGGTATGAGTGACTTAGCCTGGTTCATTAGTGTATTTTAGTGAATTTTAGACATATATGCTAAGAATATTTGCTGCTTAGTTTTTTTAAAAAAAAAATTGGCAACCAGTTTAAAATTTTGGGTGAGACATTTTTTTTCTTGTGGAGACTTAGAGAAAGGAGCAACACAGACAGATCATTGTGAGGCCATACCTTTATTTATTTATTTACTTTGGATTTATATGTTGCCCACTCCGCAAGTGGACTCTGGGCAGCTAACAATCATAGTAAAACAATTTGAATTACAGTTTTAAAACAATTAAAAAATATGTATAAACAATTTAAAACGAAACATTAGGTGCTATGGAAAAGATTTTTAACAAAGGCAGATCAGATTATATTGATATCTCAGTTCTTCTGTTATCTGTAAGTGGTCCTACAGATAATATTGCTCAGTGGCATAGTAGTGGCAGCCTCCTCCCACATTAGTTGTTGTAGGCCTGTCGAAAGAGTTCGGTTTTAGAGGCCCTGCAGAATTGGGAGAGGTCCTGCAGGGCTCTTATGGCCTCTGAGAGAGCATTCCATTGCATCAGTGCTGCCACTGAGAAGGCCCTGGTCCATGTAGAGCTTAGTCTGGCTTACCTTGGTCTGAGGATGGATAGCAAATTTTGAACTCTTGAATGCAGTGCTCTCTGAGGTGTATATGGGGAAAGGCAGTCCCTTAGATAAGCAGGTCCTTGGCCATATAGGGCTTTAAAGGTCAATACCAACACTTTGAAACTGATTCGGTACACAATAGGCATCCAGTGCAGCTCTTTTAGCACCGGTTGAATGTGCTTCCATCGAGGGAGCCCCATCAGCAACCACACTGTTGCATTCTGCACTAGCTGCAGTTTCCAAGTCAGAGTCAAAGGTAGCCTCATGTAGAGGGCATTACAGTAGTCTCTTCTCGAGGTGACCATTGCTAAGTTGTGGTGCTCCAAGAAAGGATCTAACTGCTGTACCCAACGCAGATGGAAAAAGGAAGACTTGGCAATGGCTGCTACCTGGGCCTCCATAGTCAGAGAGGACCCAGGCTCCTGACCTTTGGGGACAGTATTAGTGGCACCCCATCAAAAGCTGGCAAGGGAATCCCCTGTCCTAGGCCACTGCAACTCCGTCTTTGTCAGATTTAACTTCAGTTGACTCAGTCTGAGCCAGGATGTCATGACTGGAAGTGCCAGGTCCAAGTTGTCTGAGGCGCAGTCGGATTGGCCACCCATCAATAGATAGAGCTGGGTGTCATCCACATATCGATAGCACCCTAGCCCATACCTCCTGACAATCTGGGCAAGGGAACACATGTTGACATTCAATAACATCAGAGATAGAACCACCCCTTGTGGCACACCACATGTGAGTGGGTGCCTCTGGGATGATTCCTTCCCTATCACCACCCTTTGTCCCCAACCTTGGAGGAAAGAGGCCAGCCATTGCAAGATGGACCCCTGAATCCCCACAATGGTGAGGCAGCTAGACAGTAGCTGGTAGTCAACTGTATTGAATGCTGCTGACAGATCTAATAACAGCAGCACGGCTGACCTCCCTTGATCCAGGTGGTGCAGGAGGTCATCTATGAGGGCAACCAAAACCGTCTCTGTCCTGTGACTTGGACAAAAGCCGGATTGGAATGAGTCCAGTGCAGAAGTTCATCCAGGAACCCCTGTAACTGAGTCACTACAGCCCACTCTATGACCTTACCCCAAAGGGGTAAGTTTTGCTTATATGCATTTTGCCAAGCAACTTCATAGATCTATAGCTCTACCCAATAAAAGCCCACCACCAGGGAATAAATATGATCACTTTGGACTATATAATTTTCAATTTTTAAAAAAGAATGTCATTTGCATAATAAAATCTGTGTTCAGCTCCCACATTCTGGTATAGGGAAAGTCGGCTTACAATGTTTGGACTTTATATCCTGTTACTTGATGTCATTTTTGGGGGGGGGGGTTGGGGGGGAGAGGGGTCTTTTGTTCCCGGTCATTTTGAACTTTTCACCAAACTCCCTTTTGACTCAGAATTTTAGCCCTCTGTGCCTCAGTGTATAGTTTGTGATCCTGTCGAAAATGCAAGGCTGTTAAGACTCTGGAGCTTTGGATGTTAGAAGGGCTAGTGAACATAGCATTTTGTAGCTCATTCTTTTATCAAGATCTAGAGAAAGAAGAACAGTTTTCTAGCAGATGTACCTCGGCAACATTCTGCCTTTTTTTTTCCATCCAGAGAATACAGTTCATCCCTTGAGTTGCTTACAACCTTTGTAGCATTGGTATGCTGGCTGGTTTAAGGGCAGCCTATCAGCTGCACTGTGCAAGATAGTCATGTACCCACTGCTCCGCTGAGGAAACATTTCCAAGATACAAAGTGAATAATTTGATATTACATCAGCTGGGAGTTGCTGAGATCAATCTGTGGTCATTACAGCCTTTCATCTTCAAATATCTGCATGTATATTTGCTTTGCCACTTTCCATGATGTGAGGATAGGATCCTCCCTTTGTCTCAGTATCTGACAGTATCTATTTATGATTCAGGAAAGGGCTATTTGCAGTATGGGAAGGAGGAAGAGGAAGACAGGAGTTAATTAATATCCTTCCAGAAGGGGATAATGAGGGAATTGTAATGCAGGGTAAAATTATGGAACCTGCAATTATTTTTGAAGGCTTCAATTTTCTTTTAGCCAGAACCAAGATGTTGTTTTGGAGAAGCATCTCATAAATCCATTTTCTAGAGTTGTTTATTTCTGTATCTGTTTTGTTCCAATAATTGTTCAGTTTTCAAAAAATCTTCTATTAGTTCTGTTTCACTCGGCAGATTTTCTATTCAGCAGCTTATATTGCTTTTCTTCTTATGGTTTTAAGGTAGTGGCTTATTCATAAGAATGACCGGCTGGTGAATCAGAATTGTTCTAACAGTGTTTGACTAAACAGGGAATAGTAATAACTGAATGAAGTGCTTGCCATTAAAAAAAAAAATACAGTCAGACCTGCTGTAGAAGCTGACAGACTACATATAGACAAAATCTATATTTGTGCCTTCATGTATTATTAAAATTCACAGCAGGTTGTATTAAAATGTCGATGTATTTGGTATGTAGACAACTTTCAATTCAGTTTCACAATTACAAAGACAGAACCACTTTTTAAGGAGGCACTGGGCTCCACTGCATTCTGCATTCTGATTCTACATTCTATTCAAGTCCTTCAGAATTAAATAAAACTGACATGGCAATGGTGGATTGTGTCTATAACATGGTATCTAGCAACTTAAAGATGGCCAATAGTGTTTTTTTCCTCCCTCCCTATGTCTGGAAGTCAATGTGAACACGAGAGCTTTTCTTTGTTTAACCAAAAGGCCACTGGCTATGACAGATGCATCCATGGAAATGAAGATGAAATAAGGCCATTTTTGGAAGGCACTTGATGGTTCCTGAGATTTAATAATACGGAGGACCTTTTTTTGAGCAGGAACTGCTGACAATTCTTACTTAGTGATGGAAATAAAAACAACATTTCTTCATTGGTCAAAAGCTCTTAGTTGACCTAGTCATATACTGATAAATGTCTGAAGTTTTTAACATGTTGAATTAATTTTCTAAAGTGCTAAGAATTAATAGTAAATGTAAACATTCATGTTTCTGAAATTTACCACATCATATATATTATTATATATTTATATATTTAGTATATTTTAATTGTCTGACTGTTAACATAATGATGTTGATGAGGTAGCAGACAGGAAACATTTACTAAAAATACAATGAGACCTGCTGAAGGAACTGATAATCTATTTATGGGCAAAATCTGGCATTGTGTTATCGTAGCAATATTCATTCTGTTCTTTAGCCCAGTCAAAGCCAGCCAGGCTGGAGCAAATAGTTGTAATTGTAACTACTGTATGATTCAGACCAGACAAATTCCAGGACTTAGTACTGACTTCTGGAGCTATGATCACATGATACCTAAACACTGAAGTATCTGAAATATAAAAGTGTAGGAAAATGAATCAGAAAAGCGTGGATAACTATTTTGTAATATTATTAGCACAATTTAGTCAAGGTTAAATGCTTTTAAGTCCCATGAATTTCAATAAGGGGGCGTGGCTTCGGCGCGAATGGCGACTGACGTGTGAGGCTCAAGCTCCTGACCTGATCCCCTCACCCTCCCTCATCGACGCAGGTTTCCACACTCTGCCTTTTATCGGATTATGGGAAAATCGTCCCATAAAAAGAATAAGCCAATTTTAGCTAGTGCTCGGCTCCTCAAATCATTCTTAGATTCTAGCTTGCAAGCAGATCGCTCCCTGACAAGGCCTCACGAAACAACAAAAATGGCAGATGGCGCTGTCAGCTCACCTCCCTCAACGGACTTGCTTACAACGAAAGAGTTTCACAATACTCTGAGTTCATTCCAGTCAGAAATGCTTGATAACATGGCAGCTATACTGAAACCGATCACAGATCAGATCAGCACTTTACAAATCACTCTGAAAGAAGCTACAGCCACAGCTAATTCGGCGCTAGAAACGGGCCTAGCAAATCAGGATGACATCCGCCATCTTCAAAGGCAAGAACGCTGGGCCACAGACAAAATCTTGACACTCTACAATAAAGCGCGGGAGCGGCACGTTAAACTGAGAGGTTTTGAGGAACATGAGGAAGGTACCTCAGATCTTGCTAGTTTCTTAGCATCCTGGCTATCTACAGCTCTTCAGTTGGAAGACGGCATTGCCCCACATATCGTTCGTGCTTATAGGCTAGGCTCAGCTTTCTCCCCACGTTACCGTGGCTCCCGGGATGTCATCATAGAACTAGCTGATATCCGTGTCAAAAAGAAGATTTTAGACACTGCCAGAAACCTGAATGGTCTAGCTTTTAAAGACAAGAAAATTCTTGCCTTCCCAGACTTGTCTGCAGAGACTCTACAGAACAGACATTTCCTCAAGCCGATAGCCCAAAAACTGGCTGCAGCAAACATCCGCTATAGATGGTCGCTGTCAGGCAGGCTCGTTGTTCACCATCAAGGGAAAAATTGGACGGTTGAAGACCCTGAGGCTGGCTTATATTTACTTCAGTCACTCAACCTAGATGTACCAATGGAGCTGGATCGCAAGTCACAAAAGCGAAAATGGACTTTTGCATCACCACCTAAAGACCGCAAGATCTCAGTTTGTTCTCCTGAGCCAACTCATGCTTCAGATCCTATGCAATCTCTACAATCCGTAAACTCTCTATAAACCTGTGTCACCTTATTATCTTTCTTTGAAGAAATGAATAATATGTTTCATGTTATCTGAGGGTGGGTGGGTGGGAAAGGGTAGTGTGGGTTTTGACTCTCCAGCTCCCCCCAAAATGGTGGGGATGTGTAGTGGAAGGGTACGAGGTCCCCTGTCTCGGGTGGTTCCCTGGGACCCGCAGGTTTTCCCCATATGTTTATTTCTGGTGGTATTGTTCACCTTACTTGCTAAGGGATCTGTCCTCCTGCACATGCCTTTCCATCTCACATACAAACATAACTTGTTTGCAGGAGGAACAGAGAAAGGGGAAGGGGGGAGGGGGGAGGGAACATGGTGCATTCATTGTTGTTACCTTCACTATAGTGTTAACTATGCTAGCTGCTGTTCAACTTGTTACTTTGGTATGCCATCTGCTGTTCAAGTAATGTCATTACACGGCTGTCTGTATGCTCTCTCTAAACTCCTTTTTCTTTTTAGCTCTTGTTTGTTTGACATGGCACTAATGCACTTTGATCGCTTTAGAGGTGGTATGTGTATGCTTTCATGCCCCATAGCTTTGTCTTTTGGATCATGGGTCCTTCCACCCTTGGGTTCGCCGCTTTTCTTTTTTAAAAGCCAGTCAAGTGGACATAAGTCACCGCAACACTTTGGCCCACTCCTCGTGATTTATATATTTCTAGCACCCTGTCACGTAACCATCGCAGTCTTATTTCTGGGCATCGTTTTACTTATATTTGCATACTCATCATTTTACTGTGCTGCTATGGGGTCCTATGCAGCACTTTCTTGCCATAGACCTCATGCTCCACTCCTGCATTACCTTTGTCTTGTCTCTTATCCTCAATGGGAGATTTCTCCCACCATCTACTTACTTTGGTCTAAATGGCTCCAGATCTAAAGGTTCTTTCACTGAACTGTCGAGGGCTTAATAGCAAAATTAAATCTAGACGCATCCTCTCAGGCCTAAAGAAGCGGGCTCTAGATATTATTCTTTTGCAAGAGACGCACCTAAGAAATGACACTAATCTCTTATTTCACTCCGCTCACTTTCCCCTGACCTTTACCGCTCCTGGCTCCTCACATGCTAGAGGAGTCGCTATTCTATTCTCACGCTCAGTTCAGTTCTCTTGTCTGGCCACTGAAAAGGATGATCGTGGTAGATTTCTATTTGTTAAAGGTAGGCTTAACGAAGAAGTCATAACCCTGGCTGCTGTTTACGCACCTAATTCGGGACAGCTGGACTTCATTCGCGAGGCTATGTCCAAACTAAGAGCTTTCCAGGAAGGCCCTCTAATTATCGGGGCTGACTTTAATTTCCTTATGGACACCCGGCTAGATAAAAAAACCAATCACCTGCCTCCTCATCTCCTCCCCAGCCAGTGCCCCTCGCCCTCAGGTCTGCAAAAAATAATGTCGGATATGGGACTTACGGATTCCTGGAGGTTTCTTCATCAAAATGAACGAGACTTTACTTATTTCTCATCACAGCATCAAACCCACACGCGCATCGATTATATCTTTATTTCCAACTCTCTTTGCAACACTCTTGTAGACGCTTCCATTGAATCGAAACTTTGGTCTGACCATGCGCCAGTTCTCTGCACTATAAGGGCAACTGAGCAATATGACCGTAGCTTCTCATGGAGACTTGACAATTATTTATTATTAGATAAGGAACTTTCCAACCAAATTGAACGCGAAATTAATGAATTTTTCAGTCATAACCTTTCTGGTGACACCCCCACCCAAACAGTCTGGGATGCTTGCAAAGCTGTCCTAAGAGGTAAGATTATTGCATTGACCGCGGCCCAGAGAAAGAAAAAGCAACATCTTATTACTGCCCTGACCGCGAAAATCAGAGATCTTGAATTTCAACACAAACATACATGCAACAAAAAAGTTTATCAACACTTGCAAGAGGAAAGAAAGAGATTATAAGCCTTAGAAACGCAAAAAATCAAACGCAATTTGCTATTTACTAAACAGGCATATTGCTATCGAAGCCCTAAATTTCACAGGCTCCTGGCATGGAAAGCCAAACAACAAGCTGCCAACCTGAATGTAAAAGGTCTCAGAGACTGCAAAGGTACTTTATGCACTTCTTCTAAATCTATTTTAGCTGCCTTTAGCCAATTTTACTCCTCTTTATACCAATCCAAAAACCCATCACCGGACCTAATCTCTAATTTCTTTCAATCTATCACTTCTCTTCCCACTTTGTCAGAAACTCACAGAAAGTACCTTAATAATAATAATAATAATAATAATAATATTTTATTTTTATATCTCGCCCTCCCCGCCAGGCGGGCTCAGGGCGGCTAACAGACATGGGAGTCCCATGATTCACATAAAACAACAAAACCACCTTGACCACACCATTGATGAGCTGGAACTTGCTGCAGCCATCAAGTCATTGCGCACTAACAAATCTCCGGGTCTTGATGGCTTCACCTCTGAATTCTACAAAGCTTATAGTTCCTCACTATCCTCGTATTTATTAACTCTTTTTAATCATATTCTTGACTCTGGCTCTATCCCCCAGTCCTGGAGTCTTGCCAAGATTATTGTTTTGCATAAGAAAGAAAGAGATGAACTAGACCCCAAATCCTATCGACCGATATCACTCTTAAACACTGACTACAAGCTCTTTGCCAGCATTCTAACTAAGCGATTAAATAGTTTTATAGAAAAGTATATTGCCCCAGATCAGGCAGGTTTCATCCCTGGTCGTGATCTAACTGATGTCACTCAAAAAACATTGAACCTGATCTATCACTGTACATCCAAGGCCGTTCGAGATGCCTGTATTCTATCCATAGACATAGAGAAAGCCTTTGACTCGGTCGAACCTCTTTATTTGCACTCTTTGCTCGAAAGAATGGATTTTGGTCCTAAATTTCGCAATCTTATAGATTCCTTTTATTTCTCCCCTTCAGCGCTACTTCGGATTAACAACTTAAACTCAGCTATCTTCAACTTGTCTAGAGGCACTCGACAAGGGTGCCCTCTCTCACCCCTTTTATTTGCTCTTGCAATTGAGCCTCTTGCCATCAAAATCAGGAATGATACTCGTATTCAGGGTGTCCCTGTGGAGACCGAAGTTTTTAAGGTAAGTCTCTTCGCGGATGACATAACTTTGTATCTTACTAATCCCTCCTCGTCACTTCCAGCAATTCATTCTCACCTCTCTGAATTTGCCAATGCTTCAGGCCTTACCATAAACTTTGATAAATCTCTCTTGCATTCTATTACTCTATCCCCAGCCTCCATCTCCTTTATCAGAAAGCACTATCGCTATAAGCGGGTTAACAAATCTTGGAAACACCTTGGCGTTCACGTCCCACTTGACTTTAATACTCTCCCAGCTGTCAATCAGGCGGAAATCTCCAAATCTATCAAGTCAATCCTAACCTACTCGGGAAAACAACAATTTTTCACCCTTTTGGAACGCATTTACTTAATTAAAACTTTGATCCTTCGCAAGATAGTGTTCTACTTACGCGCTGTCCCTCTGTGTGTCCCGGCCTCCTTGCTACATAAGTGGCAATCCCAAATAAATGAATTCATTTGGCAACATCGGAAACCAAGGCTCAACTTTGCATCGAGCAGACGGTCTATTTCAATGGGTGGACTGGGGATCCCAGATATTTTTAGATACCATGGCGCTATTATTCTTTCTAACTTGGTGAAATATTATAGGTCCTCTTATGTGGCGGACTGGAAGTTGATCGAAAATTCTTATCTTAAGGCCCCTTCTTTTCAAGAAGAGCTCTGGAATGTTCCCAAACGAGTTAAATCTTCTCTTTCTCCAAATCCTTTTTTAGCTTCCTTATTGCAGGTTTGGCGTAAACATATTAAGATAGCTCCTCCAACCTCTCCCTTAACCACGTTTGTTGGTCAGCACTGGTTTGCTCCGGGACTGTGTAAAAACTCATTTGTGAAATGGAGACGATTGGGGCTGACTCGCTTTGTCGATGTCCTTTTTAATGGGGTAGTAAAAGACAAAGGGACTCTGGAGGCTGACTCCGACCTTCGGCTCCCCTGGTTTGAGTATCTTCACCTTCAGCATTTACTTGACTCGCATCTCTTTACCCCTCCTTTACGCATTCAACTTACTGATTTTGAAAAGATTTTATTTTGTGACTCAATCCCGATCAAAGGATTGATATCAAAGATTTATAAAATACTACTCCGCCCCCTTAACGCAGTGCCACACTCTTACCAAGGTGCCTGGGTCCGAGACCTGCACATGGAGCTGACTGAGGAGCAGTGGCAGGCTATTTGGTGTTCTTCCATATACAAAACAAAAGCAATGAACGTTCAACTTCAAGCCTTAAAAGTCCTTACGTGATGGTACAAAACTCCAGTGCAGTTAGCACACTCATCCTCTATCTCGCCTCTCTGTTTTAAGAATTGTGGCCAGAAGGGCACATTTTTTCACTCTTGGTGGCTATGCCCAGCCATAAATAGCTTTTGGAGGCAAATCTACCAAGAAGTACTAGCTCTCACTTCACACTCTCCACCATTTACGCCTGAATACGCTCTTTTGAATCTTATAGGCACCTCAAACACTTCCGAACCTGTAGAGGAATTGATCTCACATATGTTTGTGGCTGCTAAATTTGCAATAGCCCTAGTCTGGAAGCAGCAATCTCCGCCCTCACGACGGACTTGGTGGTTGAAATTGTGGGATTATTTTGTTTTGGATAAGCTTACTTATGATTTAGACCCCCATCGTTCTCAACAAATTGCTTCCCTGAGTTTTATAGAAAAATGGCGTCCCTTTATAGACAAAGTGTTAGCTGATAACAATATTCCTAGTAACTCATACTATGCTATACTGATGTCATGTCAATTGTTGTTGTAATTTTGCTCTAAGATGGCCTATGGTGTACGCACCTACTTCCCTGTTCTGTATTGGTACTTGGTGCACACTTACTGATTTGTTGATGTATTTGTACCATGTTTCTCAATTCAATAAAGCATTTTAAAGATCTAAAAAAAAAAAAAAATCAATAAGGAAAATTTAAGCATGTACTTAATCCTTCTACCTTTAATGACTGGGCTTTGCAGGTATAGATTAAATGGAAATAAATGCAGTTTTGCTGTTCTCTAAATTGTTTTGTTCTTCATTGTACCTCTTTAGAAGTTCAAAAATGGATTACAAATTAGAATACACAAAAGTGAACTGCAACTTAAATAAAACATATAACCTTACATACGCACATATTGCTCTTGTGATCTCTTGCGATAAAGTAATGCTAATGTTGCCTTCTACCAGCATGGCTCTCACAGAGCTACAGCCTAAGACCAAAACAGAGAAGAAACAGAGGGATGACTCCCCAGATCTTATTCAGGTGCATAGATCCCCCTCCCCCAGCAAGAACATTATTTTAATCAACTGTATTTTTAGATTCATATAAATCAAAAGATAAATATAAAGTTAATAAACACAATGGCAGTTCTAATGATCCAATTTCCTTCTATGTCATGCTCCAACCATAGCATTATGGTTACTAACTTCAGGTTGGGAAATTCCTGAGGATTTGGGGGTGAAGCCTGGGTAGGGAAGTGTTTAGAGAAGGGTGAGAGCTCAGCAGGGATTCGAAGCCATAGAGTGCACCCTCTAAAGCTGCCATTTTCTTCAGGGGAACTGATCTCTGTAGTCTGGCAATCAGTTGTATTTCCAGGAGAACACTAAGCCTCACTTGAAGGTTACCAACCCAACATATACACTTTAATAATGATAATTTTAAAAATCTTGCTGTTTGGCATCTGTCATGAAAAAGAAGGAAAAAGAGAGACCAAAGCACTCACTTTTCTTTTAAAGCTTTGCTTGTCATTTTGAAAATGTTTAGTGCAGTCCTATGCAGAACTACACCATTAACTTCAATGGATTTCGACTGGAGTAACTCTACATATGATTGCATGGTAAGCAGGGCTTTTTTGGTAGAAAAAGCCCAGCACGAACTCATTTGCTTCTTAGGCCACATCCCCGATGTCATCATTATTTCACACAGCAGGAATTTATTTACATATTAGACCACACCCCCTGACACAAGCCAGCTGGAACTGCATTCCTGCTAAAAATAAACCCCTGATGGTAAGTCTATTAATGTGAGATAAAGGAGTAAAGAACTTGTGGGCTGTTTAGTCCAACCCAAGCTCACAAGTCTCAAAAAAATGTTTTCATTCAAGATGAAAAAGATCAAGGACTCAACACTTGCTTCTGAAATCAGGAAGCAAATGCAAAAATTCAGCACTGAAGCTTGTAATGTTCTTGCTTTGAAAGAAGTTTGTCCACATAATACCTTTCTACAAGATATTTTAGATTCTTCCGGATGAAGGCTAATCTGTAAGACTGATACCAGCAAATACATAGGGTTGCCAGACCCCCCATCCCTCAGTGTGGAAGGGGTTCCCCCAGTTTTGGATGCTCCTGTCCACTGCTGGCCAGCTGGCTGCCAGGGGAATTACGCCCCCCCCCCCAACAACAGGCAAGAAACCAGAAATAAATGTGATATGCCTATATAACCTGGAAGCGATGTAGGCACATTGGTGATATTGGGGGGGGCACTCTAGTTTTTGGGCAAAACTCTATGGTTAGAAACTAATTCTACCATAGTGGTTTTGCCCACAAACCAGAGTTTCATCCCCAATGTGCCCATGTCACTTACAGGTGATGTAGATACATCCCATTTATTTCTGGCTTCTTCCCTCCCCACTCCTGGTAAGCTCATTTCAATCCCCCACCTGTTGGTCCAACCGACCTGGCACCCTAACAATATATCTAATTCTCAACATGACTCCATCTGTGCATACTTAAATCTGGAGACTGGAGCCATGAACAGAAAAGACAGATCTTTCTATAAACTTCAGAAAAGCCCCAAGTTTGCAGAAAAATCTGAAATATTAAAAAAAATATATGGGGGGGGGGTTAACCCAAAAAATAATGGAAGCAGCACCTGTAGTGTTAAGAAATAAATGCCCCTAGTGACTATTGCTACAGAACCACAACAGTATTGCCATGACTTCCAGCCTTGGTTTCTGTTACGAAAAGACAAGGGAGGAGACAGGGCCTTTTTCAGAACTGTTTTGGCCTTTAAGGGGAGGAAGCATAAGGCAGCAAGCACCAGGCAGCTTGATACTACACAACTTTTATGATTCATCCAGTACTGGCTGCTTGCTACTGCTTAACAGCAGCCCCACATCATGAACACCAGTATTGTTGCATTGCCAAAAGGCAACTATTTTATTTATTTATTTAATTTATATTTTTTTACTCACTTCTACACAGTGTTAGTATTCCTGTGGGCAAAGAGTGGGGCCATTTTGAACAAGGACGCTAGACAGTATAATGTCCACCACCTCAACCAAAGGCTTGACAGAACAGCTCCATTTTACAGGTTCTTTTTTCTTCTAGAGATTTCAAAAGCAATGAACACGCCAGTGGTAGAAAATAAACAGTTTTATTCACAAATTACTAAAATAAACAGAGAATAATAAAGTGCTATATCCATGTCCCTTTCTACTGCAGAAACCTGAGAAAGCAGCAGGTTGATTCCAACGTACTCAGCACCATCCTGGTCTGATCTGAAGTTCCGAAGTGTTATGTATTGTTAATAGTTCTGGAACGAAGCATGATTCTGCCCTCCAGGATACTAATGCCTACGCTCTGACTTGCTGTTCTCAGAGAATCAGCCAATCAAGGCTTCAGGCATGTATCTCCAGTATGCAAATAATAACATCCTGGAGAGACCAATAGACTGGTTTCCTGCTGACCCTACGGGTGTGGTTTGATGTTGCCTGAGTGTATATATGAAACTTTGGATGGCAAAGACAACGATGTCCATCGTACTTGGACGGCACTACCTAAACAGAAACACACAACTGCACTATTTGAGACACCCTGCACTAGCTGTGGGGGATCACATCCACGTATAGACTGTAAATTCCGCAACACCCGTTGCAGAGACTATGGAAAATCCAGGCACATAGCTTGCATCTGCTGGAGCTCTAAATCAAACAGATGGCTGACATCACCTTGCCCTCTTGCAACCCAGACAGGGTACTACATGTTCGAAGGGTGCAATACTGTGTCACAGTGCTCCTGTTCATCAGTAGAAAAGATTCAACTAAAACCAAAGAAAAAAATGAAGGTAACAGTCAAAACTGAAGGTGTTCCATGCGAAATGGAAGTGGACTCTGGTTCTGCTCTCTTCATAATATCCGCAGAGACCTTCTGGCAAATCTGCCCCAAATATCATCACCTTGAACCATGCGGGGTCCATCTTTTCAACTACCAGGGGCAGCGAGTCCCCATCTCCAGCATCGGGTCACTCAAGGTACAGAGTACAGAGACTTCTGTGGCCCCCTCCATTTGATTGTGGCAAAGGGCCCAAAGGTGAGCTTGCTGGGGCTAGACAGGTTCGATGCATTGGGCATCCAAGTCACGGGTGTGCAACATATCATGCAGTCTCATTGGACTCTATCTACAGTGAATTTTGGAATGTGTTTGATGGGACACTGGAACAATACAAAGGTCCACCCACTGCATTGCATCTTGACTCAAGTGTTTCACCCATCCGCCTCAAGGCACGACAGGTGTCCTTCGCACGCAAGGAAAAAACAACACCAAGCTCATGCAAAATGGGAAACCCCCATCGTAACTCCAGTCAAACCCAACGGAACTGTGTGGATTTGTGTGGACTATAAATGCACAATAAACAAGGCTCTCCAGAAGCACTCATATCCAGTTCCAGTAGTAAGCCACCTTTTGGCATCATTAGAAGGCAGAAAGACATTTGCCAAAATCAACCTAACACCGGCCTATCAACAGCTGCCAGTAGACGAGGTCACAGCTGAAGCCCAGACAATTGTAACGCACCACAGGGCTTTCTGAGTAAAGTGTCTACAGTCTGGGATGAGTGTGGCACCAGGCATTTTCCAAGAACTGATGGAAGGCCCCGTCCAAGGAATACCAGGTGTCATTCCATATTTTGATGCCATTCTAATAGTGGGGAGTTCAACACAGGAGCTGAGTGACCGCCTCTGCGAAGTACTGAAAAAACTGCAAGAAGTGAGCCTAAGAGTTCAATGTGAAAAATGTTTCTTTGGGGTGCCTTGAGTCAAAATTTTAGGGTACCTCATTGATGAGAGCTGCATTTACCCCATGACGTCAAAAATTCGGGCGATCCAAGATGTTCCACCACCCACTTCAAAAAAGGAACTCCAATCTTTCCTAGGACTATTTAGCTGAACTCACTATTTAACACTAAGGGAAACAAGAAACTCCCTTAACTTACAGTTCATTACCAGGTGTGTGCAATAAAAATAATTTAGTGACTAGACTTGTACTGGAATCTGTTTCAAGGTCAAGACTATAAAGCATCCTCTGCATTCCAACACCAGTGTTACTGGAAATGTTGGGGTCTTCTCTTTTTGATGGGGAAATTAGCAAGAGGGAGACTTAGGCAGAGCGAATTAAAGCAAGGATCTTTTTGTCCAATAATACAGAGGTCCGGTTTTAGAAAGAAAAACTTCAGAAAATATATTTTATAATGTTTACTGGAAAAATATGTAAAAGATACAATCACACACACAAACAATACAATAAAGGCAATCAAGAGGCTAGGGATTTTGGGGGATCATTGAAGAGAGTGACACTCCCTGGTTCAGAAGTGCAGACGTCCATGTAGCAAGAAAAATAGAGATGAGAGTGTGCATGACCAGTGTGACAGAGTACTGAGGTCTGGGACTCAAAACCTTCTCACCATCCCCGGGCCTAAGGAAGTCCGTCTTAAGACAACTAGAGACAGGGCCTTTTCCACAATGGCCCCTACATGGTGGAACCAGCTGCCGGAAGAGGTGAGGGCCCTGCGGGACCTTGCTCAGTTCCGCAGGGCCTGTAAGACAACCCTCTTCCGGCTAGCTTACGCCTGACTGAGAAATAAATGTAGCTTATTAGACTTCTGTGAATCGTACTGTATAGATGTGAGGTTAAGATATGGTGCCTTACAGTATGCACACTATAATGTGATTTGGACCCAGTTTATATAGGGTTTTGAGGCGTGGAGACCCTCTTGTGACTATGGAGACCATAATGGTCATTGATAGTCTTTTCCTGATCTCCTGAATTTATTTATTTATTTATTCATTCATTCATTCATTCCATGACTTATATCCCGCCCTTCCCATAAAATGGCTCAGGGCGGCTCACAACAAACAATAAAACAGAGTTTAAAATATTATTACATATATAAACATTTAAAAAATCAGCATTTAAAAACCTAAGCCTTAAAATCTTAACCTCACATCTATACAGTACGATTCACAGAAGTCTAATAAGCTACATTTATTTCTCAGTCAGGCGTAAGCTAGCCGGAAGAGGGTTGTCTTACAGGCCCTGCGGAACTGAGCAAGGTCCCGCAGGGCCCTCACCTCTTCCGGCAGCTGGTTCCACCATGTAGGGGCCATTGTGGAAAAGGCCCTGTCTCTAGTTGTCTTAAGACGGACTTCCTTAGGCCCGGGGATGGTGAGAAGGTTTTGAGTCCCAGACCTCAGTACTCTCTGGGGAACATGTGGGGAGAGACGGTCCTTCAGGTAGGCAGGTCCCAGGCCATATAGGGCTTTAAAGGTAATGACCAGCACCTTGTACCGGACTCGGTATGTTATTGGGAGCCAGTGCAGAGCCCGAAGGCCCGGCCAAATATGCCCCCATCTTGGGAGGCCCAATAACAGCCGGGCCGCGGCATTCTGCACCAGCTGCAATTTCCGGGTCCAGCACAGGGGCAGCCCCATGTAGAGGGCATTGCAGTAGTCTAACCTCGAGGTGACCATAGCGTGGATCACTGTTGCTAGGTCGTCGCGGTCCAGGAAGGGAGCCAACTGCCTTGCCCGTCTAAGATGAAAAAAACACGGACTTGGCAGTGGTTGCTATCTGAGCCTCCATCTTTAAGGAAGGCTCCAATAGCACCCCCAGGCTCTTGACCCTATCCGCCGCCGTCAGCGGCGCACCATCAAAAGCTGGCAAGGGGATCCCCCCCCCTGGTCCCCGCCGACCCAAACAAAGGACCTCTGTCTTCGCAGGATTCAGTCTCAGTCCACTCAGTCTGAGCCACCCAGCCACGGCCTGTAGTGCCTGATCCAGATTTTCTGGGGCGCAGACCGGTCGGCCGTCCATGAGTAGATAGAGCTGGGTGTCATCAGCATACTGGTGACACCCCAGCCCATACCTTCAGGCAATCTGGGCAAGGGGTCGCATATAGATGTTGAATAACATCGGGGAGAGAACCGCTCCCTGGGGCACTCCACAATTAAGTGTGCGCCTCCGGGATAGTTCCCCCCCAATCGAGACCCTTTGTCCCCGACCTTCAAGGAAAGAGGAAAGCCACTGCAATATTCCCAGATTGAAACAATAGGTGATGCTTACACAGTAATGGCTATGAAGATGGGTCGTGATGAGTTTAATGTTTTTAATCTGTTTTAGTTTTGACACTATGCAAGGGAGTCAGTCTAAGAGACAAAACTTTGTGCAATGTGGCAGACATTAGCATAGAAGTAAATAGAAAGAGCTGAGTTGGAGTAAGGGGGCCCAGAAGATGGGCCATTGATCAATAGTTGAAGATTAAGTCCTGAGTCATACTTACCTTTGAACTCCATTGTTCTTATGCATTCTGTTTGGGCAAGGGGAGAGAGCCAGACCAGGAGGATACCTATGTGGTAATCAGAACAAGCTCACACCATGTCTCACTCCACTTTGCAAGAAGTATTTTCTCTTGGCCTGCTCCTGACAAGAATCGATTTTGTCTCCAGAGTTGGAGACCCCATTCTCTCTGTATTAGGGTACTCCCATAGGCAGGCAGCACCTCCTGGCCACACGAGGTGCACCTTCCCTCACTCTTTAAAGTGCATTTAACCCCTTCCAGCCTGGTGCTGTCACAGAATGATCTAGGAGCACAGAAAGAAGCTTGTGGCTCACCACACTGTCTCCTCAAATTACAAATGTTTCTCATGAGGTGCCATTGCAATTGTGTAGTGGCTAGAGTTTTTGACATGAAAACACACTGCCTTTCTGCCATGAAAGTTTACAGGGTGAGCTTGGGCTAGTTACACATTTTCAGTCTAACTTACCTCACAGGGTTGTTGTGAGCATAAAATTGAGATGAGGGAAATGTTGTAAGATGCTTTGGCTCCCCACTGGGGAGTAAGGTGAGATATAAGTAAAGTAAATAAACAATATAGCTGAAGATAGGGGAAGATAGGGGAAAGTGAAACATTGGCTGAATGGGAAGAATGAAAGAAAGCATGGGAAGGTAAGAATATGGGGATTGCCCAGAGGAGGAAATAGTGTGAGCAAGGGAGGATGGGGAAAGTGGGTTCACTACTTTGCAACTAGGCCTTTTAACAACATAGTGGCCAGTACTGTGCAGCTGGCCTGGTGGTTGATAAACATGCAAAAGTTGGAACCAAGCAGAGTTTCTCAGGGAGAGGCTGTCAGGGCAAGGGAAAGCAAGAAAGCTGAAGATGGGTCTAGATAAAAGCAGGCTGACTAGGTGGGGGTAGATAAAGGTAGGATGACAAGGACAGAAGGAAGTAGGAAATGTGGAAAAGCTACAGAGGCTTTCAGAGGTGGGGAAAAGAAAATACTAGGAGAGAAGAAATGAGATGCCCCTTACATGTCTTTGAGGGACCCTTACTTGTATGTTCTATTCTCACCCCATTCCTCTGCCCCACTACTCTCAGCTTTCCAGGAAGGCAAGACCGGCCAAGTGGTGCATCGTTGTGTGCTCTCCTCGGAGCTCATCTTCCCAAGGAAAGGAAGGCTCGGAGGAGAGTGCACTCCATCTGGCTGCTCTCACCTTGGAGGCAAAAGCGGCTGGATGGGGCATTGGTGTGCTCCTCCAAACCTGTTTTTCCTTTCAAGGGAAGGTGGGCTTGGAGGAGAGCATGCCCAGCCTGGCCCCCTTCGCTTTGACAGCAAAGGCGGCCAGGCAGGGCATCAGTGCACTCCTCCAAGCCCGCCTTTCCTTGTAAGGGAAGGCGGGCTTGGAGGAGAGCATACCCCACTCTACCATTGTTGGCTTTGAAACAGAGAGCGGTGGCGTGATGTAGTGGCCTGTGGATGGGGTCTGAGGAGCACACAGGCTGCTGCCTCGCCCCACTCTTGGCTTCCCAGGTCTGCCTGAGTGGGGCTGGGGGGTGGGGCCTGCGCACCAGGAAGTCTGGTCCTGGCCCTGGGAGCTATTTATACAGAGCTTCCCCAGTGCAAAAACAGGCACAAATGACATGGACTAATTCTGAGTTCCCAGAAGGGAATGTTGTTAGAATCATATGACTTTTTAATTGGCGAGAACAGTGTGTCTACTGTTTCTGGCGCTATCAAAGTGACCATTGGGAATAATTCTCTGGAGCAGATGCTTTGTAATGTAGTCTACTATCTTAAGTGATGATTGAGACTGAACATTTTGTCATTTTTCAGTAATCTGCATTGTGGGCTATATTAGTTTTCCTCCTATAGCAAGACATAAAAACTAAAGGTATAATGCCTTAAAAATCAGTTAATAATAGGCTGGCTAATCCCCAGGTCCCAGTGGGGAATCTCCTGTTTCTGCAGGCCCCTTCCCGCCCCCAGCCAGCTGTCTAGCGGGGGGAAGCCCTGTCCTCACAACCTTTCCACCTCAGAAGGTGCCTTTCCACCTTGGAAAGCTTAGAAGATGCTTGGAAACAGCTTGCTTTTTGAAAGGTGTGTGTGCTGGAGCCAGGCTGAATGGGTGCAGGTGAGCCTGCAGAACAATGTGGCTGCTGCAAGAAAGGGAAGGGAAGCAGCCCAGTCCCTCTGTTTATTTTATAATCTCTTCAGAAGTTGTCTGCACAGTAAAATAGAGAGTAAAGACTAAAGTAGAACTTCTGGTTTCCCTGTGTTAGTCTGAAGAACTTGGTTGAATATATAACATTCAACAACTTCCATGGTGAGTAAATTGCCCCAGTGAGACCATGAAGTGTTTGCTTCCAAACTGTGTTTATTTTGGCTGCTTTGTATGTGTGAGAGAAAGTGCAGCCAGTTGCTGCGGAATGAGGAAATGAATACTGTATTCAGGAGAACTGCACTGCTGTATTTTTATTTATTTATTTTAGGGAATGGGAAAATATCTTGGCTCAACCCCTAAAGTCTCCCGGCCCCACTCCCAAAGTCCCCAGGTATTTTCTGAGTTAGATTTGGCAACCCTTGTTAATAAATGACAATGGGTTTGATGCACTCCCCCATAAATGGAATAGAAAGACTGTGAAAGAGTGAAGGGAGGGGGCATTTTGTGCCATTTCCTCTTGCTTGCTGATACCCAGTCCCCAGCTGTGCTTTTTCAGAAGATCAGAAGATGATGATGGCAAAAGCCTGCTTCTTTTGACTTGGTCTCCTTGCAGAAGATTTGAATGAATCCTGTAATTTTTATTTCTTATTGCAATTTATTTCACCTCTCATCTGGAATAAGGGTGGCATGTGTACAATTCCCAAAACCTCAGAACAACCATGGAAAATTGACTGATACAACTGGCTTAGTGAACTTTATAGCTCAACAATGATTTGAAGCAGGGCTTCCTAACCCAAGTCTAATGTATAATGTGCCAGTTGAATGGATGATGATAAAGCATATTTGCGTCTCATAATGAGAAAGACACAGATTTTTAGGATTGAATCTTGGATACCTTGAAGTTTCAGTTTTGTGTTTGCTTATTTTTCCCATTTCCATATTTTTCTCATTTCCATGTATCAATAAATACCCATTCTTCTGTGTATTTTTAAAATTGCAAATGCTAAAACCAAGGCATTTCAAAAATTGAAATGAATTATTATTTCAGTTTTTATTTCCACTATTATAACACCAAATTGGATGGGAAGTTCCGGGGAATCTCTTTATGACCTCCTACTTCACAGCTCACTACACAAACTTTCAAAAAAAGCAGCTGTTTTCTACTGTAATTTGCCTTTTTTTTTTTACAAACAGAAAAATGATTTTGCAGCTGCACAGATAAAGTGTGGGTGCACCCACCCATCCAACCTTTCAAAAGCAAATGTTACAAATTTCTTTCGAAGGGAATGAAAAATTGTATTTTTAAGAATAATGTATTTGAGATGATAACTTTATAAATTTCAGGCTGTATTATTTGAAATAGGCAAGCAAAATGAAGGCAAATTAAGATAATCATGAAAACACTAATAGTCTTTTAACCTATTATGACACTTTAGGTTCTGCTTAACACCAAGGAATTCGTTTTAATATAAGCAGCAATGGTGATGACTGCAGATTGTTGCATCAAGATGCTTTTAGAGATGGGGAGTATGAAATGGAGGTCAAATGTCCTATGTCCCATTTTGAATATTACATGAGCTAATACAGTATAATTGTTTCATTATTGGTAACCGGGTGATAGTGGCTTGTGCATAAGTACTAAGACAGTCTCATTAAAATGGGAATTTGAAGATAGCTTCAGCATATTTCCATCTGCCAGGCACACATTTTGCATTGCATGTGTAAATACAGAATATTGTTAGAGCAGGTATTCAAAGCATTGGTTTGAATATCCTCTGAAGCATGGGTGTCAAACTCATCTGATGAGGGCTAGATCTGAGATAAATGGGACTTCGTCAGGCTGGACCATGTGTGTCATAAAATGTTATGCCAAGTAGTGGAGATATAAACTTTATAAAGGACACAGATACATACAATTAAAGATATTTTTTTCTTAAAACACAAAGATGCTTAAAACAGTAACACTCTTGTGATATTTTGTTTATTTAACAGTCTTTTAACTGACACCTCCCAAGCCCTCCTCCCACCCTTAAAAGATGCCAACCTAAAATGGAAATGTGGGGGAATAGTGGGATTTGGCAATGCAATTTTTAAATAAAACATCAAGAAAAAAAAACAAGGATCACAGCAGAAACTAAATATGTATATAAACTAAAAATATACAATGCCTATGAAAACATGAAATGATTGGGCATTGCAAGCTTCTCCGCTCCACCTGCAAGTGTACTCAGAGTGGCAGTGGCTCTCCAAGGTCTCAGAGTTTTTTAACAGGGTGGTTTGAGATAATAATTTTGGAGGATGTACTAAAAAGAATGACAAGATTGCCCACTGGAAGCAATAGGAGAGGCTTTCAGGCCCACTGGAGATAATGGGAGTCAAGAAAGTCAATTGACTTGCATGGGCTCCGTTGAAATACATTGAAGTACAAAAAAGTTGCAAAGAAAATGCAGAATGGATTTTCATTAAGTTTTCTGGACCCAGATTACTCTGGGAATGGAAAATCCTTTCTTTCTTTCTTTCTTTCTTTCTTTCTTTCTTTCTTTCTTTCTTTCTTTCTTTCTTTCTTTCTTTCTTTCTTTCTTTCTTTCTTTCTTTCTTTCTTTCTTTCTTTCTTTCTTTCTTTCTTCCTTTCTTCCTTCCTTCCTTCCTTCCTTCCTTCCTTCCTTCCTTCCTTCCTTCCTTCCTTCCTTCCTTCCTTCCTTCCTTGCTGCAGTGTATTGAAATGGACCCTAGAGGAACTTCCATCTGGAGGATAAGCCGGCAAAGATGAGCTGGAAATTTGGCAGCCCTGTCCTCTGCTCCCTGCACTCAGTAGTAGTAGAAGCACATTTATTGTATGTGGCCACTGGCCATCACAATGCAAGATTAAACACAGTATCATAAAAAGTAGTCAAACAGAAATAAAGAATGGTCCAATAAACATACAAAACAATGGGTTAAGTGGGTTACAACCTTAAATACATTGCTAAAATACTAAAGTAAAACAGTTAAGTTTAAGCTGCTAAAATATTAAAACACCATAATGCTAAGATAGTAGCTAAACTATTAAGTTAAAAAACATTATAAATCCAATAAACCAATTTATGGTAAATATCAATATACTATAAAATTATAGACATCTAAGATAAAGCCAACTAATCTGAGGAGGCAGTTTTGGCTCTGATTTGTTTAGCAGCCAAGGCAAAGAGAGACACTCTATAGGTGACAAATGGATCAGTATCAGATAGCAAGAAAACTAATTTATCAGTGTCAGAAGAAACTTTACGCCCTGCTAACAGATTATCAGTATTTTGACTCTAGCCTCTGTGTACATGGGGCAAAATAAAATCTTCAGTAGTAGCTTGAGCTCAGAAAAGTGAGGACAAGCAAGGGGGCAGGGGAGAAGAGAGCTGCAGGCTGGATTAAAGCCCTGGGTGGGCTGGTTGTGGCCCATGGGCCATAGGTTCGACACTCTTGTTCTAATATGTTTCATGCAGTTGGCATTTTACTTGCAGGGATGATTGAACATGCATTTTTTATTTAATTTTGGTTTCATATGTTGTCGTGTGAGCTCTGCTCATTTTCATTTCCCATGTTTCAGGATGTGTTTCTTTATTCTGTTTATACAATTCACACACCCAAAAAGTTGGGGAGGGGGGAGTCATCACTTTTAACAACAACCAGAATTGTCACAATTACACACAAAATGGCATGAAAATAAAGATTAATGATTATCATTTATGCAAAGAAGAAGAAAAATAATAGTAAGCATTATTATGTTAAACCAGAACGGACTTAATGGAGGAGGGGTTTTTTTTTGTTTGTTTGTTTTAAAAAGCTGGGGATATGTTTCAGATAAAATGGGGCCTATAGATGTAATTAACTGATTTTTTTGATATCATAAGTTTAATTTATGTGAAGCATCCAAAACTGTGTACAAACATAGCTTTTTAAAATGTTTGGGAAAGAACAGATGGTTGAGACTAAACTCAGTTCTGTTCACTCTCCTGAACAGCTGATGAGAGTTTTTAGCAGGTTGCAAAATAATTAGGTGTGCAAACCCTCAACCTTAAGAGCAAGCTAAGGAGTTCTTTACTTATTCCAATAATTTATACCCTTCAGTTCTATAGAAATATGTCCAAGGTGTTTCCAAACAGTGTGAAAAAAGCTTATTATTTTTAAAAAATCCCAAAATATTAAACTACAAAACCATAGGGGTGGGGAGTAGCACAATGTCATGATCAATAGCAGAGGCAACAATAAATCTACCAAACATTAAGCAGTGTTCCTCCACATGGCACCTGCAAGTATTTCCTCAGGTGCCTGCCATGTGCTTCAAAAAAGTAAGCCAAACTAAACATTACAAGTGACATGAATTAGGACACAGGTGCCCAACCTGTCACACCTAATCATTCTTATAAAGCGAGTTCAGTCATCTTAAAAGCATCTTGTTGAGCATTGGAGTGCTGTTAAGGGGGAGGAAGAGCTTTCCGTTTTCCTACTGCACCGTTTTCCCCAGCAGAAGCAGCCGGGGGTTGGGGGAGAAATCTGTTGTTTTGGGTTTTTTTTTACTTTCTTTGGATCCATGTGTCCAAGGGAAGGCGGGAACCCCCCCCCCCCCTTTTTAGGTTAGTAAATCCATTCCATACAAGACGGATGTCTAGCCAAAGAATTTGTTGCATGAAAACTTCTCTTTCTCCGACAACCTCATCTTAATATTTTGATTTAATATACTACTTTCAAGCTTGAGAGGGAATACGATTCTCAAACAGGATCTGGAACTAGGGAAAAGTGGGCATCATCATATAGACTACGTTGTGAGTGACTGCAAAATGAATAATTTGAACTCCAGAAGCCATGCAACTTCATTTGCATATCTATCCTACAGGATCTGTTGGGCTTTGGTAAAACTCAAGAATTCTGGACTGTGGTGACACTTGTTGGACACTGATGCATAACAGAGTAGTCAAAACATCCTAACCTTGAACCATTACTTTGGGTGATCTTGTGTCTTAGTTCTTAGTTGGCACATTGCAGAGACCTCTGAAATAGAACAGCTACAAGGGTGAAGTTTGTGGCTTGGCAGCTGGGGGATTTGCTGAAAACTTCTGAGTTTGTTTGAAGGGCTGAAGGTGAAGGTGATTGAAGGTGATTGTTGATGATTGATTAGAGTGGCTGTGTTCCCCACCCTCTTTGCATTATTAAGCTGTGCCTTGCCAGAGGCGCGAGCCTTTGGCGAGAGCTAAAGGGCTCTTGTCCTGGGGGCTGTGTAAGGACCAGGAACCCAGATTCCTTGTGTTGTCAATAAGGTAAGTAGACTCTCCAGGCGAGGAGGCACATAAACAGGGTTTAAAAGGGGACTGGATATTTTTAAAAAGCTATCATGAAGGTAGAATGCGAGCAGGGGGGTTGGGGGCTTTCCAGTTTTTTGCATTGAGTGTCACATGTATGACTATCTGCCCACAGGAGAGAAATCTTGGGTGTGTGCTTGATGCAAGGAGCTCCTGGTCCTCAGGGAACGAGTTCGTACCCTTGAGGCTGAGGTGACTGATCTGGAGAAGCAGAGACAGTTAGGCACTCACAGAAGACTCTCGGCGACATGTTAGATGAGCCCCACTCTGAACGTGGCAGCCTCGTTGCTGCCAGGGAGCATGAGGGTTGAGAGGGAACAGGGCACTGGGCTGAGGATAAGGGGAATGCGCCCTCAGAAGGGACCTCTTCTTCAGTTGGTGAGCGGAAATCCTTTCGCGCCAAGGAACCATCCCTGAGCAAAGAGAGAGGGGGGGTCTTGGTAGTTGATGATTCGATCCTTAGGCAATTAGATAGCTGGGTGGCAAAACCGCGTACTGACCGTATGATGACTTGCCTGCCTGGTGCGAAGGTAGCAGACATTTCGCGTGTAGTAGATAGGCTGATAGACAGTGCTGGGGAGGAGCCGGTGGTCGTGGTGCATGTTGGCACCAACGATGTGGGGAAATGCAGTCGCGAGGTCCTGGAGGAAAAATTTAGGCTGCTAGGCAGGAGACTTAAGGCCAGGACCTCCAAGGTAGCTTTCTCAGAAGTGCTACCTGTTCCACGTGCAGGGCTGGAGAGACAGGCACAAATTAGAAGTCTCAATGTGTGGATGAGACGATGGTGTAAGGAGGAAGGGTTTAAGTTTGTTAGGCACTGGGATGCTTTCTGGAACAAGCGGGAGCTGTACAAAAGAGGCGGTCTCCACTTGTCCCCAGATGGAACCAGGCTGCTGGCGCTTAAAATGAAAAAGGTGGCAGAGCAGTTTTTAAACTAAATCTTGGGGGAAAACCGACAGGACATGAAATCTCTCTGGTTTGGGAAGACTCATCTCAAAGAGATGAAGGGTTAGCTGATACTTTTCTACTGGGTAATGGATCAGAGTTGTCCACTGAGATGGTGACAAACAGAATGGACTGCCTGCCAGAGTCTCGAGGCAGCAGGAGGAAGGTGGCAGGCCTAGCTTGCCTGGGAAATTATAGATGTTTGTACACAAATGCGAGAAGTCTTCAAAGTAAAATTGGTGAGTTGGAATGTTTAGTGTTGGGAGAAAACATAGACATTGTGGGAATTTCAGAAACTCGGTGGAATGAGGCGAATCAGTGGGACACGGTGTTGGAGGTGGGATGGCTCTGTATGTCAGAGAGGGCGTACGGTCCAGTAAGACTGAGGTCAGAGAATTAGATTCCCTTCTAGAAATGCTTTGGGTTGAAATAGAGGGCCCAAAAGGCAACTTAACTATGGGAGTTTGTTATCACCCACCAAATCAAAAAATAGAGGACAACTATAATATGATGGAAGGCTTAAAGATGGTGGCTAGACGTAAAAACTGTGTCATCATAGGTGATTTTTAACTACCCGCAGATTGATTGGGTCAATATGTGTTCTGGTCGAGAGAAAGAGATTGAGTTTCTAGATGCTCTCAATGACTATGCTATGGAGCAGATGGTCTCTGAACCTACCAGGGGTAGGACGATCCTGGATTTGGTCCTAAGTAATGCCCAAGATTTGGTGAGATATGTAAAAGTGATCGCACCACTTGGGAGCAGTGACCATAACGTTATTGATTTCACCATTTGTATAAATAGAGAGTTGTTCCAAAAGACCGGCACAACCATGTTTAACTTTAAAACGGGTAAATTCTCTGAGATGAGGAGGCATGTGAAGAGGAAACTGAAAGGAAAGGTAAATACAGTCAGAACCCTTGGGGAAGCTTGGCGGCTATTTAAAACTTCAATCCTAGAAGTTTAGTTAGAATATATGCCACAAGTTAGGAAAGGCACAAACAGGTATAAGAGAAGGCCTGCATGGTTAACCAACGAAGTAATGGAAGCTGTAAAAGGTAAGAAGGACTCCTTTAAGCGGTGGAAAGCTAGTCCAAGTGAAATTAATAAAAGGGAACACAGGCAGTGGCAAATCAAATGCAAGACTGATCAGGCAGGCAAAAAGGGACTATGAGGAGCATATTGCAAAAAACATAAAGACCAACAATAAAAAATTCTTCAAATATATTAGAAGCAGGAAACCAGCCAGGGAAGCAGTGGGGCCCTTGGATGACCAAGGGGTCAAAGGACTACTGAAGGAGGATAGGGAAATGGCTGAGAAACTGAATGCATTTTTTGCCTCCGTCTTCACTGTGGAAGATGAGAAGTGTTTGCCTGCTCCAGAACCACTTATATTGGAAGGGGTGTTGAAAGACCTGAGTCAGATTGAAGTGACAAGAGAGGAGGTCCTACAACTGATGGATGAATTAAAAACTAATAAGTCACCAGGTCCGGATGGCATACATCCAAGAGTGCTGAAAGAACTCGAACTTGTGGATCTTTTGACAAAAAATATGTAATCTTTCATTGAAATCTGCCTCCGTTCCTGAGGACTGGAAGGTAGCAAATTTCACCCCTATCTTTAAAAAGGGTTCCAGAGGAGATCTGGGTAACTACAGCCCAGTCAGTCTGACTTCAATACGGGAAAGTTGGTAGAAACCATTATCAAGGACAGAATGAGTAGGCACATTGATGAACACGAGTTATTGAGGAAGTCTCAGCATGGGTTCTGTAAGGGAAGATCTTGCCTCACTAATCTGTTACATTTCTTTGAGGGGGTGAACAAACATGTGGACAAAGAAGACCCGATAGATATTGTTTACCTTGACTTCCAGAAAGCTTTTGATAAAGTTCCTCATCAAAGGCTCCTTAGTAAGCTTGAGAGTCATGGAGTAAAAGGACAGGTCCTCTTGTGGATCAAAAACTGGCTAATTAATAGGAAGCAGAGAGTGAATATAAATGGACAGTCTTCGCAGTAGAGGACGGTAAGCAGTGAAGTGCCGCAGGGCTCAGTACTGGGTCCCATGCTCTTTAACTTGTTCATAAATTATTTGGAGTTGAGAGTAGGTAGTGAAGTGGCCAAGTTTGCAGATGACACTAAATTGTTCAGGGTGGTAAGAACCAGAGAGGATTGTGAGGAACTCCAAAGGGATCTGTTGATGCTGGGTGAGTGGGTGTCAGCGTGGCAGATGATGTTCAATGTGGCCAAGTGCAAAGTAATGCACATTGGGGCAAAGAATCCCAGCTACAAATACAAGTGTGAACTGGGGTGTGAACTGGCAGAGACTGATCAAGAGAGAGATCTTGGGGTCATGGTAGATAACTCACTGAAAATGTCAAGACAGTGTGCGATTCCAATAAAAAAGGCCAACGCCATGCTGGGAATTATTAGGAAGGGAATTGACAACAAATCAGCCAGTATCATAATGTTTTATGATGTTGTAAGCCGCCCTGAGTCCGCTTGCGGAGAGGGCGGGATATAAATGTAAGTAAGTAAGTAAGTAAGTAAGTAAGTAAATAAATAATGCCCCTGTATAAATCAATGGTGCTGTCTCATTTGGAATACTGTGTGCAATTCTGGTCACCGCACCTCAAAAAGGATATTATAGCATTGGAAAAAGTGCAGAAAAGGACAACTAGAATGATTAAAGGTTTGGAACACTTTTCCTATGAAGAAAGGTTAAAACGCTTGAGGCTCTTTAGCGTGGAGAAACGTCGACTGCGGGGTGACATGATAGAGGTTTACAAGATTATGCATGGGATGGAGAAGGTAGAGAAAGAAGTACTTTTCTCCCTTTCTCACAATACAAGAACTCGTGGACATTCAATGAAATTGCTGAGCAGTCAGGTTAGAATGGATAAAAGGGTGATTATATATATATATAGTTGTTTTTGGCCACTGTGTGATACAGAGTGTTGGACTGGATGGGCCATTGGCCTGATCCAACATGGCTTCTCTTATGTTCTTATGTTCTGTTTTGTATGGTTGTCAAAGAGGCTTATCAATGAACAGCAAGACCTATTCGAGGTTTCTCATGTGTAATCTCCAGTAGAAACACTATGACTGCTGATCTGCTTCTCATGCTTGTGCTGGAGCTGTAGGAGACATTTCTCATCATAATTTTCAGTGCCAGCTGAGAGCCTGTAACACCAGATGTTCCTGTTGCTTGCCAGACTTCCCTACTCATTGATGTCAAATTCTCTTAAGTCATATTTACAAAGATCTTTAGATCAGAGCATTTGGATTGACTAGATTCATTCATAGTTTAGCATATGGCAATTGCATAATAACTTCAATATTAGATATGAGAAATTTCACTGGAAGTTTAGCTGACATTCAGACTCTTATTTACCATGTAACAACTTTCCCCACTCCTTTTAAGAAGTTTTGTTTTAGCACAGTAAATGTGTCATATTACCAAATCTGTGCAGTTACATACTTGGCACATAACCATTAGTTTTGATCATAGGAACGGGTCCTGAGTTCTATAAGACAAAAAACAAAAGTTTAATTCCAGAAGCCACTAAATATTCACACATTTCTCTGGAGTTCTAATTCATTGGAATTTAAGCAGCTTTATTGTGAACAGTACAGCAGCCCATGTCTTCAAAATTATTCAAAAATCATCTCTATAAATTGGACTAAGTCTTCTCCCAACCCTATCCCTTTTGTATCTAATAGCCCACAATCCATTCTTTCTAAATGTTCCAGGACCAACTGTTTGATAATCTGTTCTAAAACTTTTCCAGGTATAGACGTCAAGCTGATGGGTCGGTAGTTAGCTGGATCATCTTTTTTCCCCTTCTTGAAGATGGGGACAACATTTGCCCGCCTCCAATCTTCCAGCACCTCTCCTGTTCTCCAAGAATTCTCAAAAATAATAGCCAGAGGCTCAGAAATTACATCCGCAAGTTCTTTTAGAACCCTCGGGATGCAATTCATCTGGCTCTGAGGACTTAGTTTCATCTAAAGAAACTAGGAGTTTATGTACTACCCCCTAAGCTGATCCTAGATTGGAACTTCATACCCTCCTTATATGTTCTGTTTTTGCCATGTTGAGCACCGTTTCCCTCAGAAGAGAAGACTGAGGAAAAGTAGGAATTGAGCAGTTCCACCCTCTCTTCATTACCTGTTACAATTTCACTTTCTTGTCCTTGCAATGGGCCTACCATGTCCTTGCTCTTTTTCTTACTCTGAGCATAAGAAAAGAACCCTTTTTTGTTGTTTTTAGCATCTTTGGCCAGCCTAAGCTCAAACAACATCATAAACAACATGTCTTAGCTCAAGGAGGACCCCAGAACACACTAATTTATGCATTAGCTCACAACTTTAATTCCAGTAACTCACAACTAATCGCAGTAGCTCATAAAGTAGAATTTTTGCTCACAAGATTCTGCAGCTTAGAGGGAACATTGGTTACAACAATTTAAAACAGTTAAAACAATTAAAACAGATTTAAAATACACATAAGACCATTTTAGTACATGTCATAAACAAATGCTTCCAGTTTAAGACTGCCACAGTAGCTAATCCAATCCCCAGACTGGGGAAGCAGGAGAGGAGAGGCCAAAAGAAGACAACCATCACCTCTTCAACTAAAGACCAGGTGGAAGAGCTCTGTTCTGCAGGCCTTACAGAACTGTAATAGATCACACAGGGCCCTGCTATCCAAGAGGAGCTCATGCCAGGTGAAGTCAATGGAAAATATATAGTCCCAGAATAATTACAAAAAAACCCTCTGCTGAAGTAGGGTTGCCAATCCCCAGGTGGGGGCAGGGGATCCCCCGGTTTGCAGGCCCTCCCCCCGCTTCAGGGTTCCAATTTTCTTAATCATAGAGGGCCTTCATTATGTCATTATGTCCACTGTGCATGTGGATTTGAAGGTGCATCAAGTATGATACTTGAGATACAGCTAAAGTATAAGTAGCACACATGTAAAGTGAGGAATTTGAATTAATACGTTTGTGTATGATTACTACACATTTAAATAAATATTCTTCTCATGTCCTTCTTAACCCTTTTAAGAAGACAAATAATTTGTTGTCTTTCTCATGAGCACATATGAAGTCCCATTGAGTCAGTCTGGTTTTTTAAAAATATTATAGATGCCGTAGATTCCTCAAACAATATGAGTAAATTATTTGGCTACATTTGATTACTTCAGGTTTCAGCAGGCATAGTTTTCACATTGTTCAAAATAAGTTCACACTCGTTGCTTCTATCCTGTTATATAATCCTTTAATCCTGTTTAGTTCCAACAGATCATGTCTTTTCAATGCTTTTTACTAATTAGTGCACATACAATGGCCTGATACAGTATATGAAGTCAGATTGATCAGTTTATCAAACAACAGTCATTACCAAATCATTAGTTCTGGTTTCTTCCATGAGTAGAAGAATTTCTCTGCCCATAGGGCTAACTGTGTTCTTTCATAATAAGGTTTTTAGGAGATATTTATGCAAGCAGAAAATTGAAGCCGCATCACCATCAGTGCATTAAATTATAGCGTTTTTGAAGCAAAAAATTCTTTAAAACATGACAGTGGAGATCGATTTTTAAAAAATAGTGGTCTGCATTGAGCATCTTTAAATTACATTTTCTATTAAACTAGGAATATTAGTCATGACCATAAATGTCTCTCCTTTAACTTTAAATTATAAACAGGTATCGAGAAGACTTATAGTTCAGAGACTGGAGCAGTCCTGTGTCATAGCTGTGGTTATGCCAGTGCCTTTGGCCTTACAGGTGACCTTGAGTGAGTCATTTAACTTTTCTGTGCTTCTTCTCATTAACCCTTTCCTCCTATATGTCTGTTTAGATGGAGAACCACTTGGGCTTCTTGCTGTGTGATTTATTCTGCACAGGGATTAAGCTGAGCCAGTGCTTCACATCCAAACTTGTTTTGACTGCCAAGTCTCAGAGCTAGAACATGTAGACCGATAATAGATAACACCATAAGGGTGGAGTGCATTTCTCTCCACACTCAGTAGCCGCTGGAACAATTACATGTTAATCTTTTGCAAAAATCTGACAGATTATAATGTCAAACTCCGCACTGCAATAAAAAATCATATAATAAATACATTCAGCAAACTTTTAAATAAAATAGAATTATAAAATTATAGAGAGTGCAGTAAAATCACATGTAACAGACAATGCAATCAGAACTACCTCAAATTTTCACAGACACTAAAACTACAACCCTATTCTTATAAAAAAATGTCCTCCTGAGCAATTCTATCTTTCACATTCTGTGAAGCAATAGAAGTGTGGTAGTCTTTCTGACCTTATCAGAAGACTATTCCACCAGGTGAGAGCCACAACAAAGAATGCTCGGTATGGAGAGTATATTACATATTTGTAGAATAGTACCCTCAAAAGGCTTTACTCAAATGAGCAAAAGATGAAAGGCTGTAGGAAGAGGCTATAATTTAAAAGCATCTAACAGAAATACTTTAGGTGTAGAATGTGAATTTAGGAGGTGATATTGAGAAGAACAATGAACCTATTTATTATGGCTAAAACTGTACTTGAACATATGAACATATGAAGCTGCCTTATATTGAATCAGACCCTCGGTCCATCAAAGTCAGTATTGTCTTCTCAGACTGGCAGCGGCTCTCCAGGGTCTCAAGCTGAGGTTTTTCACACCTATTTGCCTGGACCCTTTTTTGGAGATGCCAGGGATTGAACCTGGGACCTTCTGCTTCCCAAGCAGATGCTCTACCACTGAGCCACCGTCCCTCCCCACTTCTGTCACTTTGTTGTCTTATTATATTGGTTCCTCCTCCCAAACAAAACCTTTCCTCTTATGCTCTGTCAGGTCATCCTTATTCAAAGACTACAGTTCAGCTAACATTCAGTGGGATGAGCAATCTTCAGCTGGTGGAAGGAGAATTCCTGCTCCCTGACACTCCTGCCCACTGCCACTCAGCTGGGCACCAAGAGGTGGCCAAAATGGGGCGTGGCCCAGAAGTGATGTCATTGTATCAATGGTGATATTCTAGCATTCACCCCAAACTCTGTCATCCCTGGCAAAATGATTTCACTTCTGGGTTGCACCAGAAGTAGAATCATTGAGTTGGGTGATTTTAATCATTTCCCTCACTGCAAGTCCCTGTCTTTTCATACAATTGTCTATAGTTAATGTGATAAAATTTTTGGTTTCACATGATGTCTGAACTGAGCCACTATCTGTCTGATCGGAGCTTCTTTCTGCTGATAACCAGCTCAGTTTGAGTTGGTCTTAGTACTTATTACCTTTCTCACAGAAAAACACTTGCTTCCTTCTCTCTGTTCTCTCCCAAGTGATAACATTTTCAGCAGCTCTTATTTATATTGCAGTTTTTTTCAAAAATCCCTCAAAATCTATTTTAGTCCGCTAATTAGAGTTGACAGAGCTGTGCAAAAGCGCCCCCCCCCTCCAGTTGATTGTTCCAGGGGTTTCAAAGAAGTTTCTTAGCCCCAGAAATACAGGAGATATGAAATAGCTGAGCATGTGTGACTGAGCTTGAGGCAGATCAAGATGGGTAGCCGTGTTACTCCGTCTGTAGCAATAGAAAAGAGCAAGAGTCCAATAGCACCTTAAAGAATAACAAAATTTGTGGCCGGGTATGAGCTTCCATAAGTCACTGCTCACTTCTTCAGACAATCATCCTGACCTGAATGAATTGAAGTTTAGGCAGAATTACTTTATATATTCTATGTAATTCTTCTTCAGTCCACACAGGGGCTTGGGCTAGGTTGTGACCCTTTCTAATCACATTGGCTAGGGGAGGGTTTACAGAGATATAAAGGAACTGTGCTTAAGTTGTTTCTCATATAATGTCATTTTTAGCAGTTCCTGAATATTGCTAAAGGTGGAGGCAAACATAAGTACCCTTATTTCAACTCATAATACTCATTTGGTCATATAAAGAAATCTAAAACTGAAATACAATGGGCGTTGTATTTTTGGAGTAGCTGATAGCATAAACAATCTCAGGTTTTTCATATTTCAAATTCAATATTATCTAGGTCAGCAAAATATTAGCCTTTTATTAGTTGAAGTTAGATATTACACAGTGCTTTGGCAGAAAAAATAATCTCCCAATGGAAGTAATAAAACAAAGTGAAATAGCTTGAATATTATCGTGCAGTTATGCTCTACTACATACCTAGAAAAGCAATTAAAGGGATGCCATCAGTGAGAAGACCCATTGGAATGAGAATGAAACCCGATATTACTATTGTTTACCTTAAGCTTCTCTGAACTGAAATTACTTTTTGTTGCTTCTCTATTCACACACAATGACAAGAGCAATTTAATCTAATTTATGCCTTTTCAGAGCTTCCCGAAGGGAATGTTCATGTTCTCAATCAGCCCAAGATTTATTCATCCATAATAATGAATAGTACTGTGGTCAAAAATGCATTAGTTCTCACATGTTCTTTATTTTTCAAAGTGTGGTTCTTAAATGTTTTTCCTCTAAGGCTTCCCCCCCCCCTCCTTTCACTATTTATAACTTTATCAAAGTCTTTATAAAACAAGTGGTTTTGTTAAAACTGTCAGTTAGTACTGGAGAGTGCTATGTTCTATGAAAAATTTTTGGAAACATCCAAAACCTCTGCTGCTGCCTTCTTTCTCTTCTGAATGCCACAGAGAGTAGGTGGGTGACAGCAGGTGGGAAAGCCAAGTGGACTCAACCAATGGAACATGGTGGTTGATGGGCCAATGACTGATGGTGCAGCGGTTGATGGGCCAACGGCTTGATGGAGCACACACCACAGCCAATGGGAGCTCTGGAAAGTGCCAATATGCTTGCATTTTTACATATATAGGATGCATGTGATGGAGAGAGCTGGCAAAGAAACATTTTTCTTCTTCACTCAAAATGCTACAGCTTGAAGGCATCCAGTGACACTGATGGGCATTCGGTTCTGGATGGACAAAAGGAAATACTACTTTACATAGAGAGTGATTAAAATATGGAATTTGCTACCAGAGGATATAGTGATAACCACAGGAATAAAGGGGAATTTAGATTCATGGGGTATTAGATTCATGGAGGATATGTCTTATCAGTGGCTGCTAGCCATAGTGAAAGAGGGAAACCTTCACAGTCAGAGGCACTAAACTTCTGAATCGCAGAGCCAGAAGGCAACACCAGGGGAAGGCCTGGGCCTCTATGCCCTGTTGTTGGCCCTCCAGAGGAACTGGTTGACCACAGTGTAAGAGAGGATGCTGGATGTGATGGACCAGCAGGGCTTGTCTTATGTCATGCATTCAAATATTAATAAATTTCTAAGGTCCTCAATCCATTGATTTACTGGAGGTGGGCATTTATCTTTCCAATGTCATAATACAGATCTTCTCAAGGACAGATAAGGTGGAATAAGGTTATTCATTTGAGAGGAGGGACAAGAACTGAGCAGCATTGGCATGAAAAATGTTTAGGTTTACCAGTGATGGGAAACTGACCTTATCAAGATTTTCTCTCTGGACACTATCTGAAGACCAGATGGCATCAAAGGGGTACTGGAAATTAGCCAGCGCTTAAGTGTGTCTGTTATCTAGATATTGAGGGATATGTCAAAATAAACATTCATAGGCAAGATGTTTATATTTTAAAAGTCTTTGATGAGAAAGAGGTTCACACATTAGATACTATAGAAGGGCTGAATTTCTATTTCTTGCTGCCATCTCAGAGAGCTGAATGTTCTCTGCAGGGGGCAGCCAGTTCTCTTGTAGAGATCTCTGTCAAATATCTGTTAAGTGAACTTAGGTTCTGAAAGCTTTTGGGACTTAGTTTCTGCCATGCTTACTGGACTTAGATTTTAACAGGTATAAGTAGAATCTATAAATAATAAGGTATAAGCTTATAAGATCTGAGAACTGTTTTTCTTTTCCTCTACTGTATTTTGGGTACATAGAGAAATAAAATGCTATCATATGCTTAAGGAACACTGGGTCTTAAGTCTCATGAATTTAGCCGTTGGGAACAACATTATGTTATGAGAAGTTGTGGTAAGTTTTGTGATTGGGTAAAACCAAAAGAGTGTCTATAAAATTAAAGGTAAAAGAGATGTTTTTCCCTGACAATAGTTTAAAAGCAGAAGCAGTATATATTGTATTCTTCTAATCTTCTATAAAAGGAATATAGTTATTGTTCTTTTGCTGTCATAAACTATATGCTAAAATTTTACCTCATTTCTCACTGTTTTTCTGATATGATTGGTGCAGTCAGACAAGTTAAAGCTTTTGTAAATTGGTCTTGTTGCATTGATATTTCTTTGGTGTAATATGGATAGAACATTATGCATTATATGATTTTTATTAAGACCCCAACAAATATCCCGTTTCTGTCTTGCAAAGTGGAGGAGGTGATCTCTTAAACTTGCTCTCAAGAACTGCACAATCACTTGAGATGGCTTATCTGTATTGCTAGGTAGACAAGGGATCTAATAAAGGTAAAGATAGTCCCCTGTGCAAGCACCAGTCATTTCTGACTCTGGGATAATGTTGCATCATGACATTTCCATGGCAGACTTTTTATGAGGTGGTTTGCCATCACCTTCCCCAGTGATCTACACTTTACCTCAAGCAAGCTGGGTACTCATTTTACTGACCTCAGAAGGATGGAAAGCTGAGTCAACCTTGAGCTGCCTACCTGAACCCAGCTTCCGCTGGGATCAAACTCAGGTCATGAGCAGAGCTTGGACTGCAGTACTGCAGCTTACCACTCTGCACCACGGGGCTCCTTGTGGGATCTAATAAGCTCATTCAATTTGCCACTGAATATCAGATGGAAGCTACAAAGGCTCACAAAAAAACTTTTCCATAAATGCCACCAGTTTATCAGGCTCTTCTTAAAGACCAAGAACATAAAGCTTAAATTGACAAGTAAAATTTTCAATATGGGGCATCTAGCTTGACAGGACATTGTATGAAGTTGAGACCACTTCATATGACCAATTTACAATTTACAAAAGCTTTAACTTATCTGTGCCAGTCATATTGGAAAAACAGTGAGAAACTAGGTAAAAACATTCACTTCAAGAGCCATAATTCAATCTTCAAAAGCAGTTGTTTTGGACTCCAACTTTTGAACTTATTTGCTGAGACTCAATCGACCCCCAAACCTGTTGAATGGAATCATCAATCGTCTTATCATTAGCAGAAACTTGTTTTAGTTCTTCAGACTTCTGTTTTAGTTTTTCAGATTGTTTTTCCAGCTGGGCAACCATTATTTTAATCCAGAGCTTCATAGGGCAACTCCTTCTCTAAGACTGCCTGGCAGAGTCTTCCAGGATTCCAAAACATTCACTTCAATAACCCTATGGTTGTACCAATCCCTTGCCACAGCAAGCAAGCTAGTAAACAAGCAGGCAAGCCTCCCATGGAAGAAGAATCTCCTCTTTTAACCATCACAGTTACCTAATTACCAGCCAAGGTCTAATGCTGTTCAGTTGGCTGTTATCACCTCTTAAGTGTAAACAGAAGCTCCTGCACAGACTTAGGCAGACAAGCGAAAACATTAGCCCTGACACTACAATGGTTTATACCTTTGAAATTATAAGCCTGTTTATTGGAAAAAATGATAACAAATAAAAGTAGAATAACTAAGTGAGAGCAAATAGCCACAGTATCAAAACAGGTCCAAATCAAAGCATGGTGTGCAGAAGAGACAGGAGAATCACAGACTTTCTTCTGATTACTCTGCCATCTTAACCAGGTCACATAGATGTTAAAAACATATGTTTTGCAGCTCCGCTCCACCATATCTCAAATGGCTTGTTCTGTGTTATTTACTGAACAGCTTAGAGGCCTTTAAAAATTCTTAAATGGCCAAGTGCATGAGAGGTAAGTAGGTGGGTTGCAAAGGGGGGAACTGAGAGGGGAATGCAGAAGCCAGTACTGGGGGAAAGCCAGAACAAATGAGGGGAAGCAGGGGGAGAAAGTAATGTGCAGTTAGGGGAAAGGGAGGAGGGAATGAAATTCTCTCACTACTTGGGTTGCCAGGTCTGTGTTGGAAAATGCCTGGAGACTTGGGGGGGAGATGGGATAGGGTGGGGTTTGGGGAGAGGAGAGGTCACAGCATGGTACAATGCTGCAGAGTCCATCCTTCAAAGCAGCCATTTTCTCCATGAGAGCTGATTTCTGCCAGCAGGAGATCAGTTGTAAAAGTGGGAGATCTCCAGGCCTGTCCTGGAGACTGGCAACCCTGAACCACCAATCATTCCTCCCAGGTCCCCCACTTGGTTTAGGTGCCTTGATGAATTCAGCCATGTGTTGTCATGCTACAACTTGATTATCCTGAGTTATTTAGAATTGTTCAAATGCTATGTTTACTAGTATCTCTAAAACTCAAGAGTGAAATGTATCACAGATTTTTGTCACCCGATATTTTTGCCTCTCCTCACCTACTGTATTAAAATAGTATATATTTATTTTTCAAGAGCGCATGCTTCACTTTTCATTACTGCAGTATATTTTGCAATCAGACCAGGCATAGATCTCAAATTAGTGCAGATACCCTTGTGATAAGAGTTTAGCCCTAAGCAGGCATAGTGAGGCTTGTGGTGTGTGTGTGGGGGGGGGGGGGCAAACACTTTAATTTGGTCTGCAACATAATGACATTTTGAAATATGCAGTGGCATTTCTGCTTGGTTGCTTCTCATCATTTTGTTTCCTTGACACAAGAAGTAAAAGCTTACTAACTGCAAAAAGAATTAGCATGAAACATGTCCATCAGTCTCCATGAAAGAGGCATTATGTTTTAGAATTACATTAACTCTGAAGTGAAGGTGGCATAATTGAACAGAAATGTGTGCAATTACTGATAGCATTATAACAAGAAATCCACTTCAGTTCCATATTTACTTTGTCCAGAATTAATTAATTCTTACCTGACATTTTTGCAGTTTTTATTTCCATACATTACTAATCATTTTCATAATGTAGAATGGGTGATATTTCTTCTTTGGAAAAAAAAGGATCAAATATATCATTAAGGTATATACTATAGTCAAACGCTTTACCTTTGAGTTCAGGATTCATTTGGGCTAACATTAAAACAGAATAATCTTTCTTGTTGATATTATCCTGATTAAAAAAACACCTGAATTGTTTTAATGGAATCTAATTTCTTTAGAATAATCCCCAGTATTTTAATAGAATTGTTTTAAATAACCTAACTATCTGTTGCAGCCAATGTATAGAACCTGAGAATATGTGGGTAAAGCTTTGTAGTTTTGTTTCAGTCAGAATCTAAAGGATTTACAGGTAGAAATCAAGGCATCAAGTAGTTGCATACATTTTGGATCAATATATGCTTTTGTAGTCCTCAGTTTATTTTGTATTACTACATGTAAATCCTTTAGATTCTAATGGATTGTATAATTCACTATGTGATTGAAATATTGATGTTGATGGTTGAATAGAAAAGTACTCCCACACATATTGGTAGAATAAATATTTTGATTTTATTTATATTCTGTGTAAGGTGTTTGTGGCTAATAGTTTTTTTATGCAATGTTCCTTCATTTTGCTTACCACCTGGATGTTGGCAAACCTACATGGCATGTTGATACCAGATTTATTGTTGGCTTATTACAACACTTCTATAAACATACATCTTAAATTACTAGGGGAAATCTAGTTCCCATTCTCTCAGAAATGATTTACTGGATGAAAAATGAAGATGAAAGCTCAATCAATTTGAGGACGGAAAAGGAAATCTGAAACATGTAAGGAAGGATTTCTGCATTTATCATCGGAACTGAGACAATAAACCATGTATCCTCTATTTTGGGTATTTATTGAACAGAAAGAACTGTCTGTTAAATAGTTTAGAGCATTCAAAAATATGGCTATTATTGAATTACAGTTCTGTATAATCTAGCAATTCCTGAATAGTATATAAATCATCAGATCTTCTGACAAATAATTAAAAAGAGTGCAGTACAGTAGTTGCTACTAATTTCTATTTTTATAGTTAACCCATGGTTGCAGTTAACGATTTTTCTTCATCTATGTGAGTGTATGTGTATTAGACATTATAGGGATGCCCAAAACCAGCTGGTTGGTATTATGTCCTGATTACCACTTGGGCAGCCAGTTTATTTATTTATTTTGTACATTTATAGCCTGTCCTTTCCCATGAAGGGCTCAGGGCGGATTCCAACAAGCGAAAACATTAAAACCAACAATAAAACATCAAAATAGTTAAAACAATTAAACCAATACATGGGCAGCCCAATCCAGAGAACCGCTGTGTAGCTTCACTCGAGTGCAGAACTAGTGTCAGCGGCCACAGTCAGCTTCCAAAGTGGAGATGTTACACCACGCTTGGAGGGGGAGAGCGACCCGAGAAGCAAGAGAGAACCCGTCGCCATGGTGATTCCGCCCAGGCGCACACCATTGGCCCACTGCCGAGGCGGGGCTAGGGGAGGCACAGGCTCGCACGGGACAACGGGATTGGCCAGCCCGTTGCACGTGACTGGGTGAGGGGGCAGAAAGCCCGCGCCTGAGAGGCCGTCAATCCCCTCACTCCTTCCCACTGTCAGAGACTCTGCCAATGGCAGGCAGGCAGGCAGAGGCATGCGTGGACAAGCAGGAAGTGCCAAGTGCAGGAGTTCGCTGTCCTAGATAGTGGTTGGAATGTGTGTCTGGGAGTGGCCAGACCAAGTCCTAAAAACACCCCCCGGAGCGCCCCCCCCCGTGTTGACCTGTTGCCGCCCCCTGCTATGTGCAAGGAACACCTCCCCTGGGGGCTGCAGAACTCAGAGTGTGAACCACTGGGCATGCATCCATTTCAGCAGCCCCCCCCCCCAGTGCCCTGCGCACAACAGCCCTGTGGGGTCAGGTAGGCTGTCAGCCCGGGCAGGCTGAGGGGTGGCACCCCCTCCTCTGTGCAGTCACGCAGGGGGCAGCGTGGCAGCTCATAGACCATCCCCCCCCCAGAACCAAGTCTGCCCACTCTCCCAGGCATTCCGTCAGAGAGGCCACTGGCGGAGAACGTGCAGCAGGAGAGACAACAGAGGGCACAGCTCAGACTTTATTTTTCTGGAACAGAGTGCAACAGTCTCCCTGGTGCACGCTGGGCAATCTTACCTTGGGCGGGGCTCCATTCAGAGCGGCAGGCAGAAACAGCTGAGGGAGTGAAGGGTGGCAGTGGAGCAACACACATGGAAGCCTCTGTGTTGGAGTTCCACCTGCAAAACAGAGACAAAGATCAAGAGCACCTGCAGGGGCGGCAGCTGGAAGAGCAGACTACGTTTCAGCCGGGCGCTCTCTTAAAGGGACAGTCTCTGACCGATTTCGCATTTAGCGTTTGCTACCGTTCATCTGCGGAGCGATTCTTTCCGGATCATTTTCACAGATTTCGCACCAGGGTCTCTTTTACGAGGTCGCCTTGCGTGCAGCCCCGCGCCAAACTGTTTTCACATTAGCATCGGATTGGCATCAAAGTCATGCCAATCAATTTGAGCCCCCCCTTTTTTAAGCGCATGCATGGTTGCGTTATTGCGTAACAATGTAACAACATAACACAAGTAATGTGAATGGGGTCCCTCCCCCCAGTTTTTGTGGGCTAACTGCATCACGTGTGATGTTTGAGCTTTACTATTGGCTCTAGCATCCTGTGCTGGGTTTTTGAAAGACGAACCCACCCACTCCCCCACAGCCATTTCTTTTGCGATATCTGCATTCACAATGGAGAATCTTGAGACCGAAAGTGTGGCATGCCTTTATTCCATGACGGAGGTGCTGTTTTTTTGCCTACACGCAGCAAGGCAACTCAGTCTGCTTGAGAGCATACGAAAGCTTACATTCTGAATAAAACTTAATTGGACTTAAAGGTGCACTTGTCTAGTGCTTTGTTCTATTGCTTCAGACCAACATGGCTGCTCACTTGGATCAACCCTTATGTATGATAATGTGTTGCATTTAATGGATAGCAGAATTTCGCCACTGTGAAATACCGTAGTAACGCAATCAAATAAAAATGTTTTTATAAGGGTGGGCACATGTCAGAAGTCTTATGTGAACGCACTGCTCGGTTCTATGGCTGATGTGGGAGAGAACGGGCGAGATTTCCACACACACACACACACCCAGCATAAGAATGGTATTCGTGATTAAAGGTGTTAACATCTATCGTCTGGTTTTATTGCTTCAGATCAACACGGCTGCCCACTTGGATCAACTTTTATGTATGATAAAATGGATGGCGGAATTCCGCTGCTTTGAAATATCATAACGCAATCAAGTAAAAATGCTTAAAAAAAAGGATGGGCACATGTTGGCTGATGATTTGCATGTGACGTCAAAGGGAGGGGCAGTGGGAGGACTAACCGACAATGGAGGGTAACACCCCCAAAAGCAGTTGCTGTGAAATGGGATGATTTTCCCACTGCAAGTTCTGCGGATTGGATCCGCAGGTTTTTGGAAACTGCAAAAATGAGCATCCAGATACCGTGGAAGTGGTTAAGCCGTGGATCAGGAAGAGGATGTGGAGTAACATGTGCGAAATCCAGTCATAAGTTGGCAAACCCTTCCTGCACCCATGTAGCAGCTCGTCTGCTCCCAAAAGACTTTCTGCCTCCCCCCCCCCCGGATTGTGCTGCAAGTCAATCATTTAAGACAGCATGGATGGTATAAGCACTTTGCGTAATTATCGTGGGCAGCCTAAGTTGCCCTAAGATATCAACAGTCCCAAATGAAGTGGTAGTCATTGCTGGGAGGCCAGTTGGATGATGTAGTAGGATGAGGATGCCCGCTTGCCTCAACCATAGACCTGGCGGAACAGCTCCGTTTTACAGGCCCTCCGGAATGGTAACAAATTCGGAAGGGCCTGAATCTCTGCAGGGAGCTGATTCCACCAGGTCGGGGCCAGGGCAAAAAAGGCCCTCGCCCTGGTTGAAGCAAGGTGGACCTCCTTTGGTCCAGGGATGGTCAAAAGATGTTGACTGGCTGATCGCAATGGCCTTTGGGGCTCATAAAGGGTCTTGTTCAGTGGTTGATTTAATTCTATTTTGACTGTGGAGCAAAACAGTATGCAAAGTAAGTAAGAAGGAAAGGAAGAAAGTTCCATCAAGCTGTGGACAATATGCATGCATATTGTGTGTCCTTGGGTAGGAGCACATGAACCCATCTAATAGCCATGAATGTGCTGAGAGCAGTTGACTGGGACTTGTTTTGTTTAATATCTTTATGAATAATTTGCATGAAAGAATAGACGGAATGCTTATTAAATTTGCAGATGATGCTAAATTGGGAGGGGTAGCAAATACAGTAGAAGACAGAGTCAAAATACAGGATGATCCTGACAGGCTGGAAAAGTGGGCTAACAAATGAATTTTAACAGGGATGATAGTAAAGTTATGCATTTAGGTAGAAAATCAAATGCATCATTATAGGATGGGGGAGACTTGTCTTGGCAGTAGTATGTGCAAAAAGGATCTAGGAGTCTTAGTGGATTATACACTGAACATAAGTCAGCAGTATGATGCAGCAGCTAAAAAGGCAAATGAAAAACAGAAGTATAGTGTCCAGATCATGTGAAGTGATGGAATTGCTTTACCATTCTCTAGTTAGACCTCACCTAGAGTATTGTGTTCAGTTTTGGGCACCACAATTTAAAAAGGATATAGACAAGCTGGAACATGTCCAGAGGAGGGCAACAAAAATGGTGAGAGGTCTGGAGACCAACTACTATAAAAAGAGGCTGAAGGAGCTGGGTATGTTTAGCCTGGAGAGGAGATGACTGAGAGGTGATATGATAACCATTTTCAAGTAGTTGAAGGGCTGTCATTTAGAGGATGGTGTGGAATTGTTTTCTGTGGTCCCAGAAGGTAGGACTAGAACCAATAGGTTGAAATTAAATCAAAAGAGTTTCCAGCTCAACATTAGGAAGAACTTCATGACAGTAAGAGCGATTCCTCAGTGACTTCCTTGGGAGTTGGTGGACTCTCCTTCTCTGGAGATTCTTATAGATGGCCATTTGACAGCAATGCTGATTGTGTGAACTTGGGAGGGGGTATTTTTGAGTTTCTTGCAGTGTGCAGGGGGTTGGACTAGATGACCCTGAAGATACCCTCAAACACTATAATTCTGTTATTCTATCCATGGCTATTAAAAGGCTTGATGTGCCCAATACCACACAATATACATGCATATTGTCCACAGTCTGATGTAACTCTCTTCCTTTTGGTGTAGTGGTTAAGTGCGCAAACTGTTATCTGGGAAAACTGGGTTTGATTCCCCACTCCTCCACTTGCAGCTGCTGGAATGGTCTTGGGTCAGCCATAGCTCTTGCAGAACTGTCTTTGAAAGGGCAGCTTCTGTGAGAGCTGTCTCAGCCCCATCTACCACACAGGGTGTCTGTTGTGGGAAAGGGAGGTAAAGGAGATTGTAAGCTGCTCTGTGACTCTGAGATTCTGAGTGGAGGGGGGGTATAAATCCAATATCATCTTCTTCCTCCTCCTCTTCCTCTCCTTCTTCTTCATTTTGCTCCACAGTCAAAAACACAGAGTTAAATCAGTCATCAGCTGGTAAATCAGCTGTTAAATCAAGAACATTTTATTAATGGATAGAAATCTGGGATCTCTGCCATGTCTAGAGTCTTGGTGTGTGGGGGGGGCAGCAGTTCACTAGCCCTGGCTGTTCATCTCATATTTTGTGCTGTACTATGTGCTGTCAAGTCACTTCAAGTTTATAGTGACCTGTATATTAATGGCCTCCAAAATACCCTATCATTAATAGGTCTTATAAGCCATGGCTTTATTTATTGAGTCAATCCATCTCATGCTGGATCGTACTCATTTTCGACTACCTTCAACTTTTCCTAGCTTTTGTCTTTTCCATTAAATCCTCTTATGATATAAAATGTGATATTCTCAGTGTAGTCGTTTTAGCCTCTACAGGGAGTTCAGGCTTGATTTGATCCCACTGTCTTCAGTCTCCATTCCTAAAATCTTCAGTTATTTCCCAACCTGGAGTTGGCAACCCTACTTATTTGTCTTTTTGGCAGTCTGTTTAAGATTCTCTGACTCCAAATCAATGTATACCACTACTAATTTCTGTATAACTTTTCCTAAGTGTTTTAAGGATTTTACATATGTTATTGCTTGTATCCTTACAACAGCTCTATTGAGTACAACAGTTCACCCAATATTGCAGGTACAGATTAGCATCTGGAAGGCAGTCATGAGCTGAGATTAGAAATTTAGAATATATTGTAAGATTAGAGAACCACTTCCGGGGTTGGAAAATGCCGAGCTGAATTGCTTCTCAGAAGGGGAGCAGGCTGGGGCTTCTGTTCGGGGTAGTGGAGGGCAATTAAACGCCTACTGACTACTTTTCTCAGTCAGAGATCAGTCCAAGATATGCACAGGAAACTCTGAGGAGATTTACCTTGGCTAAAAGGGAGTCCCGGGGGGGGGGGGGGGCAGGCTCTTTTGAGGGGTCTCTGGAGACAAGTTGCATATTCATCATCTGAAGAAGTTTCCAGAGTCATTTATTTGACATAAGCTCGACAGGATCCTAACCTTCTTGGAGACTGCTAAACATCTAAAGCTATACAAGACCAGTGTTGGATCTGAATAACTGCAGAAAAAAGGTACTGATGACTATCTTCATTCCGGGACTATTTAAAGTTAAACAAAATAAAATCAGAAGGTGGGAAATAGAGATTCAGAAAGCTTGGAAGAAAAAGGGGAGAAGGGGCGAAATTTGAACTTTGTAAATTTAAAGGACAGTGCTAAAAAGTGGAAAGGAATTTATTGTTTTGTCTACTTGAGGTGAAAAAGCCCCATCGTCACAGATTTGCAGCTCTCACAGTCAACACAGGAAATACGTCAAACATTGTGAGATCTTTTTACCAGTGAAAATGAGATTTGGTGGCAAGAAAAGCAGGAAGTGTCAGATGGAAAAGGGAAATCATTGAAGCAGCTAGCCTACTCTAGGACTATAATATCATAGAAAAACATCAACGGCCATTGCTAGGAGGTCAAAATTTAAACAAAGTTTTTAAAGTGTTCGGGACATTAAAAATTGATGAAGCTGACAGAGGTGACAATTATAAGGTACATACTATTGGACATTATCACTGATAATTATTTTAGAAGCCTTTTGAAGGAAAATTTTTTTAAAGGGAAGCAGAAAGTCGCGACCGCCATTTTGGAAAAATAAAAACTACAAAAATTAATATCTGAGCCCAGGAGACTCTGAGGACGGCAAAATTGGGCTTATTGAAAAGGGCAAGCCTTACTCTATCAAACCTGATAGTTTAAATTTAATTTGGAGAGGTTAAAATTGTCATTGTTTTTTTAAATGTCAGAGTATAAGTTAACCCGTGCAAGGACTGCCTCAATGGAGAAAATGCAAGAGCAATTAGAAGCAATGGAAGCCAGGATGATGAAAGGGGTGAGAGACATAACTGCTTCTAAAAAAGAAATTAGAAAAGACATTGAAGAGCTAAGGAAAGATATAGAAGATCTCAGAAATGAGACTGTGGTAACATCAAAGAAAGTGCAAGAGGTGGAAGAAAGAGTGAAACTACATGATTCCACCTTGCTAAAAATGCAAGAAAGGGTGGCAATTCATGACTGCAAATTGATGGAAACCCAGATACGTCTGAGAGGAGTACCTGAGGATGAAGAGACTGATTTAAAAGGATATATAATAAGAATAATTGCAGAATTTTTTGAGGAAGATCCTGAAGGAACTAGAAGCATATATGACTATCTGTATAGAGTGAACTCACTATATGCCATGAAAAATAATCTACCAAGGGATGTGGTTATAAAATATATGACAAAAGAAATGGTGGGAAAAATCTTGAATAAAAATTTTGAAAAGACATTGATAGTGGGAGGCAACAGAGTAAGAATCATGAAAGAATTGCCAAGACAAGTGATAAATGACAGAAAAGCATACAAAAAATTGACAGAAAAATTATGTGACAATGAAATGAGGTATAGATGGATAATACCTGAAGGTCTGAGCTTTGAGCTGAAAGGAAAAAGGATTACAATTACAAGCACACAGGAATTGCGTAGATTTTATGAAGAACATAAAGAATTTGCACCATGATGGATTACAAATTATTATATTGGAATGTCAATGGACCTAATTCATCACAAAAAAGGCAACGTTTCATTGGATTAAAAAGTAAAATTGTAATATAGTTTGTTTACAAGAAGTGCATATCAAACAAAAGGATTGCAAATTTTTATGGAATAAACAATTGGGACTAGAATTTTATTCATTTGCTGAACAGAAGAAAAGGGGAGTGATTTTCTATATTAAACAAGAATTGGAGCTGAAATTAGTGTTTAAAGATAAAGATGGAAGGTTTGTAGTGGTAGAAATAATATTAAATTAAAAAAAAACGTTGTTATTGGGACTGTATGCACCAAATGGTGCAAAGGATGCATTTTTAAAGACATTATACAACAATTTCATGAACTGACTTATGACCAAGTTTTGATAATGGGGGACTTTAATAGAACAATTAAGAACACACTGGAGAGGTCTGGGGGTAAAAAAAATAAGGAAGGAAAATTGCCAGTCTTTCTTTGAATTGGTCAAACAAGAAAATTTGGAGGATATATGGAGGAAATTTAATCCTGAAGTGCAGGATTATACCTTCTTTTCAGCAAGACATAAAACTTTTTCCAGAATTGACATATTGTGGGGCACTAAAGACTTGAGCCTTATAACAAAGAAAATAGAGATTTTACCTAAAATTGGGGCTGACCATAACCCAAAAATGTGGATTACAAAATTGTCTAAGAAGTTGAGAAGATGGAGATTGAATGAAGATTTACTACAGAATAAAGAAATAGTGACATCTCTAGAAAATGAAACTAAAGTTTTCTTCCAAATAAACAATAAAGAGGATATAGAATTTCAGACGGTCTGGGATGCTGTAATGAGAGGAATATTGATTACATCGAATAACAAAGATAAGAGGGCAAAAGAAAAACAGATGTTGGACATTCAAAATGAAATAAAGAAAAAAGAAGGGGAACTGAGAAAAAGGCCAGGGGAAAAGAAAATTATAAGGGAGATTACAAAATTAGACATTTGTTAAATAAAGAACCGGAATGGAATCTGAAAAGATTGCAGCAGAAATCTTTCAAGGGAGCAAACAAACCCAGAAAATATTTGGCCTGGCAACTGAAGAAAAAGAGAGAAGTAAAATTATTAATAAAATTGTGGTGGATGGAAGAGAGGTGGTAGATCAAGAAGGAATAAAAAGAGAATTCTTTAAGTATTATGCCAAGGTTTTTAAAGGTGTTAAAATAAGGAAAGAAAAGATGGATGAGTACTTACAAAAGATAAAAAAGCACCCTTAGCAGAAAATATATGAAAAGTTTTGAACGATGCAATTGAAAAAATAGAAATTGAAGCAGCAATTAATGCAATGGAAAATGGAAAAGCACCTGGGCCAGATTGATATACAGCTAATTTTTTTTAAAACCCTCAAAGAGGAGTTAATCCTGAAACTTCAGAAACTGATGAATATGAAAAGAACAAAAGGGAAAATACCAAATACGTGGAAGGAAGCTGTTATTTCATTGATTCCAAAGGACGATAAAGATGTCACGAACGTAAAAAATTATAGACCAATTTTATTATTAAATAATGACTATAAAATATATACAAGAATCTTGGCAGAACGGTTTAAACAATATTTGATAAATTTTATAAAGGAAGATCAAGCAGGGTTTCTTCCCAAAAGGCAAATAAGAGACAATATCAGAAGTGTTGTAAATATTGTAGAATGTTATGAAAGACATCCAGAAAAGGAAGCAGCATTATTCTTTGCGGGTGCAGAGAAAGCATTTGACAATTTAAATTAGTATTTTATGTTTGCAGTAATGGAGAAAATGGAGCTGGGAGAAAGCTTTGTAAGAATGATAAAAGCAATATATACTGAACAATGTGCAAGGCTATGTATAAATGCTGATCTTACAGAAGACATGATAATTAGTAAAGATACAAGACAAGATTGTCCACTTTCCCCACTGTTGTTTATAATGACTCTTGAAATATTATTGATGCAAATTCAAGAAGATAAAGAAATAGAAGGATTAAAAGTAAAAGGATTTACTTACAAATACAGATCATTTGCAGATGATATAATGTTTATAAATGAAAACCCCATACAAGTCACACATTTGTTGTTAGCCAAAATACAAGAATATGGGGAGTTGGTGGGACTTTGTATTAATAAAGAAAAATCAAAACTTCTATGTAAAAATATGCAAATAAATAAGCAACAAGAATGGGCTGTGAAGTTACCTCCAAGGTAAAATATTTGGGTGTGGAGATAACAATGAAGAATATTGATTTGTTCAAAAATAATTATGAGAAGCTATGGCGTAAAATGGATGAAGATATGTTAAAGTGGAATAAACTTAATTTGTCACTGTTGGGTAGAATAGCCGCAATTAAAATGAATATTCTACCAAGAATAATGTATTTGTTTCAAACTATTCCAATTGTGAAAAACAGTAAACAATTTAATAGATGGCAAAGAAAAATTTCAGAGTTTGTGTGAGCGGGGAAGAAACCAAAAATTAAAATGAAAATTTTAACAGATGCAAAAGAGAGAGGCGGATTTCAATTACCAGACTTTAAATTATATCATGAAGCAGTTTGCTTAGTATGGATAAAAGAATGGATAATGTTGTTAAACAAAAAACTCTTAGCGTTTGAAGGTCATGGAAATAAATTTGGCTGGCATGCTTATATGTATTATGGGGGGGGGGGAAGACGGCTTTTTCTCTCACCATTATATAAGAAACAGCTTGCTAAATATATTGATGAAATATAAGAAATATGGAGATGAGAGAAAACCATTATGGATACTGCCAGCCGAAAAATAACAGCTGAGATGGGTGAAGAAAAGTGGTTGTCATATAATCAACTATTAAAAATACAAAGTGGCAAAATAGAATTGAAAACTGCTGAAGAGCTGAATAATAAATATGATTGGTTTCAAATGCAACAAATAAAGAGCTTGGTGGAGAATGATATTAAAACTGAAGGAATAAGAAAAGAGCAAACAGAAATGGAAAAAGCTCTGCTTGGCAACAATGAAAAATTAATTTCAAAATTATATAAATTACTTTTAAAATGGTCTATGGAAGATGAAGTAGTGAAATCAAATGTAGTCAAATGACTGTGGCAATTAATGTAAATAAAGAGATACAGATGGAAACTTGGGAATATTTGTGGAAGAACTCTATGAAACTCTCAACATGTCAGAGTATTAAAGAGAACTGTTTTAAAATGATGTATAGATGGTATATGACTCCTAAGAAATTGGCAAAGATGAATAATAAGATGCCAGACTGATGTTGGAAATGTAAAAAACATGAAGATTCTTTCTACCATATGTGGTAGACTTGTGAAAGAGCAAAAAAGTATTGGCAGATGATTCAACAAGAGATTTCTAGGATCTTGGGGTATGAATTTAAGAAAGTTGCAGAGACTTTTCTGTTGGGATTACAAATGGAAAAATTTCCAAAAGAAGATAGAACTATAATTTGGTACTTGCTTTCAGCTGCTAGGACATTATATGCACAGTTGTGGAAGCAAGAAAAAATACCAGAGAAATGGGATTGGATTGTAAAAGTTATGACATGGAGTGAAATGGATAAATTAACAAGAATTTTATGATTTAGAAGTATTTAAGATGGCGTGGAAAAAGTTCAGAAGATGTGTAGAAAAAGAGTGGAAAATAAAAGGACATTGGACAATTTTTGATAATGATTAAGTCTTAGAAAAAAGAAGAATATTAATTTTTGTTTTTATTAGTTAAGGGTACCTTTAAACATTAGTACTTTAAGTAAATAACACCGGCGGGGGTCAAGTAACGGGGGGAGGGGTGGGTAGAAAGTAATATATAGGATAAATAAAAGAAGTTATTAATGATGCAAGAAATATAATTTGTTACCATATGTTACCAAATAAAATTGTTTTAACCTGTAAGATTAGAGAACCAGAACGTCCCTGGCTTGTATTCATGGGCTGTATTTATCCTCTCTTAAGATGTTTTATGTTATGCGTTGTATACATAAACTGTTATTCCGTTTCATTTTGCAAGGTTTTAATCTGGGTGCTATCCAAAGTCAGTTTTCTTGAGAAAAATCAAGTGATTAATGATATCATTTAGCCTTCCCACCTAAATAGCATTACTTTACTAAAGCTTGTTTTGCAAAAGTATTACCTTCTTGAAATGCCGGCTTCCATCTAATTTTCATTATTTTTGGACTGCTGGAGGTGCCATCCATTCCAAGATCATGCTTACAGGCTCTTCTTCAGACACCATGGCTTGTTAAAATTCAGGAAAAGTGCCTTTGAAGGTTTGTATTGCCAAGGATGTGAATGCCCACTACTGTGAAAATAATTTGGAATGATTCTTTAACTGGTACATTGCTAAACTTTTTCCCACTCCCCATAAAATGAACATATTTTATGTTAACAGCTTGCTGGATAAATTGTTAGACTGATGAAAGCTTTTCCTGTAGCTATGAGTGGGGACTTGTTTGAAATTTATACAGACTGCTATGCATGGGGTCCAGCAGAAAGGTTGGTGGCAGGTATACTGGAGGCATGGCATAATGAGTTTCAGAACTATGTTTTAGTTTGGTATCCTGATGAAAGGTTTTCCTGTAATCTCTATAAAGAGATATAGCCTAATCTGGTGAGGATAATTATCTTCATAAAGTGAGCAAGTTTTGTCCTACACATGCTGCTATGAGTGTCTTTTACTGAGACTGGTTATCATTGCTGTGATAAGAAATGATGTTGCAACCATGGGATGATTTTGGGCTGAAAGCACAGGAGCTTTCATGTGAACATGAAAATATCATGTCGCTTGACAAAGGGACTTTCAGTTGACCTTTCCTGTGCATGTATCTTTCTGTTTCACATGTTCCAGTGTAAAGTTCTCATATCCATGTTAAGCACTTTGGATAGCAAAAGTAGGATTACAGCCACCATCTGGGCTTAAGGTAGTTTTGTGAATTGAGCATTATGGTCTATATGAAATGAGTCACATGAAAGTTAAATATATATTTTAGGAATCTCTCTCTGTTGAGATATTCATATTTTTTGACCAACAATAGCACTTAAGCCTTTAGAACTGTTTTATTTTATACTTAGCCCACCCATAGTAAGGATTTATACAGTAAAGCAGTTTTTGTTTACCCAATCAAGACTAATGGTGTGTTATTGATTTTATGAACTGGAAATAGAGTCTCTTGATACTTGACTAAACAAGCTGTTGTGAAAATTGTTTGTATTTCCTAGCTGTGCTATTATTCTTCCTCTCTTCCTTGAGCTAACTAAATTTAGTGTGCTGCTATCTATTTTAGAAAGATGAAGAAAGGTAGGCATTTCTTTACATTTAAAAATGATATATTGTAGTAAGGCATTCATTCACAGATTACACAATTTTGCTTTCACTCTATTTCTGTAAAAAAAAAACAACACCTCAAGTCGTGCTTTATTTAGTGAATCTCCTCTATGAGTCATTCTTATGGTGCCTGTAGTCACTGAACAAATTCTGAAACCTGTTACTTTTCCACTAAACACAGGGTGGATAGATTAATACAATGATCTTGAAGCCACATATGTCAATAATGATAATTCCATTAACTAGCTCATACTGAGGAATGAGAGTATAAAATACTGCAAATTCAAGTTTTCAGTGTGTTTTTTAAATATTACTTTCTCCTCATGACTTTAAATATTATGATCAATGAAATTTCTAATAATGAGAGAAAATTCTTGTATAATTTCAGAATTCAATAAATTGTTTTGCAAAATGGAGTGTCTGCTGGTTTGACTTGCTGATAGCTAGCTGTAGGAAGAGGCTTATCCCATAAGAGTTGCTAATATATATTTGTAGAGTTGACATGGTATGGGGAGGAACATGTGTGTGAGAAGACTTGTCATACTTGTTCCCCCTCTCATCTACTGTATGGATAATTTTTTTTGTTTACCCACAGCTTGAGGTACAGATAGTGCTGCATGCATGTGGGAGGATGCTGCTCCTACCTCCAACCCCACTTTCTTCTGCCATCTATCCAGCCTAATACACCCAGGAGTCTTTTGCCTTTGTGTGGGAAAAGCATCCATGTACAGTGGTGCGAATCTTGGAGCACATTTGCAGATCTAAGAAAGGAATATAAAATACTTCTGAGACTTCTCTAAGCTTTACCATCACTGGTGTTACTTTGGCATTCACTCCGCAGAAAGGACACAAGTCTGCTGGAACATCAAAAACTGAACCTAGTCAACTCTGTTTTCTCTCTTGTTACTGGTCATTGCTTCTAACAGGGTGTCCAGATCTTTTAACCTGGCCCTTGCTTCTGACAAGGTGTCCAGATGTTTTAACTTTTCTTGTCACAGGGAGTGTTTCCATTTCCCCTATAGTGAGTTTGAGAATGACTCTCACAGGGATCCTCTGCCCCCTTTTCTCCATGCATTTTGGGTGCATGCCTCAAACTGTTATAGCCCAACTCAGGTCATCCAGATAGCTTTTCATTTTGCCCCTTCCTGGCAGTTGTGTTAATGGTTATCTCCATGCAGGAAACTTATCTCTGCTCAACTAGCAATTTAAACAGTTTACAGCTCCACACCCTGGGAAATAATGTTTTTCCCTAAGATTGATGTCTGCTGGGTGTAATACAAAGCATCTTACACCTCTCTGCCACAAGGGGTCTCCTGTGGAACTATGGGACAAGCAAAAAATGGTACAAATACTGTTCAAAATATTCCTTGACATATGCTGTGATGAGATTGCTGTTAAAAAAGCCTAAGTACTAGGCATGCAGATTTAATTATATGATTCTCGCAGTCCATTCTAGATGTCAGCTTGCAGTAACGGTTGCAACCTTCTCAATATTTCCTGGTGTCTGATGGAGCCTCTCAAATAAAAAAGGGTCAAGTGCATGCTGTAGACCCCAGTACAGTCTTAGGAAGACCTGGCATTCTTAGTAGGAATGCTGGAACAACAGCTATGTTCCCCAATGAGAGAACTTCAGTGTTCTTATCACTCATTGGGTGAGAGTCAACAGCTGGAAGACACAGACTCCAGAGTTTAACTGATACAAATTAAACTGTTGAAGTATTTTTCACAACACATGACAAAGCATAATAAACTTAAATTGCAAGGAAATAGTAAATCAGAAAAATATATATGGCTTCAGAGACTAATATAGAATACTTTAATAGGAAATAGGTGGATGGATAATGCATAAGTCTATACAAGGACTTTAATGGTAGCCCTCAGTAGATGGCAGAGTTGGCAGTAAAAAGATAAACCATGCAAAATTATCCAGCCATGAAAATGCCATGATACTGAAACTAAAGTGTAATAACACCCTCCAGCTAAATCCTTCATAACATTCTCCAGCTAAATCCCAAATTTCTGAATGTCGCAAAGCAAAGCAGTTTCATCATCACCTTTTATAGGCTTGGGTACCAGGAGGCTTGGAAGACCTCCAGACAGAAAAATAACAATAACAACAACAACAACAACAACAACAATAATAATAATAATAATAATAATAATAATAATAATAATAATAATAATAATAATAATAATAATAATAATAATAATACCTTTTATTTATATCCCGCCCTCCCCGCCGAGGCAGGCTCAGGGCGGCTAACAACATTAATCAATATAACAAATGATACAATACTTTAACAGTAGATAAAAATTGTTAAAAATTCTAAAAAACAGTAAAACAATAAAATTAACATCTTGGTGCTATTCTAACAGATAACAAACTCATTTAAGCAGTCTCTCAGTGTTTAGTCGGTGAAGGCTTCACTAAAGAGGAAGGTCTTGCAGGCCCTGCGGAAACGGTCAAAGTCCCGCAGGGCCCGTACTTCCTCTGGGAGCTGGTTCCACAGGTGTGGGGCCACAACAGAGAAGGCCCGGGTGCGGGTACTCTGCAGTCTTGCTTCCTTCGGCCCTGGGATAGTCAACAGGTCTTTCCCTGCTGACCTCAGTGCTCTCTGGGGTTCGTATGGGGAAAGACGGTCCCTCAGGTAGGCAGGTCCTCGGCCATATAGGGCTTTAAAGGTAATGACCAGCACTTTGTAACGAATCCGGTGTATAACTGGCAGCCAGTGCAGTCTGCGCAGCCCTGGCTGTATGTGCTCCCATTTGGGGAGCCTCAATAACAGCCTAGCCGCTGCGTTCTGCACCAGCTGCAGCTTCCGGATTCGGCACAGAGGCAGCCCCATGTAGAGGGCATTACAGTAATCCAGTCTCGAGGTGACTGTTGCATGAATCACTGTTGCTAGGTCCCGGCGCTCTAGGAAGGGGGCCAGCTGTTTGGGACCTCGAAATACAAGACAGGTTCATCAAGACTGAAGTTTTTTTTTAAGTCCCCAAAGACAAAGGCAATAGGATCAGACAAGCCAAGAGCACAGGCAGTAGAATAAAGCAATGTTCAGACCATCATTGCAAGACAAGCCTCAAGAACAGAGGCACTTGGAAGCTTCAGGAATATAGGACAGCAGCACAGACTTCCCAAGGCAGGTAGAACTCTACCGAGCCCACCCACAGTAAGCATTTTTATGTTTCTCCTTTAATAGAGGGATTACTAAGGCAGCATCCCTACTCTTGGAGGTATGAGGAACTTACCATTGCTGTTTGCTTACTTCTTGGAACTCTCCTTTAGCAGCAAAGTATTTGTGGGTATTGAGAAAGAGGAGCAGGTGCAATTTCTAACAGAGAGAAGATCCTCATTCTTTGAGTTTACCTATGATCCACTTTGTACTCTCTGCCTGTCTCCAAGGGAACGTAAAAACTTTTAGCCATTACAGCCTGGCTTACACTTGGTTACTTATGATGTACGAATGCACTGTGGGTTCTCATTCTCTGCAATTCCTCATTTATCATTTTCTTGCAATGTCAAAACTGCAAACACAGAGAAATTGGGGTAAAAACTGGTAAATATGTTCAGGCCACTATTCTGCATCTTAAGCAGTGATAACTGCAATATAAATGGGGGAATATGCATAATAAATTGGTGCAATGGATTGTGTAATTTCAGGCTGTAGGTGGTAAACACTACACACACACATCACATAGGAAAACAAAAGTCATAACTCCATTACATTACAATTTTTGAAAAGCAGCATATTAAGCACATACACAACATGTTTTTAAGGTATTTCATTCAGATATCATGACAAACAGCTTCTTGCCAAGACTACACACTTGCCCTGCTTCTCTCCCTGCACATGAAGTACATTTGAAGACTTCTCTGCTTTGGAAAGCCTTGAATATTCTTTGATGCCCAAATGCAGCTACCTGGGCAAGTTTTCACCCTACTAAACAACATTCTAAACTGGGATTGATCCAGGCCCATAGCCAGAAAATTTTAGGTGGAGACACCCAGGGGATAAAAGTTTAGGTGAGGGTGCCGAGGGACCCAAAATAACAATTGACAAATCACAGAACCCTGATTTTGCAGCCACCTCCCAGCTAGGGAGAAGCCTCCACTAGGGAGACTTCTCAGCGTCTCTCCAAAATGCCAGGCATGTAATCGTTCCCTGATAGGAGCCAATGCTTGGAAAGGGATTCCAGCTGCCCACATACATGGATTCCCCCCCTCCTCCCGGACTTCCTGCCTTTGTGAACTAGAAAGAGAAATTAAGCTAAACTGCTCAAACAGGCAGGGGAGCAGGGATCCTAGGAAATAAATACTTTAAAAGCAAAGCAAGAAAAATGTCTTGAGCAAGTCTTGAAGTGACCTGTCCCTGATGCACCAACCCAGCAAGTTCCTCTCAACCAAGGCAGCCCACCGATGGCACTCTGCATGGACTGCTTCACTGCCCTGCTGCCATGGGGCATTTGAATTTCTACTCCTAGCCCACTTGTGGGGGGAGTGTCCTGTGCCTGCTGCCCACCAGGCAACCAAAGCTGAAACTAGGGTGGCCAGATCGTCCCGGTCAGCCGGGAATGTCCCTCTTTTGGGTCCCAATTCCCGGCTCCCGGGCTGGCTATACCGGGACCATTATAAGTCCCGGTTTAGCCAGCCAGCGAGAGGAGCCGGCGGAAGCGGGCGGAGGCTGCGCTGCTGCTGCTGCCTCTTCTCCGTAGCTGCTCCTCCTGAGCCCATCTCGGAGGAGCAGCTGCGGAGAAGCGTGGAAAGTCCCGAATCTGGGTCCTTCTAGGACCCTGAGCAGCAACGCTGGAGGAGCAGGAGCAGGCCGGACTTGCGCCCCGCCCCTCCACTCTCTGCAGGGGCAAAGGCAGCATGCGTGGGCCTGCTTCGCTTCTCCGCCCGGCGCCCGGCCCCTCTGCTGCGCGGGCGGCAAGGGGCATGCTGGGGCGGCCTCGGAGGAGAAGGAGGCGGCGGCGCTGAGCCGTGGCTTCCTGTTGGGGCTTCCGGGCGGGCAGGGGGTCTCTCCACGGGGAAGGAGACCCCGGCCCGCCTGCTGGATGGCTGCCTGGGCCGCGCGGCGGCCCAGCGGTCTCGGGCCTGCCTTTCCCTTCCCTACCCTTCCCTCCCGCCTGCTGAGTGGCTGCCTGGGCCGGGCGGCAGCCCAGCAGTCTCCGGCCTGCCTTTCCTTTCCCTTCCCTTCCCGCTTCGCCCGCCTGCTGGCTATATCTATATCCCTGCCTGCAAGAAGGTAAGCTTTTTGTTTTCTGGGGAGTTCTGTTTGTTTTTGTTTTCTTCCCCCCCCCCGGCAGGCAGGGAGGGGGCTGAAAGCGGTGTGGCCTAGGCTTCCCAACCCCCTCTGGGACTTCTGGGTTCGCAGCCTAATCTCCCGCCCCCCAGAAATCGGGAAGGGGGGGTGGGGGGGGAGAACATACCTGCAGGCTTCATATTGTTGAGATCCTGAGCCGTTTGTAAAATGTGTGGCTTCTTTAAGGCTGGGCAGGAAGAGCTTCGGAGAACAGCCCCTCCCTTTTTTTTCCCTTTCGTTTTCACAGCAAGTAGAGTTCCCCAATCTTGTAAGTATTTGTGTGTGTGAGAGGGAGGGGGGAGGGGATTCCCTGGTTTGGAGGCCCTCCCCCTGCTTTAGAAAGCGTGGGGGGGAGGGAAATGTCTACTGGGCACTCTATTATTCCCTATGGAGAACGATTCCCATAGGGAATAATAGGGAATTGATCCGTGGGTTTTGGGGGCTCTGGGGGGGCTATTTTTTGAGGTAGAGGCACCAAATTTTTAGTATAATATCTAGTGCCTCTCCCCAAAATACCCCCCAAGTTTCAAGAAGATTGGACCAGGGGGTCCAATTCTATGAGCCCCAAAATATGGTGCCCCTATCCTTCATTATTTCCTATGGAAGGAAAGCATTGAAAAGGTGTGCCGTCCCTTTAAATGTGATGGCCAGAACTCCTTTGGAGTTCAATTATGCTTGTCACATCCTTGTTCCTGGCTCCACCCCCAAAGTCTCCTGGCTCCACCCCCAAAGTCTCCTGGCTCCGCCCCCAAAGTACCCAGATTTTTCTTTAATTGGACTTGGCAACCCTAGTGTGGCCTAATGTGCAAATGAGTTCCTGCTGGGCTTTCTCTAAAAAAAAAAAAAAAAGCCCTGAACGAAACAATGGTGTTGTCAGGGTGTGTGGCATAATATGCAAATGAGTTCCTGCTTCCCCCCCTACAAAAAAGCCCTGTTGAAGGCAACAGCTTTCCTCCACTGTATCTGCTTTCATTTATCTGTTCTGAACTGAGTGCAAATAGACTTCATTTGTCCCATTAGTTGTCTCCTCATGAGCTTGGATGTAGATGAAACAAGTTATTTCCATTAAGCCAGGCTCAGATGTGATAGTAGGCTGAAAACAGCAAATAAATAGTGTGTTGGGACTGGTAATTCTCAATGTGCATGCACTGTGGGGGCTTGAAGCTTGCATTTTGATCATGCATCTCCTGGAATTGAAATAAATGCTGCTTATCAAATGCATTGTGGTATTTTAAGCAGAACAGACAGCATGCAGCTTGTCTGTTTTGAGTTCTGCTAGATACAGAATGTTTTGATATTTATAACTTTGCCATCTGATGTAAGGTAGATTCTGGAGACTGGGAGGCTTCTTGGGTTTCCCAGATGGACATTCCTTTTAAATTTTAGCAAGTGAGGGAAACTGCAAATGGATGGACTTTGAAGAGGAGAGGAAGACAGACAAATGACCTGTGCTTTATGTCATGCAGCACTCTCCAAAAAATGGAGCAGGTCCTTAGAGAGGTCAGATGCCCTATAATGGAACTGACCCCAGTGTGTGTATTTTGCATTTTGTAGAGCTAGCTCATATTTTTGCCACACAATCCTCAACTGAATCAATACTTGCATGGTAAAATATCTTAACTTGTCGCAAAAAAGTGCCTTTTAATGAAATCTTATATTCCCAGGTCTCTCTTTTGTATAAAAGGGTTGAGATTTCATTTATAAGCAGTGGTTTTGAGTGAATGCGACTGTTAGAATGTTGTCATTTGTGCAGTACCAGTCTTAACAGCTTTTGGGCTGATGTTGACCAGTTTCTTAAAGTCCTCATATTTCTGACCTGTGTAGATAGGCTAGCCTGGTCTTATTAGATTTCATGAAGCTAAGCAGGGTTATCCCAGTTTTTACTTGGATGGGGATCAGGAGACTATTTAGAAAGGGTTGCTATGCAGAGGCAAGCAATGGTGTTTGTGTTTTGAAATTAAAATTTCCATAATTCTTTAATGGCTGGAGGGGATGATGGTCGACTGAAGTGGCTTCTTTTATTTACTGTCATCAGTTCTGATATTCTTACAATTTGTACAGTTTTTTTGTACAAGTACAATTTTTAATATACTCAAATTAATTGAATTTGGAAAGAGGCCATAGCTCAGTGGTCCATCTAGTCCAGCATCCTGCCTCACACAGTGGCCCACCAGTTCCTCTGGAGGTCCAATGACAGAGCACAGAGGCTGAGGCCTTCCCCTGATAGTTGCCTCCTGGCTCTGGGATGCAGAGGTTTACTGCCTCTGAACATGGAGGTGCTCTTCAGCCATGATGGCTAGTAGCCACTGATAGACCTAGCCTTTATAATTTAACTGCTCCCCTTTTAAAGCTATCTATGCTTGTGGGCATTGCTACATCCTCTGGTCATGAATTCTACATTTAAATCACCTGTTGAGTTAAAAAAAACTGCTTCCTTTGTCTGTCTTGAATCTACTGCCCATCAGCCTCATTGGGTGTTATTATTGTGATATTTGGTTAATACAGCAGAGTTCGTCCAGTCACAGAAGTGTGATATTGAGTGAAGAAAATAAATCTCCCAAGAAGAATATTACAAAATAAAGATTACATTTATTAAAGTAGATTCAGTTCACATTCAGGTTACAGTTGAAAGGAAAGAAAGAAGCCTAAACTAAAGAGCATTTCTAAAACAATCTAAAGGGCACTAATCTCAAGAGCACCTATCACAAGCTAAATCTGGCACTATGTGCTTGGAAGCATGACGGAATTATTTTTACATGAGAGACCTGTAAAGACATGTGACTCTAGGCAGAACCATGCAGAGAATGGAGAGTGTGGTAGAACGTGCCTGCTGTGGTTTGCAGGCCCCATTTCCAGCCTACCTTCTTGATTTTTTCTCCCACTTGGAGGGAGCTCCCTCCCTCCACTGGCCTGATCCAACATGGCTTCTCTTATGTGACACAGAGTGTTGGACTGGAGGGGCCACTGGCCTGATCCAACGTGGCTTCTCTTATGTTCTTATGCAGGGAACCTGACCCTAGTGTCTTAGCATACTGTTTTTCCTACAGATCTGTGATAGAGAGTTGTATGTAAGTAGTGTGGACCCAGAGAGAGGTTCATACCAGTTTTGCATGTAAAAATGCAGTAGTGATACATCAAAGGAGCTCCTTTTTACATTTGCACCACCATCCCGTTCTAAGAGATGGCTCTCTTTTTATTCCAAATGACAGTCAGGATTTCTGTAATTCTGCTTCACTACACTGTACTAATAGTGTAGGCATAACTCTCTTGGAGAACTTCCCCTGGAATCTCACTGGAATCTGTCTGGCTTCTCAGCGTGGAACCCGTTCTCTCTAGTCTTCTCACGTTGAAAAAAGTAAAAAAAGAGTTTTATTTAACTTTATTTCCCCCTTTCCCTCTCTATAAATAATCTTGGTGTTTCCGGCAGTGATATTTGGGGGATTTTTGGGGACGTCACAGGAAGTGCTGTGAAGTCACTTCCTGTTTCCGGCAGTGGCATTTGGGGGAAATGATGTCACAGGAAGTGATGTCACTTCCTGTTTCCGGCGGTGGCATGACATCACCGGAAGTGACGTCACTTCCTGTTTCCGGCAGGAGGCGCGGGGGAAATGATGTCACAGGAAGTGATGTCACTTCCTGTTTCCGGCGGTGGCATGACGTCACCGGAAGTGACGTCACTTCCTGTTTCCGGCGGCGTGCGCACACCCCTACCTTCCCCCCCCCCAAAGGTGTCCCTGGCTGGCCTTCAGACATTATGGCCACCCTAGCTGAAACAGAAGCTTCCCTTCCCTTTCCTTCCTGCCAAAACCAAACTTTGCTTTGCACCTCCTCCTCTTGCAGCCAAATCCAGGGATCCCAAGCCAAGTCCAGGCCCAACTTTCTCTTTCCCCTTCCCAGCTGCTGGTGATGGTTCTGCCCAGCAACTCATGACAATTTCAGAACACTACTTTCTGACTGAAGAAAAATTCCCTCTTTACCAATCCTGGCTCTTGCTCTGCGTTCCTCCCCCCAGCTGAAAGTGTTTTGCATTTCCGCTGGGTGCAGAAGTGGGCTTTTCATGCATATTGAGATGGGTTTGCCCTTGAGGGAGTTCTTGCTCCTGGGAGGCATTGCCCTCCTGCTGCTGGAGGAGGGTGGGGTGCTCCGGTGAGTCCCTCTCTTGGACTCTACTTCTCTTCTCTCCCCCCAATCAATTACTGGCTAAATGGGCAGTCACTCCATGCCCAATGGAGGGGCCATACAGATGGGAGGGGGGTTTGGATGGAGTGCCCTGCCCCTCCAAGTCCCACATAGCTATGAGCCTGGATTGATCTTGATTTGTGGAGAGGAAGTAAATTCCAGTTTACCTAGGTGACTGGGTTCTCACCATCACTGGAAACCTGTTTCTCTAATTTCTGGATAGAGTCTTACCATTGGGAATAGGGATGGGCATGAACTGAACCACAAACTGTGGTTCAAGCGTTAGCCAAATTGCCTCTGAGATCGAATTGGGGAATTAAATTTAATAGGCAAATGGGCCAGAGCAGGATCAACGACCTATGTCTATGGGTGTTGGAATTCCCCAGAGACCCAATAATGAGGAGATTGAAGTCTAAAATTCAATATGTTTATTGGAAATATAGGCTTAATAATCTCACAGTTACTCTAACACTCACACAATCATAAAGAACTAAGAGGTGATAATTGGATAGAGACATTTGCATTAGCAGGATTGAAGCAATGATCACAGGTGATACAGATTACCTGTCCGAAGAGAAGAGATGGCCAGGGATGAGGGGTGACTGGGACAGTAATCTTCCTGCCTGTTGCTGTATGTTTGCAATGTGCATCCAGAGCCTTATGCATGGCTCTGTGTTAGTCTCTGGGATAAATTTCCCATTCCTAGCAATATTTGGCAAACTGCTAGGAGACATAGATCATCACAGATGGTTTTTCATAATACACGGTCCTGGTAATTATGGGGGATGTCTTTGGGAGACCATGGCCTGTTGTTCACACAAGCATGAACCACGCTGGTTTGTGGTTTGCATACCAGGGGTTTGGGAGAATGTGCCTCCCATGAACCCTCCCCAAACCTCACAAATTTCCAGGAGGTTCAGGGAGGGTACATGCAGGCTCCAACTGCTTTAAATGCCTTTGGAGCCTGCCCAAAAGTGAGCTGTAAATGCCATCAAAGTCCACCGCTGCCCCCTGGTCTGACCCCAATGAGCTATTTCTGGGTCAAGCTGCCCAACTCTGAAGGCATTTAAATGCCTTTGGAGGGTTGGGCCAGGCCAGCTGAGCTCCAAGAGTGAACTCCAAATAGGCATATAAGGCCTATAAAGGCCTTTGGAGCTCACTTTTGGAGCTCAGTTAGGCTGGCCTGACCTGGAGGTAGGCTCTGAAGGCATTGAAATGTTTTTGGAGCTCACTTCCATTAGGGCAACCTGACCCGGAAGTAAGCTCCAAAGGCATTGAAATGCCTTCAGAGCTCATTGAGAATGAGCCAAACTCCCAAACTGGATGAACCACAAACTGTTTTTTCAATGGAGGAGTTCAGTGGAGATTTGAGGTTCATGAAATCTCCAAACCATGAACTTCCATTTTCCTGGTTTGTGCCCATAATTGGGAATAATTGCCATTCTTGCCATCTAAGGTATCAGAGAAAGCAAAGGAATGACAATTGTCCTCAGCAAACTATCACTATTGTTTGTAGATTGTATACCCTGTAAATTCCTCAATAGTATTACATCCACTCTTTTTGTAAGTAGACAAAAAATTGTGATGTATTGGTCTGGATAAGAATAAGGGATTCACAAAATCAAATTTCGATTTTGATATAATATTAACAGCGAAAACCGGAAAACTGATTAAGAAAGTATATAACTATCTTTTACATATGAAACTCGAAGAGGAGATTGTCAAACACGTAATGATTATGTGGGCGAAGAACCTGAAGCATACTATTACACTAGAACAATGGGAGATCTTATGGAGGAATAATTTTAAGATAATCAAACCAGTTAACCTTCGAGAAAATTTTATAAAGCTTTTTTACAGGTGGCACATAACACCGGTCATATTAAATAAAATTAATAAAGTTATACCTCCTTTATGTTGGAAATGCGAAAGGGAAATAGGAACTTATTATCATTTATGGTGGTCTTGTTAATGTGTCAAAAAAATTCTGGAAGGAAATTTATAAAATTTTGGTGGAAATATTTAAGGTTAGTTTTGTTTTGAAGCCAGAATTTATGTTGTTATCGTTAGTGAGAGATACGATTCCGCGGGAAGACGAATTCATTGCAATATATATCATAACGGTGGCAAGAACCTTATTTGCTCAGTATTGGAAAGTCAAAACTCTCCCAAGGAGAGAGGAGATAATTCAAAAAATAATGACTATGGTAGAAACGGATATTTTAGCTAATATGATCAAGGATAACTCGAAGGAGAAAGCAAAAGAAAGATGGGAAAAACTATATTTATGGTTAGAAAATAATTAATATTGTGATATAACTAATACGAATTTCAATTTCACATTATTTGAATGGTTTAGAATAATAATAGGCGATGGTTGATGTATAGACCACAGTCCTCACTCCATTTAGGGACCAAGAAGTATTGGGGGAAGGAAGGAAAATGTATAAGAAATAATTAAGTATGATTTTTTTCTTTTCTTGTTATTGAAGTTTTCTTCAAATGTTGTTTATAGACGGTGTATATGAAAAGATTCTAATAAACGCTTAAACTTGAAAAAAAAAATTGTGATGTATTTTGTACAGATGAATAGGAAGAAGAAGAAGTATATTTTCTTTTAAATCTTATCAGCCAGGAAACTCCCTTCTATGACCTTTGCCGAATGTACAGAATTTTGTTCTAATCCCTTTGTGCTTTACATAGGCCATGGGTCTTAAACCAAGGGTTCCTGCAGAGTGTACATTTTCAAGGCTTTGCTAGTAGAGATGGATCAGTCATCTATATGTGATATAAGCAACAGAAGCCCATTTGCTCAGCACAGTAGGAGTCTGAATAGCTGGATACTCAAAGTCACTTTTAACCAAACGTAAGACCTACCCATTCCTAAGCTTTAGATTTTTACAATTTGAGATGAATAGTGAGTTATATTTTAGGCTCTTTATGCTGTTCCAAAGTGATCAAGCATGTTGAATCAAACTTAGTTTCACATTTTCACAAATGAAGGAAAACCAACTGAGGAATTAAAGAAAACACTTTTATCTGAAACATGGAAAGCTTCAGAAATATAAGAGTATTTAACCCTGGAAGGACAAATTGAAAGCTGACACCGTGGAGTGTAAGGTGTGTGTTCTCCAGCTTCTCTCAGAGAATGGTGATTGATCTTTTAAAAAGAGTTTTGAGATTAATTAGATGCGACTTTTTAAAAAGGAAGCCTAGGAACCTGGGTTTCTTTGGCAGTCAACATAGTATGCAAGTTAACACACTGCTTTTAGAAGAATAAATATGCATGTTTGCACCAGTGTTTTCACAAGTGCTTGGAAATGTAAAGGATGTATCAGAAGAAGAAGCATAAGGAAAAATACAAAAATAATGCCAAAATACATTGCAAGATCATGTGTAGAACAAACATGAATGAGAAGGGTTAATTCTAGACTGATCAGGGGAAAATATTCATTTATGTCTTTAGAGAGCTATCATTCTACTATGTTAGTTTACAAAAATTACAAGAACTTCAGAAATGGGGGTGGCATGTCTTGGCCTTTTTCAGTGTCTTAAATACATTTACCAGTGAATAAGGGAAGTTTCAACTTCCAAAAATTTCAGTGCATATCATAGGACATTTATTTGTCTGAACACGTTAAGCTAAGTATTTGCTGCTCTGACTGGCAGCAGCTCTCCAGAGTCAGGTTAGAAGTCATTCTTATCACCTATAACCTGATTCTGGAGTAGCTGGGAACGGAACTTAGGGCCTTCTACATAGAAAACAGATCTTCTACCACTGAGTTATGGCACAATACCAGTCTCAAACTTTTCAGCAATAACCTTTCATGTATTTTTCCACCAAGGCTGACCCAGAATTGCTGGTCATTATTTTAATTAAGGGATGTAGTATTTAAGTGGAGTTGTGAATAATCAATTATTTCAGATAGGATGTTTTACTAAATGACTGCTGAGTTTTAAATGCCCCCCCCCCCCACAAAAAAAGGAAAAGATTTTAAACTGCTATGCTTGGTTATTTTATCCTGCTTTTCCCCTGCTGAGATGCAGTCTAAAACAATTTTAAATGAATAAATCTCGATCGTTGAAGCAAGATCATATGGAGGACCAGAAGTAAAATGCATGCAGTTTATGACAAATGAGTGTGGTGGGTGGGGAGAGGTGGGAAGTAGAATTGCAGTTGCACTGAGGTTCAGTTATCAATGAGAAAGTTACCATTTCAGGGACAAGCTCAAAAATCAATTTTTCAAATTTTTTGCTCAGAATAATTATTTCCTTAAAATATGCTGCTGACTGGGGAACTGAAGAGGAGGCTGTTCGTTATTGCCAATCTAGGGTTCCCAAGTCCAACCCCAGAAATATCTGGGGACTTTGGGGGTGGAGCCAGGAGACACTGGGGTGGAGCTAGGGGGGAAACGGCGAGCCGTCTCGGAGCAGGCGAGGCCGCTGCGCCGCTGCCGCCTCTTCTCCGCTCGCCGTGGCTGCTCCTCTGAGATGGGCTTAGCCTGAGCCCATCTCGGAGGAGCAGCCACAGCGAGTGGAGAAGAGGTGGCAGCGGCGCGGCGGCCTCACCCGCTCCGCTCCGCCTCTGGGGTGGAATCAGAGGGGGGGATGGAGGCGGGCCGGGGGCGTGGCGAGCTGCAAGTCCGGGTCCTAGAAGGGCCCGGATTCACGGCTCGCCATGCTCCTGGCCTGCCTCACCCTCCCCTGCGCTGCTGCCGCCTCTTGGCTGCTCCTCCGAGATGGGCTCAGCCTGGGCTCATCTCAGAGGAGCAGCTGCGTTGGGCGGGGAGGGGGTGGCAGCGGCGTGGTGGCCTCGCCCACTCCGGGATGCGGTGGCTTGCCATGCTCCCCGGCGCCGTTCCCCCCCTCCCCCTGCTTCCATTTTTTTGGGGAGTGGGGGAAGAGGGTGGAAATCCTGGGGTCCCCCGCCAGGGCGGGAGGGTTGGGAAGCCTACAACAATCCCTTGCATTATGATACACATTCATTGAAATCAGGCCTCGTTTTGGGCAGGAGCTCACAGGAGTGGAGCTCTGGAACCTCTAAATTTTATTGTGCTCTTTCTTTCTTACACCTCAGTTCCAAATAATTGCTTCTGGACTCCATTGTTCAACCCCCTCCCCCCCCCCCCTGTGAGAATTTTGCTGAACTCTAAGATTTGACAAACTTTCTAATATTTCCTCTACAAAAAATGGGAAAATAACCAAAAAATATAAACCGGACAGATGGAAATCTTCCATCATGCCACTGTGGCCACATAGGAGGAAGTAAGTTTAAAAGTATGATGGGAGTAAGGTTTTATTATGACAATTATATTTAAAGATGCATTTTAAGGTAGATGCTGGGCTGATATAATTTAGTATGCCTTCTGGTGATGTCAGGGGTGTGTGGCATATGCAAGTGAGTTGTGCTAATGAGCTCTGGCACCTTTTTTTCTATGAAATGACCCCTGGTTGAGAGTAAAGGAGATCAGTAGAATGAGATCTGCATTTGTATTGGCACTTCTGTATCGTTATTTCCACATTATTTTTAAATGCGTGCCCATTGGTTTATATATTCTCCTATAAAGTAGTGTGGGCCTTGTTGTTTAGCAATGGAGATCCATTTCTAGTTTTCTCAAACATTCCACACACTTAAACTGTCTCGTACCAGGGCCTTTTTTGTAGAAAAAGCCCAGCAGGAACTCATTTGCATATTAGGTCACATTCCCTGACATCACCATTGTTTTATACAGGGCTTTTTGTAGAAAAAGCTCAGCAGGAATTCATTTGCATGTTAGGCCACACACCTCTGCTGACAAGCCAGGTGGAACTGCATTCCTGTGGATTCCTGCTCAAAAGCTGCCTGAGGGTCTGTGCCGAGATGACTGTATAGTCATCTGAGTCAATCTCCATTTTACATGGAGTGCCCTCTATTATGACAGTGGTTTTAAGTTTTTGGGGGGAAGGCATAGAAAGTTGGCATACCTGACCGGCCGATGCCATGAGGGAGTGCAGCTCCTTGATGAGGGCAATCTCGTGGTGTTGGCCATATTGTCATCTGGTTGCTCCCCCCGATGACGGGCGGGTTGACTTCCAGCAGTAAACTCATGCCAGATGGCCCGTCTTTCCGCACTGGTGGCAAATAACGTCCCAGAACTTGCAGGAGAGGCGCTTATGGGGCTCCTCGCAGCTGGCACACTCTTGGCCAGGCGCTGTTTCCATAGCACGTGGCGACGGGTGCTTGGGGGCCGTGTGGTGAAGTCTGATGGCATCGTCCCCATTGGAGTCCTCAGACACAGGTGCAGTGGTGGCCTGATACACCCCAGTCGCTCCTTTTGGGATCTCTCGTAAGCGGAGGTCTCGCTGAGTGCCTTTGTTAGCATGAGGACCTCGTGGCTCACCAGCTTACATTGCATTTTTTCATCTTAGAGGCTGGCCATGGAGCAATCGAGTAGGGCTTCCTCGAGGTTTGAGAATGCACAATTTAGGGCCAAACGAAGTTAGCTGCAGTCTCCCCTGAGCTCTGGTTCTGCTTGTGGAAGTCAAGTCTGTGGGTCATGAGAGTTGGCTGGGGTGAGAAGTGGTTGGATAGCTTTTCCACCAGCATTTTGTACATTGCTTCCTTAAGCGCAGTGGGCAAGATGACCGCAAAGTGGCCATGCCACAGATGCCAACTGCAAAGTGGCCATGCCACAGATGCTGAGTAGGAGAAACTTCTGCTGGTTCTCATCAGTGATCTTATGGTACCGGATGAAGTAGTTCAACCACTTCTCCCAGGTATCCCACGTGTCTGGGTGAGCTGGGTCAAATTCCAGGATGTATCTGCCTGGTCTGGGAGCAGCAGCCATGGTAGGGTTGGGTGAAGGTGTCCATTGCACAGCGACACTGGAGCTTGGTGCACTGGGCAATGCCAATTGGTCGCTCATCTGGATCCCATCCTCGTCACCTTTATAATATAGTGGGTTCAGTGCAAGGAAGAGGTGAGGTAGCAGTAATCATAGCTCTTTTATTCTGTACAGCATAGTATAGGACTGCACTCTAAGACTGCTAACTGGGACAACAGGGCTAACATATACACTTTAAGTTTCCCATGCTAGCACACTATTGGATCATAAAAACCATCTGGGGGGTTGTGATTGGAGCAAGGCAACAGGTATTTGGATCCTGCTGTCTATTGTTCCTGAGTCTCCATGTTCAGTTCTCATGGCTCCAATGAGCCGGGCGGGAACACCCATCGTAGTCTTCACTTTGGTCAACATACAGAACAGTAGGGTTGCCAAGTCTGTGTTGGAAAATACCTGGAGAGTTTGGGGGTGGATCCAGGAGAGGGTGGGGTTTGGAGAGGGGAGGGGCCTCAGCATGGTATGATGCCAGAGAGTCCGTCCTTCAAAGCAGCCATTTTCTCCAGGGGAGCTGATCTCTTCCAGCTGGAGTTCCTAAATGAAGGTCAGCATGGCACTAATGAGGGAGTCTGAAATAGTATGTAGGCAATGAAATATTAAAATGACCAAAATAACTAAATGATGGCTAGGAAAAATTAGCAATTCAGTTAAAAACCTGGAGAAATAAAAATGTTTTTGCAAGCTTCCATGAAGACAGCACTTCACAGGAAGGGGGCCACTGTTTTAAAAACCTGTCCTTGGTTGCCACTTTCCTCATTCCTGTGGCTGAGGGCAAAGAGAGCAAAACTTGGGGTGAAAAACTGGCAGTAGGATTAGGATCAGTGGCACCCCTTTAAGTACCTATTTAAAACAATTTGAGGCTTGAGCCAGCACAGGGAATTGTTGCATTTGTTTTACCATATCTTTCAAAACACAACCATGGTTAAGGAAAAATAATAATTTTCTATTTATTATTTCATTTTATTTATAACGTTTTTATGTCCTCTCTTTAGGAAACCTGTTTGAAACAGCTTACAAATAAAATGGCTGAAAAGACAGAACAGATAAATAAAATTAACATACTATTAATACAGCATTAAAAAAATTTGAAATATACAGATATTAAGAACTAAAGGACAATGCTACTCTGATTTTATTCCTTCCGTTTAATTTGAATCTGTGAATTCAATTCCAGAAACAGAAATACGTCTGAAGATGGAAATCTAGTGAAGGACTGAAGATTTTGGTTATGTATAGACTGTTAATAAGAAACAATTCCATCACATTGTTGGTGGCATAAGGGAACTAACGTTCACATTTCTTTGCTTTGTTTTTCCTTAGGAGCAGCTGAGATCAGTGTTGCTAGAAGAAGTAATTGCAATGGAATGCCTTGCCTTGGAATTTTATATAGTTGTACAAAGAAAATTAACTGCTCCAGGGAAGCTGCAGATTTCAGGCTGGATGTGCAATTTGTATTAGATATGGGAGAACATGAGTTAGTCCCACCAGGGTAAAAGCCTTTAAAAAACAGTTTCAGGATTATTCAACTTTTTTTGTGTAAACATACTTTTACAAGAATCAATACTGCTCTTTTTATTTCAAATAGAAGTTGTATCCTCAAGCTCAGAATATTCAGGAGCTCCCTGTGCAATTAATCAAAGTGGCCACAAGAAATATTTGTTCTGCTTTTGTGAAGTGGGAATATACAAGTCTTTTAAAACCCATGGAGCCTCCTGGGAGGTATGACCAATGCATTATAATTTTGTGGAAAGAGTTGGTTACAGTGGAAATGAAAATTGGAGCACTATTTTGAAGGCAGCACCAGATACCAGTGTAAAATAAGGAGCAGTGCCTAGTTTCTACATCTCTTGCTTTATCCTGTGACCTTTGGTTAGATGGGTGACTCAGATGTGCTTTAGTCTCCCTTCCTTAGCTGCCAGGAATTAAATTCTGTAAAGTCATATGAATCCACAGAAGAAGACTGCATTAATTAGGGATGGTTCCATGATGTGACTTTGTGAACACCAAAATGGGCTCACTTCACTGCAGGCTCTATTAATGGGTGACACAGTTCACACTGAGGCTCCTTTACTCACACACAAGAAGGATCATATAAACAAATGAAGTTGCTTGCTGAATTGTGTGAGAGCCATTTTCAAAACTTACTTGCAATCTGATATCAATCATCTATATCACTACCCCTGACGATAAATATTCATCCTACTCCAATCTTCTTAAAAAATTAGGAGGTTTTTTTTTCTGCTGCAGCAATGTGAACTTGCAATACATTTAAATGTCAGGGGAGGAGTCTGTTTCCCTATTAGACACGGCTTCTGCAAACTCAGTGAGAATGAAATGCAAGTAATAAAAGCAAGGAAACTTTTATAGAAGCCCTTTATAACTTTTAGACTATGGTTATTTAAGAGAATTTTCTGTAGTTTTTGTGATCACCATACTTTATCCACTGCACAGCTATGGCACACAGGTTAACTGTCTGCATGGCATCCTCCAGGCCTTAAGTTTAGGATGAAATCAAAGGTCATTTAATCACCAAACAGCAGGAAATCCAGGTTCACTCTTATAGCAACATACAGATAATCTGACTATTTTCTTCAAACAGGAGTGCAAAGATACCTGTAAAGATAAGACGGGACATCAAGACACATCTTCATATGGAAGCAAAAATAGTCAAGCCAGAAGTACATTTTGTAATGAACCTAATTTTGTGGTTTAGCTATAAGGAAAAAAAAAACACCCCATTTTGATATGGTTGCTAGGTCTGTTTTGGAAAACACCTGGAGACTTTGGGGGTGGAGCCAGGAGATGGCAGGGTTTGGAGAGGGGAGGGGCTTCAATGGGGCATAATGTCACAGAGTCCACCCTTCAAAGCAGCCTTTTTCTCCAGGGGAGCTGATCTCTGTCAGCTGGAAATCGGTTGTAAAAGCGGGAGATCTCCAGGCCCAACTTGGAGGCTGGCAACCCTACATTTTGAGGACTTAGCTGAAAAAAACTCCATTTCACAAACTGGTCATGTTAAGCCTCAAAGATTTGACACTATCAAGTATAGTTCTGGTGGAAAAGACAATGAAAAACCCATTTACATTCATTCATGCAAGGAAATCGACCAATAACCTGGTCAACCTTTTCAACCATTTTTGAGAGAACATTTGCATCCTTCTACTTTTCTCCCAGACCCCCTCATTTATCTCCATACATGCTTAGAATAATTTTAATTAACCCTTAGAATCTTTTTAAGATTTCTCCAGGTAGTCAGCTCACATTACTTAGCAACACTGAGAAGCAAGAATATTAGGTGCATTGCTGGAGATGTGGAATTTGCCTGGTTCTTCCTCCTGGAGGCAGGGAAGGAACTCTCTCTGTCATACACCTACTCTAGCTACTGAGGCTGAGAACTGTTCTGGGACAGTAAATTTGGGCCACAAACCCCTAGATGGTGGCAGTTTTAGCAAAGAAACATCAAAGCATGTGAGCATCATGCATAAAGCCTTTTTAAAATACATGTAGCCCACAAGGATCATGTGTTCTTTCACATATATTACATGATGCATGTGTGATTTTTTTTCTTGACTTTTCTCACATAGAAAGCATCTGCAGTTCTATAGAGATTGGTACAGTTAGTGAGGCGCTATTTATTTCTGCCCATACTGTTTTCCTGCCAGAAATGGCACCCAAAAGCATATTTACCTTTTTTTCCTGGAATGACTAAAAGCAGGTGAGGAAAAGCATGTTTACTGTACAGAATAGCATTAAATAGCCTTTCATTGCATTTCATCATGCAGAAACTCTCCTGTTAAATTCTAGCCCTAGCATTTGCATTCTGTTAACAAAAATAATTTTTAGGGAGGAAACAATAATGCAGCCATACTCCACAATTATATATGCTAAGAAGCAGTGAGAGAAAGTATGACTTGCTTCTCAAGACCGCATGTCCTCTCACTTCTTTCCTCCTTTCATAAATGTTTGCGAATTCTAGGTTTGAAACATACTTCCATTCATTGTGACATAGAAATGCACCTGGGTAAATCAGAATTTGTTTACTCCCAAAAAATCAGGTATACTCAATCACCTGAATTTGTAAGTCATGGGGAACCAGATTTGTTCCACATACCCAGCTCAAGAAGGGAGAAAAGAGGAACAAGAGACCAGGACAAGAAACTACCTGCATTTGTGACTGTTTCAGCAAACTGTGACATAGCTACAAGCGTCACATCAATGTTTTTTCTAGCCTACTATCCTCACTTTGAAATGCTTCAGGAAGTATAGCACTTGACCAATAACCTGGCTCAGCATCATTATTTTAGGGGCATAGCCCCATTACTATGCAACATCTGAGAGAGCTGGAATGCAAAATACTAATCTTTCAATGCAGTTAGTATTTGTCAGAAAGCAAAGAATGACAGTCTCTAAGTCTGAGTCTGCTATCACTGGAAAAAGTCAGAGACTTGAGTTCAGCTTTTTTTTCATTTACCATATTCGTATTTTATTTATTTTATTTTATCAAATTTATATCCCGCCCTCCCCTAATGGGCTTAGGGCAGCTAACAACAGTTAAAAACCACACCAAATATTAAAAACAATATACAAAAAAATCAATTCCACACATATGGACAGCTACAAACATATCTAGAACTGAAATTAATTTCCCCCAAATTATCCTCAAAATTCTTAGCTGCAAATTTTGAGGGTCAATAATTTCTTATTATTCTATGCATGGGCTAATATTTGCCAAATATTTGCTATTCAAAACTAGGGGTGTGCATGAATTTGGAGCCAGCTTCTCCTGCAGCATGGTTTAAACTGCAGAAGCCAAGCCAGCTGCAGGGTCAGACTGGCTTTTTAAAAATTGTCATTTTTCTTCTTGGGTCTATTGGACCTGAAAAAAAATTGAATACCATACTGGTATTGGGATCCAGGATTTTCTTATTTTAAAATACCATCCCCCCCCCCCCAAATCTAATAGACCCAAACAAAAAAAAAAAGTCTTTTTTTTTTGCACACCCCTTTTCAGAGATTTTTCTGAAGCACTAAACATTTAACAGTAACAGCTGGCATGTAGTAAGCAGTTAAAATTTGATGGTATCTGACATGTAGCACTTAACATTTGGCAGAGTCTGATAGCTCTTTGAAACAGAAATTAGTATTTGGTAAGATTTTACATTTTGCATAAAATTTAGTCCATACCATACCAAACCTTTAATGGCATAATAGATTCAGATAAAAATACACAGAATATAAAAATTTAAACATTGGAGATAAAATCAAGATAAAACCGAGCTTACAGATGCATTCAAACATGGTCAGAATTAAATTTAAGGTTGTCAGCCAGAAATTTTGCCACAGCCTCACTAACCACCCCCTCAGCATCACTCAAAAAATAATAACAGGGTGGCAGAATAGACAAATCTGGAGAAAAAGAAAGCTTGCCAAATAAATCTTTACGGAGGTTATGGTATAAAGAACAATCAAGCAATATATGCTGGATTGAGTCAGGGGTATTTGCTCCACAGGAGCAAAGTCTGTCGGCTAAAGGGACTCGCTGATATCTCCCTTGTAAAACTTTGGAGGGAAACGCGTTTAGTCTAGCCAACATAAATGCCCTGCGATGACTTGGAGTGGTTAGGTCTGATAGATAATTGGGCATTTTGCCACAAAAAGCATAAAGACCTAAGGAAGCTGGAGAGCAAATATAAGGGTCAGTTGGCCGTAATTTCGTATCCTCCAATTCCCATAGTCTCAGTTTAATACATCTGAAGATATATGACTCATCAGTGGTAGAAAAATCATCTACCTCTAACCCCAATTGATTGAGTTTAGACAGAAGCACTGCTGTCCAGGATGAAATATATGGGTCTCTTTTCATACAATCAAGAAGGCTGTTGGGATCTGTTCTAAAATGAATTTTGAGCCAGAATTTAAACACTGCAATCCAGGCTTTTGTCTCCACCAAAGACTGACCCACTTCAGAGCAGAGAGCAAAGTAGGACACACATTTTGGCAAACCAAGAATTTGTCTAAAGAATGAGGCTTGAATGCCCTCCACTTTCCTGGTAAAAGCTGAGATCCAAATAGGGATACCATAGAGGATTTGGGCAAGCGTTTTGGCTTTGAACACTTTAATAGCTGCTGGAACTAATTGGTTGCCCGTTGCAAGGAAAAACTGTTTAATTTGAGCAGCTGAACATTTAGCCAAGTTGACAGTGTTGTTACGATGTGAAACCCAGCTTAACTTGTGGTTAAAAGTGATCCCCAAGTATTTAAAAATTTTGTTTGCTCGATTGTTGAATTGCCAATAAACCATCTCTGTGGGCGCCAGCAGTTTGAAAAGACAACTACTTTAGATTTGGTGTAATTGATAGTAAGTGAATTACAATTACAGTAGCCATAAAAGGCATTCAAATACCTTTGCAGGCCCACTCTTGTACAAGAGAGGATGGTAGTGTCATCGGCATAAAGTAATAAGGGGACCGCTCAGCCTGCAAGTTTAGGCGGATGACCGTTGACAGGGTTCAAAAATTGTGCCAGGTCAGTTAAAAATAGATTAAAAAGATGCGGGGCCAGCACGCAACCTTGTTTAACCCCCTTTAACACTGGGATTTTACTAGTCAAGTCACTGCTAGAAGAAAATTTCACTTGGCAAAAGGTATTAGAATGAAGTTTCCTCAAGAGAAACAGCAGACGAGGGTCCATTCCCAGGTGACCTAGCTTGATCCATAGTTGGGCTCTATCTATTGAATCAAAAGCACCCTTCAAATCGATGAAGGCAGCGTATAATTTTTTTGACCCGGTATGCATATATTTTTCAGCAAGGAAGGCCAGAGTGCAGCAGTGAATAAAATTTAGTCAATTTTCTCTCTAGACAAAATATACAGTCAAAACTTTGATGCTAAATTTTGATTCTGAAATTTAAATGACAAATTTTGATAACAATTTTCAAAATGAGAATCTGAATGTTGAAATGTTGGATTTGAAATGTGATAAAAAATGTTTTTAGCTCTAAAATAACCCTTATATAGGTGAATGTACTAACAGGTACAATATTTACTCAAATGAAATACTAGGTTTTTTCCCACAGGTGTACTATCAAAAAAAGAGGGTGTTATCTAGTTACAGTTATGCCCAATAATAATAGTGTGTTTCTGCGTGCATGTGTGCAGCTTCTTTAATGGGCTGTCTTATGTCTTATGATTTCTGTAGCACAACACAGTGGTGCTACTCCAGTGCTTTACCCTCTTTGTTGTATAATGATTTGGATCCTACAAAGAATTCAGTATACAACCTTTCGGCAGTATTGGCTTAATCAAGCACTATGAAAACTGTCTGAGAGAATGAATATGTCTCCCAAATTGACCGTGTGCTCTAATTCCTTTTCTTACCCTGACAGCAACCTTCATCATAGAGCTAGAAGACAACACTTGATGCTCTTTTCTGTCATCTTTTTTTACCTACCTATGAATTCAGATTAGTTTTCATGTAGTACCATTGTTTATAATGAATGAACAGATATTTCTCCCACCTTGCCTTTCCCTATGGTACTACTGAATTTTAAACCAAAAGAGGCATGAAAAAATTGAGAAGCTAATCTATAATAATAATTTCACTGTGGTGTGGCCAGATCCAGCACTGCCATTGGATAATATCTGGGGGAACAAATAATTGGCCTATCATGACTCAGTCAGAGTCTATGGCCTCCTATTGGCTGACTTCCCTGCCCCCACCTACTTAGGCCCCGGAATGTTGAACAAACTGCCAAAAGCAGTCTTACCTCAGAGAGAGACACATTTCTGATGCTTTTCTGTGTCCTCTCTGCCAACTGTCCTCAGAAAGAGTTGCAGAGCAACTGCAGCCTCACAAAAGGCTTCCCAGAACATGCAGCCTCAGAAGGCCACAGAAATAGTCAGGGAGGCCAGGCCCTGCTGGGAGTGTTTCCTTAAGTCTCTTAGAGGCCATGGCTGCCACCTGGGAAGTGCTAGCCAAAGGCTGTTGCTAGGCAGCCCAGGCTCCTTTTCTCAGTACAGGGAGAAGCCTCAGGTGAATAGAATGCTATAGAGTCCACCCTCCAAATAAAATTTCCTCCAGCATGGGGAGAGAGATCTGTTGTCTGGAGTTCAGTTCAGGCTCCACCTGGGGGTTAGCTACTGTATGCCTGGCTGCTTTACTGTTCAGCAGCAGCCCTCCTATGACAGCCACTGTGGCATACAATTTAGGGCTTTAGAGTGGAGCCTGCCAGACTCAGGTTCTTGCTGTGGAAGCTAACTGGGTGATTTCAGACCACTCACAGACTTCCAGCCTAACCCACCTCACAGGGTTGTGAGAGGAGAATGATGTAAGCTATTTTGGTCCCCCAAAACACACTGTGGAGAAAGACTGTCCTTTTCCTATGTAGAGGCTGCAGGGAGGGGGAAGGCAATGGAAGAAGAAGAAGATATTGGATTTATATCCCGCCCTCCACTCCGAAGAGTCTCAGAGCGGCTCACAATCTCCTTTACCTCCCCCACAACAGACACCCTGTGAGGTGGGTGGGGCTGGAGAGGGCTCTCACAGCAGCTGCCCTTTCAAGGACAACCTCTGCCAGACCTATGGCTGACCCAAGGCCATTCCAGCAGGTGCAGGTGGAGGAGTGGGGAATCAAACCCGGTTCTCCCAGAAAAGAGTCCGCACACTTAACCACTACACCAAACTGGCTCTCCAGTTGAGGGAAAGCAGTGACGTGATGGCAAAAAAAGAAAGAGGAGGAATGGTCTTAGAGACCTCTTTCTGGGTTCCCTGACTAATGGGCTTGCTGAAATTTCTAAATTTCTATATATCAATTAAAGTATTTTATTACATTCAGAATTTATTGGGGGGGGGGGGGGACAGTATTCTCTACAGATACCCATTTAGGCCTACAAACTACATTTCCCAGCATTTTCCAGAAATCCTATTTGACAGTCATCAGTTCCCCCCCCCCCCCCCACAGATATGCAGACTATATACTTCCCATACCTCCTCAGATATGCAGACTATATACCTCCACTCCTGAGTGTTTTCTTCTCCACCTGAAGATTTGAAAATTGTTTCTCTCTCCTAAAAGAATCTTTGCCTAAGTATGGTGTTCGACCACAAAAATATTTGAGAAGCTGCTCTTTAGATTTTCCAGTCTGCATCTAAAGTAATAACATGAATCAGCTAGTGTTTATAACAAGAAAAGAGGGATAATAAAACATATTGCTTTCTATCCTGTGGAAAGCATTGCTTGCTTCCAACAGCGCTGCCAACCTCCAGGTGGGGCAAAGTTCTCTCAGAATTACCACTGATCTCAAGACTACAGAGATTCAGAGATCCTAGAAAAAAACAGCAGCTTCAGAGGGTGGACTCTGTGGCATCACCTCCCCACTAAGCTTCTTCCACTCGTCCCAGGCACTGCCCACAAATCTTCAGGAATTTCCCAAGCCTGTTTGGTAATTTTGTTCTAAATGCAGTGTCTTGACATTTAAACTGTCCCATCACTTGAGGAATGTGCTTAACAACCTCTATTTTATATCTGAATACAGAAACATATCTTTCATACACCATGTTCTTTTATATCCGTGAATAATTGCAAGAATATGCCAATGATATTATAGAACTATGATCTGAAGTCTATACTTCTTAGTGTGCCTTGCTCATAAATCTGTTATTATTCCTTAATAACTCAGCTCTGTCTGTAAACCTAACTCTACCAAAGACATGAATAATAATTTTGTGACATCTTCTTTAATTTAGTGATCTAGCAAGCCTTAAAGATTGATCTTGTAAAAGGAGATCTTACATCTGTTATGGATGAGAACTTGAGCAATGAAGAATATATTTTTACTTGAATGGAGGAGGCCATCCTGGCAATAACTTTGTATTCCTTCTCCCATGAATTTTTGAGGCAGGAATACAATCTGTCCTACTTGTCTATGGTGAAAGTTGTCCCTTTCCTACCCTCAGTTCATCCTGCCTCCTACAAAGGCACAGATCTGTCAGCAGCATTGGATACATAAACCATGTTGGCCCACTGCCTCACCAATGCAGGGATTTGGGGGCTGGCCCTAAAATGACTGGTCTCCTTTCTCCAAGGTTGGGGACAAAGGGTGGCACTTGGGGGTAAGCTATCCCAGCGGTACACATTACGATGTGGTGTGCTGCAGGGAGCAGTTATTTCCCCCATGTTATTCAACATCTACATTCACCCCCTTGCCTAGATTATCCAGAGGAATGGGCTGGGGTGTCATCAGTATGCAGATGACACCCAACTCTATTGGTTGATGGACGGCCACGCAGATTTGGCCCCGGAGGGTGGGGCATTGCAAGCTGTGGCTGGTTGGTTGCAACAGAGCTGGCTGAAATTGAATCCATCAAAGACGGAGGTCCTGTGCCTAGGTTACACGGGGCTGGGATCAGAGAACAGGCTCCCATCCTTTGATGGAGTTCCATTGATTCCCTTGTCGATGAAGAGCTTGGGGATATTTCTGGATGCCTCTCTGACTATGGAGGCCCAGGTTACCACCCTGCCAGATCGGCCTTTTTCCACCTGAGGCAGGTCAGACAGTTGGTCCCATATCTTGCCCCCTACAATCTGGTCACAGTGAGCCATGTGAAGGTCACTTCCAGGCTAGATTATTGTAATTCTCTCTATGTAGGGCTGCCTTGACCCTCCTCCGGAAACTCCAGCTGTTGACATCATCGCCTGTATGGACACGGATCTATCCTGTGCTGTGTGAACTGCACTGCCTACCATTGAGTACCGGATCCGGTTCAAGATGCTGGTACTTACTTTTAAAGCCCTATATGGCCAGGGGCCAACATACCTTCAGGACTACCTCTCCCTGAGCCCTGTAGGTCTTTGCAATCAGCAACCCAACACCTTTTGGTGATAGCCCCAGAGAAATCTGGGCCCTGCGGGATCTGTTTAAATTCTGCAGGGCCTGTAAAACAGAACTCTTTTGCCAGGCTTTCAGCTGAGTCATCGCTTGTTACCAGCCTCCCCCCTTCATTCCATCCCAGTGCTGTAGGACCTGCTGGACCTGGACAGTAGGCCATGTTTGTGAGGCAGAATTTGCCATTTGCCATTTTAGTCTCTACTGTTACTATGTAATTTTAGATTTTATATATTTTACATTGGTTTGTAACTGTTGATTGTTTTTATGATGTAACTCACCCTGAGCCTGTTCTACAGGAAGGGCAGGCTAAAAATTGAATAAAATAAATAAATAATGTAATGTAATTAATATGACTATTAGCTCTCCGTTTATCTTTGTCATGGAATGCTAATGTGTCAAAAATTATACAGAAGCACTGATTAGAAAACATATTCAGATTAATTGCATTACAGATTAATTTAGGTATTCTAAAAAAAAATATATCAGTTTATCTCCAATGTCCCAAACTGATACATCTGAAAGGATTTCCCACAGGGTTCAAAACTGAAACCCTTAGATCTTTCTGTATACATATTCATGGTACTGTGTGGCTAGAGCATTTAATGAGAAATCTTTAGATAAATCCTACAATGTTTTCTCTATTTATGTAAAAGCTCGTGTAGCCATTTATGTACATGAACCCATAAGAACATTCCTATTATAGCACTAGAAGAACCCTTCCATATTTTTTGCCCAAGCATTTTCAGAACAGTGTGTGCAGTTATTTTCTGCCTCCTTATAATTCATTTGATCCAATTCACAGCCTTTCAATTGTGCATTTGTAGTCACTGATTACCCCTTTTGCCTTAGAAAAATAAAGCATCCAAGAATTATTGGGGAGGTGGGGTTCTGTGGCATCTCCTCCACTAGCAAGTGGTGGAGTTAGTATACTTGGTCAAAAATTGATTATCTTTGAATATATAGCTTGATCTGGCATCATTATACAGTGTATTTAAATTTCAGGGAAATTTTAAAAATGATCTCAGTATCATTTGTGGCAGTGCCCTGTTCAACTGTGTCTTCATAGTGAGGAACTTGCTCCCTCTGCCAGCCAAGACCCCCTTGGATAGAAGGGTTCCCCCTTTATTTTGGACTGTTGTTTTGAAAGGCACCCCCTTGTAAGTGCCAAGGGGATCTGAAACTTGGGGAATCTTATAGTGATACCTGGGTCAAGCCATGACATTGGAAATCCCAGGAAAAAAAGAGGAATGGTATCCTGCAATTAGAAACATATTAAATGCAGTCTCCCCCAGCTCAAGTGGCATAACAAAAAAAAAACCTCCTTGCAACACTAAAGACTACCGTATGGGTGTCTGTCCAGCTCCAAGATATGCCTAATACAATCCTTGCTCCAAAGGATACTTCATCAAGGCAATATGAACAATTTCCAGCTAGAGACAGCTGGACAATCCTTAATGATTGTTAATACAATTCACACATTGATAAAGACAACCTAACATCCAATCCATCCAGAATGGGCCATCAAGAAGACATTTAAACCCATCATTCATACTCTGTTCTTTGTCAATATGCTAAAAACATCCAATGACATCCCACCTTGGAATGTCAGGTATTTCCCTACTAATCTTCCTTCCAGAGTTTGACAGCAGTTACCTTAGAATTGGCCAGTCAAATTCAATGTTCATACCTTGGAACAATCATGTATCTGGGAATGTGGGTTCCCATGTCTAGCTAAAGAACTGTTCCCCATAAAAAGACCATCCCAAGTCAAGTCAAGTTAAGTCAAGTTAACCTTTATTGGCATAAAATATATAGATATATATATCAAAGCAAATTGGTTTTTTAAAAAAAGATAAAATGGAATGATTGCATACATATACGTCAGGAAAAGCATAAACATAAATTATTTCTATGAGATCCTCTGACATGCCTTTAAAACAGAATAAAGAAACTTAGCCACTTTCTCAGTGACACTAGATGAAGTGTTGTTCAAAAGATTATAGACCTTAAGTGCATCAGAACAATCAACCATGCTAACTAAAAGAGGTTGTAAATACTCGTGACGAAGATCTGTATACAAATTACAATAAAGAAGAATATGAATAACTGACTCCACGCATTTTTGCTTACAGAGACAGTATCTGACTGAGTAGGCTGTCTTGTTAAATCTGCCGTAAAGAATGGCAGAAAGTATGGCGTTGCATCTGGCAAGGGAAAAAGCTCTACGCTGCTGTGGCACCTGCAAGACGGATAGATATGAAGCCATTTTCCCAATACTAAGAGAGATCTCAAAACTCAGTGGGGAACAAGTTTTCTTAGCCAGACTGTATAGGTCTTGGCGCTCAGTATCTAGCAAACTGTTTTTAATTTGTTGCGGTGGTGAAGGACAGCATGGACAATAGTTCCAGGGATAAACCCATTGCTTTTATTTGTCTCTCAATTTGTGCTGACCAATTTGACAAATTAAATTCAGAGAGCATTTGAGAGATATAGCTCCCTGGTTCAGAGTTGTAGTGCAAGCGTAGCCAGAATTTGAAGGTCATGAGCCATGCACTAGTAACCATTAGAGACATGCCAGTTTCTAAGCATATAACTGCATATGGGACACATTTTGGCATGCCCAGAATTTTACACAAGAATTCGGATTGGACACGTTCAATAGCACCTTCATAAAATCCAATCCAGATTGGGATGCCATACAGAAGTTGTGAAATCACTTTGGCTTTGAATATTTTTATGACAGCTGGCACAAATTGGTTACCTCTGCCATAAAAAAAAGCGAGCTATGGCAGATGCACTGATGTTAGCTATCTTCACTGCATACTTGCGATGGGTAGACCAAGTCACATTATATTGAAAACCATCCCAAGTCAATGGAAAGTGTGCCATGTTTTCTCACAACCAGCACACCCTTTTGACTTCACCTCAGCTGCGCCTGACTGTGGACTTCTCCAGAGTCCAGACTCTAAACCCTGGATTTAAAGTTGCATGCCTCTCCCCTAAAACTTCCCAATTTCCTCCCTTCTATGTTTTATAAGTGTGCCTTCTTGCTGGTGGGTGGGTGTGTGCATGCATGTGTGCATGTGTGATTACTTAGGGAATCAGTTCTCAAGTGCTTAGTATAGATTTTGTTTACATTTTTACTCCTTTTGTTTTATTTTGTATACAATAAATTTGTGTGTTTAGAATTACTCTCTCATTCTCTTCATAATTTTATTTTGAGGTATCCCCACTGAAATCCATTCTGATATAAACAAACCACAAGAGTCTCATGTTATTCATTTTTGAAACCCTTATTAAAGTTAATCTCTGGGTCCAGTTTGGGTAACACCATGGTGTTGTTTACCAATATTTTGTATTACATTAATGATATTGCAATGAAAATTTACAGTAATTGTAAATGGAAGCATCATGGAGAGGGGAAATCTAAAACAGATGTTGTAAATGAGACTCACAAGTGGGAAGCTAGAAGCCCTGTAAATTATCTCTATTGATTAGTTCACTTTTTTTGAGGGGGGCGACCCTTAATCTACAGTGTTCATGGGTCTTTTAATTTGATACTAAAATACTAAAGATATTAGGCACACCTGAATAATATATGCATAATAGAGCTAAGAATAATGAAAGAAGACACAAGATTAAAATAAACCCATGAATATTGATGAATTGTAAACCTTTAAAACTTGCTGGACAAGTGGTCTAAAAGAAATAAACTCGCTAACCTGAAAATGTTTGTTTTAGGAATCTCATATATATTCAACAACCACATGTTTAATCAACTAATCAAACCACTTGACTAATTGAATGTTGATTGCCTGATGCATTCAGTGAAAAGTCATCTACTTCCCCATGGCTGAAAATGGCCTAGCTAAATATATAAAGGGTTGGTTTTTTGTTAGTTTTATTTTAAAAAAAAACTTTCTCTTTTGTGTAATATTATTAATCTTATGAAATACCATTTCTATGCATTTCCATTTCAAGTATTTTCCTTCAGCTCTTCAGAGATTTTGTTACCCAAAATGGTCCCATCTCAATATTGGGGAATTAGCTAGGAGACTGGAGGAAATTTCCTCAGTGGAACAGGCTTCCTCGGGAGGTGGTGGGCTCTCCTTCCTTGGAGGTTTTCAAACAGAGGCCATCTGACAGCAATGAAGATCCTGTGAATTTAGGGGGAGATATTTGTGAGTTTCCTGTGTTGTGCAGGGGGTTGGACTAGATGGCCCTGGAGGTCCCTTCCAGCTCTATGATTCTAAATCAAGAGGGCATAGAGATTGCACACCTTTCTCTACCAAAGTCCAGTTCATTAAGAAGACTCCAGATTTAAATTGATGTTTTAAAAAAATTGGGAGTGCAAATCTCTAGAAAGAGAATTTGGGTGTGCAAGTCTCTAGAAAGAGGAGACATGCTGAGCATGTCCAGAATTAAATAGTCAAAAGCAAATCCTGAAGATATGATTGGATGTGTTAAGTGGTTTATACAATAGGTTGATGGGATTTCCATAGTGTAGTGAGGGTGAACTAAATGCTTCTCAGGTGCTAGACACAAAAAGTATAATATTCTGTGTTTGCTCAGAGAATGGGGCCAGGAGATTTGGTAAAAATGGGGAAGTTAATTATTTTCTTGATTGGAACTAAGGAGAGGAAATGCAGATGAAGGCTATCAACTAGAAGAATAGCTTTCAGGAAAGATGTGATTAGCTGGAGGGGAGAGTTTCTGCAGAACCTGGAATGTGACAGTGTTGAGAATAGGAGACATAGTATCATCAAGGGGTGTTGTAGAAAAAGCCCAGCAGGAACTCATTTGCATATTGGGCCACATCCGCTGATGCCAAGCCAGCCAGAACTGCGTTCCTGTGTGTTCCTGCTAAAAAAAAAAAAAAGCCCTAGTATCAGTCATAATTCATCCATACCAATGTAGATGGGCTAGAGCAGGGATGTCAAACTCATTTGTTATGAGGGCCAAATCTGACATAAATGAGACCTTGTCGGGCCGAGCCATGTCGGGTTGGGCCGGGCCATGTGTGTACCTATTTATGACTAGGTAGCAAAGATAGAAACTTTATAAAGGACACAGAAAAACACAAAGTTAAAAAAACACACCTTAAAATAGAAAGTAGAAAAGATTTATTTATGTGGCCATTGGCTCCTTAAAATATTAGCACTTTGTCTTAAAGGTGTTTTTTTTTGTATTCCTCCCATGGATTCCAGGGAACTGGGCGAAGGAAGCTCTGGCTCTTCTATTTCCTTTCTTCGCTAGGAGACCAGGAAGGGAAGGAGCCTCAGCCAACAGAAGGAATAGAGGCTTGGTTCAGTAGCTCTGCTGTGCAGTGATTGAGCAAGCCTGGCAAAGCAAGCTGTTATGCAGAAGTAAGCAAGAGAGAGGGAGAAGGAAGCAGATGATAGCCAGTTGCTTGGGGGCCTGATAGGAGCCCTCCAGGGGCCTGATTCGGCCCCCAGAACACATGTTTGACACCCCTGGGCTAGAGGCATGTTCTTTTGTCTATGCTTGATGTCAGACAATAGCCAGCCTCTTAGCACACTGGAAACTGGGACCTTTGGATAATAACAATTGCTTATCCATTGTTTCATGAAGGAGAAGACGAGACCAGGGCTGAGGGAGTTGCACAGAGGAATGTGGCAATCAGCTCTGTTTTTGGCACCTGTTTGCCCCCCAAGGTCGGAATAAAGAGTCAGACACAATGCATTGGAATAAAATTGGGCCACTTTATTAACTAACAGCATAAACAGCAAAGGTACCCCACCAGCGGCCTGGCCAGGGCTAGGGGTCACCGTGACCGCTCCCCTGCCATTAACGGGTGAGAGACCCAGCCCCCCAGCCGGAGCTGAGCGACTCAGCTCCCTCCAGGCAGGCCCAGCAGGGAGGCACGCACCAGAGGGCCCCAAACCCAGACGCACGTCTCACCAGAAAGGCACCCTCTAGCCGAGCCTCCTGGACAGTCTGCAATCTCCAAACCCGGGTCTTCAAACCCCAGGTTGTTCATGCCAGACCCCAAATTCCCCAAAAGGGGGATGCTTCGCAGTCCTCCCCTAGCCGCATAGTGTCCTAAACCCCCAAAACCTGCCACTACTAAGGCCAAGTCTCTACTTAGGGCTTAGCGCCCACCGGGAGGCCCAAAGCCACCCGCAACCCTTGCTGCAAATCTCTCAGGAAAAGCATATTACCCTTTTCCGAGAGATGGACCCCATCCCCTCTGTAGAGGCCAAATACCCGAATGGGGCAAAAAGTGGCCCAAACCAAAATACCCAAACCAAAATACCCGAATGGGGCAAAAAGTGGCCCAAACCCCTTTCCAGCAGCTTTTTAATTTCCTTGTTGGCCTTATATCTAGCCCTTTCTATAACTGCGGGGTCCAAAGCACAACACCATACCAGGCGGGGCAGCATGGCTGACCACACTATGATGGTCCCCAGCCATTGCTCCCGAATGTGCTGGAAATCATCACAGGCCTGCCGTACCAAGGCCTTGCCCTTCAACAACCCCAGATCATTACCTCCCAGGTAAATAATTAAGATCTGAGGAGGAGGACCCGCTCTATAATTGAACTGAAATGGCAGCAAGCCTGGCCACTGAAGGCCCTGGCGCCCCCGCCATTCGATAACGGCATGCTGGCTGAGTCCCAGCTGAGAGCCAACCGCAGTTCTCCGTGCCTGAAGAGCGGCCCAAAACACGTGTCTATGGCCGCAGATGAGAACTCGGCTCCGGCTCCTCTGGCAAGGAACAGCAGCATCTAAAGAGAAAAAACAGTTAACACAAACAGGACCAATAACATTCCAACAACCAAAAGGTTGTACATAGGCCTTATAGGCCAATGAACGCCACCGACCCAGCCTCAGAATAGAAGTAGCAGGATCCCCATGACCACCGCTGTAGGGGCCGCCCCAGTCCTAAAGGAGTGGGTCCCAAAACTGCACCCCTGACAAACCCAGCTCATAAAAAGCCCGGGCCATCACTGCCCAAGACTGGTGTCTCGTCACAGCTTGCTCACCCTAAGAGCCCCCCCAAAAGGCTAACAAGGATGCAGCATGGAACAAACATGCTTCAAAATGCAAAGCACACACCACGTCCCAGACCCTCATCCAACCATGTAAAATCGAAGGAGACACGGGACTCCACGTATCGACCCTGGGACCGGCCTCTCTAGACCACCCCTCCCACATCTTTTGCAGACAAAAGTCCGCCGTGTCTTCCCTGTAACCCTAGTGCCTTGCTGGCAAAGCCAACGCAGACAGGCGCCCCTTAATGGATCGCACTGCCAACCCCTTACCTCTCAGCAAAACACAGTAATGGAGTAATACCTCCACCAGACGGGGCCACACCCTGCAGCACCCTACCACAGCCCTAAAGTCTTCAAACTGCCGCACAGCCCGTTTGTAAGACTTCCGCGTGCTAGGCGCAATAGCTAGACCTATCGCTCTGCAGGCTTCGGCTCTCCAATCAGCCATAGCTCCTGGGGCATTGGCACCTGTCTGCCTCTGGGGCCAGCTGATGAAATCTCTCCATCTGTTTACGAGATAGAGCGTCAGCCACCCCATTACTTACCCCAGGAACAAGTTTGGCTAAAACAGAATATTAAGCTGCAAACAACGCAGAGTGAAGGCCCTCACCAATCTCATAACCTACCCAGATTTGGATGAAAGGGAATTAATGACGTGGACCACTGCCATATTATCACACCAAAAATGAACGGTGTAATTGGCCATATCCTTCCCCCACAGCCAAACTGCAACTAAGATGGGAAAGAACTCGAGAAACGTGAGATCCCAGTTCACCCCTACCCTTGCCCACAAATCAGGCCAGCTAACCGTGCACCAATGTCCAAGGAAATAAACCCCAGAACCCAAGGAACCAGCAGCCTCAGACATGACTTGGAGCTAAGCCTCAATTCCTCCCCCCAAAAGGAGCCTCCATTAAAAGACTCCAAAAATTCCTGCCAAACCCTTGAATCATCCCTCATGCTGCACGTAACCCTAGTCCTATGCTGAGGCAAGCGTAATCCTGCCATAGCATCACAAAGCCTCCTAAGAAAAGCCCTACCAGGAACGACCACTTTAATCTTTCCCTCAGCCAGCCCCTTGGCCATCTTATCCCTCACAACCTATTCCAAACCCCAAACAAACTTAAAGGTTACCTGACATAAACGGAACTCGAGGACCCTAGAAAAGGATCCGAAACCCACTTTAAACCCTCTAACAAATACCAACTATCAACCCTTTGAGGGTACCTCACCAGCCACTGCTCGAGATCCCACCCATATCGGGCTGGGTCCCTTTCTCAGCCGGAAAGGCGCCTCCGCCTCCTCCAGGCTTCTTTGCACTCCTACATCCCCGAGCTTTAGGGCAGTCACCAAAAGAGTGGGATCCCCTACACAAGGGGCATTCGTGCTTAAGCTGGCACGCCGTCCTATCACATACCCCAGGGACTCCTAATTCCCAGCACAGCAAGCGGGGCCATCACCTGCAGCCAAAGCTGCTGATGGATCCGATCCCATGAAGAGACGGATACAGGGCAGCCCTCATCCGAAATTCCTGGGCATATTGTAACCAGGCTGGCCCACTAAAGGCCATATAGCCCTTGTAGATTATATCCATGTACTGGAACAGGGACGCCGTGCGCCATGGCTGTGCCCTGGCAATCACCATAGCATAAATACAGAACCCAGGAACCCAATTTGCCCAGGTCCTGTCCACTCTTCGCTGCTTTAACTTCTACTTCACTTTTTCATCAAATTCCTCCGTATCCTTTTTTTTTTTTTTAAACTCACGATAGAGAAGAGAAAAAATGTCCACATATTCCCCCTTCAAAATTTTACCCTGGCGGCAGGAGGCAGATGATCCCCAAGCGGTAAAGCAACCTCCCCAGAGGGCAAGGCTGCAAAAGGCACTATCCCAAGGAGAAGGTGCCCCCTAGCTGGTCCCGCCAAGTTCATTTACCCTCCACCTGATCCCTGACAAGGTATGCATACCTGTCCATGCCCAATTCTGCGGTACTCACCCCCGGAAGAAGCAGGCACCACAGTATTCACTCCTGAAGTACCCTGCCCAGCCGCCAAAGCAGGCCCCCATACACCCCATGGCCAAACCTGCCCAGGCCTCACCTGTAAGTTATCACAACACCTACCTCCAAGGCCAGCAGGAACCACTGGCAAACCAACACCGGACGTCCCAGCTAGGGATGCGCAAAAAAAAAAAAAATTCGGAATTACACGGATTCGGAAGTACACGGGGGAAAAAAATTCGGATTCCCCATGCACTACTGAATACCTTATTCGGAATAGCCGCATATACGGTAGATGCACGGCTATTACCGAATATACGGCCCTATTATACCCTATGGGCCATTGAAATCAATGGCAAATAGGGTATATTTGAAGCCGCCTGGAGGGGGGGGTTTGAGGGAGAGCCCCCAAATTTGCAGGGGACCTGCAGGGGACTCTCCCCTCCAACCCCCCCCCCAAGTCCCAAAAAGATTGGGCCAGGGGATCCCATTCCAGGGGCACCCAAAGAGGGTGCCCCTATTCCATCATTATACCCTATGGGCCATTGAAATCAATGGCAAATAGGATATAATTGAAGCCGCCTGGAGGGGAGGGGGTTTGAGGGAGAGCCCCCAAATTTGCAGGGGACTCTCCCCTCCAACCCCCCAAGTCCCAAAAAGATTGGGCCAGGGGGTCCCTGTCTTTGGGCTCCCCAAAAGGCCCATTGCCAACAATGATGGGGAAAGCCCAATTAGCCACTTCCTCCACTACAATTGCTGTGGGGAAAGTGGCTCTGGCCAGAGTGGGGTTTGAGGGAGAGGCCCCAAAACTGCAGGGCAGCTTCAGGGGACTCCCCAGCATGCAACCCCCCTGGCCCCAAAAGACAGCACCCATCTGTGGGCACCCCAAAAGGAACACTGCTCCCAATGGTGAGAAAAAACCAATTAGAGCCACTTCCTCACTGCAATTGTCATAGGAAAAGTGGCTCTGGGGAGCAGGAGGTTTTGAGGAGAGCCCCCCAAACTGCTGTGCAGCTTCAGGGCACTGTCCCACACAAAACCCACAAGGCCAAAAAAAAATTGGACCAGGGGGTCCAATTCCTGGGGCACCCAAAGCCAAACCTAACTTCACACCAGAGAATCTCTGTAGGCCCCAAATGCACTACATCCCTCTATCTAATCTATGAACCCTGCAGGCCTGGCACCAATATAAACCCAGTTGCCAACATCACTACCACACAAAACACAATCTGCTCAAGGTCTGCTCTGCAGACCTGGCTGCAGCAAACCCAGATGCCAGCTCTCCAGCCCTGCCCCAAACAACACGGGGAGAGCTGGCCAACCACAAAAAGCCTGCTGGTTCCGGGTCTCTCACCCAGGTGCCAGCTTCCCTGCCACAGAACACACAATCTACAGATGCCAGCTCTCCAGCCCTGCCCCAAATAAAAAGGGGAGAGCTGGCCAACCACAAAAAGCCTGCTGGTTCTGGGTCTCTCACCCAGGTGCCAGCTTCCCTGCCACAGATTAGAACACACAACCTACTCTATAAAAACAAGAAAGTGACCCAGCCCACACACACCCTCACCAACCCCCACACCAACCAGAGGCAATTTAAAAAACCAAAACAAAACCAGCAGAATCACAAAAGGCCAAGTGTTAAAAAAGTGGCCTTTTCACCAACAAGAAAAGGGGGACAAAAGTGGCCTTTTAAACAATGGAAATTAGGCCAAACAGCACCCCCCCCCCAAGAACCCAAAGAAAAGAGTAACAGCAGCAGCACAACACAGCACAGCAGCAACAAATCAAACACTGAATACTTTTAAAACAGTAAAAAATTAACTTTTAACAATACAGGAACTTTGCCACCCCCTCCCCCCCCAAAAAAACCCTTCACCCTAACCCCAAGAAATCCAAGCCACCCAAATCAGGAGAAGTAAAAGGACACTGCACTTTTAAAAGTCCTCTCACTAAATTAAGATATGGGCAAATTGGCAAACCCCCCCACCCCAGGCCCCCTCCCCAAGCAGAAACCCCCAAATAAGCTACCCCACCACCACCCAAATCTGGATAAGTAAAGGGACTCTAAGTCTTTTTAAAAAGTCCTTTTACCAACAATAAATAAAAACAAGAATCCAAAGAGTGTCTTACCTTGTCTTCTCTAGTCCAGGGAAGTCTGAGTGAGAGAGCTGCAGCAGGCACCAGGTAGCAGCTTAAGCGAAGGGCCAGCCAGCCACTGCCAGCCCTTTGCACAATCTCTCACACACAGCATGGAGGAGTCAGCCAGGAAGGGAAGACTCCTTAGAAAGCCCCTCAAAGCATGCATTTGCAATGCATTTTGCAAATGCATGCTTTGGATTGGCTGCTGGGGCTCCTCTTCCCCCTCCCCCCCTCCCTGATCCCAGGGAGGTTAAGGCAGAGGCGGGAAGAGGCCACTGAAGGCGCCAAAGCAGCTCCTTTGAAGCTCCAGAAGCTAATTGCCGCCTTTTGAATTGACAGCCGTGTGCTTACGAATAGCTATTCGTAACTACACAGCGAGCCTATTCGGCTGCCGTATAATGGGCGCTTATGGAAGTCGGCTGCAGGCTATTCCGTATGCGGCCGAATCAGCACTGATTCGGCTGTAAATACGGCTCGGCCGAACCGAATGCACATCCCTAGTCCCAGCTGCATCCACCGCACCTGCATCAGGACCACTGAGATCGACATCCCTGCCAGGCATGATTCCACCATACCTGCGTTCAAGTATAGACAGCCTGGTGAGAATGTTAACTTGCCTTGCCTTCTTGGATTGCCTCATCCCTCCCCCCCCCCCTTGGAGAAGGGACACCTAATGCCTGCTCAGGCGCCCTCAGCCTGTGCAGTATACTAGATTCTACTGCTGCTCCATCCTCATCCTCCGAAGATGACGAGGGTGGTGGCCTCCTAGCAGGCCTCTAGATGGTATGGGTGCAGGCTTGTTGCCTTTAAGCTTGCCTGAGCCCACACCCCCAGCCATATTGGCACAGAATTGTCTGAGCAAACAATCACCTCTGAAATAAAACATATGAACATATGACGCTGCCTTACACTGAATCAGACCCTTGGTACATCAAAGTCAGCATTATTCTCCGACCGGCAGTGGCTCTCCAGGGTCGCAAGCTAAGGTTTTCACACCTATTTGCCTGGACCCTTTAAGTTGGAGATGCCGGGGATTGAACCTGGGGCCTTCTGCTTACCAAGCAGATGCTCTACCACTGAGCAACCCTCCCTCCCCAAGATGGAGAGCTGAGTCAACCTGGAGCCAGCTACCTGAACCCAGCTTCCGCCGGGATCAAACTCAGGACGTGCGCATATGGCTCCGACTGCAGTACTGCAGCTTTACCACTCTGTGCCACGGGGCTCTAATCCAGTCCTAAAATGGCTGCCGCACCCTACAAGAAAGGAGACCTAAGATGGCTGCTCCACTCTCTCACTAAGTAAGCAAAATGGCTGCACTCCCTTTCCCCAGGGAAGACACACAAAATGGCTGCCACTATTCTCTTAAATGCCCTATCTCCCTCCAAGAAAGGGCAGAAAATGGCTGCCTAATCTTCCCCCAGCAACAGGACTAAATAGCCACCAAAGGTCCCCTCCAACCCACCAAGGCAATCTGGTTCCCTAAACAGAAGAGGGGGGGGGCAGACCTGAGCCTCAAAATGAGATCTGCAGGGATGCAGGCTGAGGTTTTTCACACCTAACTGCCTGCACCCCCTTATAGCAGGAGATGCTGAAGATGACCACCGAGCCCCTGTCCCTCCTGGCCGGCAGAGTCGCAGGCTGAGGTTTTCCAAGCCCATCTGCCTGCACCCTTTATAGCTGGAGATGGTGGAGATTGCCCACAGAGCCCCAGTCCCTCCAGGCCGTCCTCTTCCCCAAAAATAAAAGGGGGGGGAGGCAGACCACCCCACCTCCTAAGAAAACCCCCCCGCTCAGAGACCCCTGGAGCCACACAACTCGCCCAAGACACCAATGACACCTTCACCAACAGGGCAACCACCCGCAGCCCAACGCTCCCTGGAACTCAGCCAGATGGTGCTGTCACTGCCGCTGCAAACGCCGCCGAAATGATCCTCAGTCCAAAGAGCGGCCCACCGACGCAGCAACAGGCTCCCGACCGTCTGATCGGAAGAGCCTGCAGCGAAGCCCCCAAACGTCGTCCAAATCCGATCAACGACAGAATGAACTGAGGGGAACGTGGAGCTAGCTGTTAAAGCGGCTAGCCCCGCCCCTCACATTGCGCGCCCAAACGGGCGACTTCTGACTCTTCCCTCCCAGGGAGGCAAACAGCGCAGAAGCAGCCTAGCAGCTACGCTGCAGGCTGCAAGCTTCTGAATCTCTCTCAGGTCCAAGCCCATAGTTTTTTAGCGGGGTGTCTCTACTCCTGGGAAAAGACCACCTCAGGTTTGAGGGCTGTTGTCCTTGGCAACAATTCAGAAGAGGATTTGCACCTGCATATTTTAAAATGGGATTTTTTAATGAATAAAGACATGAAACAGTTTTACACATGGACAGATTTGTGAAATTTGGTTATCAAAAATTGAACTTGGGATATATTAGTTCTGTCAATTCATATTTTAACAACGAAACAAAGAAACAAAACCTTGAGGGGTTAATGGGTTAAATGGACCTAAATTTTATGTTGGTGTAGAGGTTTTAATTTTAAATATATTCCCTCCCTTTCTTATTTGAAAAATAACATTTAAGTCATCTTTTTTCCCCAAGCAGTGATAGCAGACACAATACTTCTGTTATTTCTCCTGTTGGAAGCAACTACTGGGTTATGGTTCCAGTCTCAGTTGTTTTAGCAAGGTTTGTCATATAATAATAGTGAACAGCAAAAATATTGCAGTGTTTTAACTTTACCCTGGAAAATAAAACACTAGATTGCCAGCAATGGATGAAAGAGTTTGCTGTTTGATTATTCACTACCAGCTGGGTTGTCATGTGCAAAATAGAATGGTTTGGATCGTAAGTGATCTGCAAATAGAGTAGACTGCTGAGAGGGACTCTCCCACTTCACTCTTCTGAACTTCGCAAGGGTTTATTCAGTCCTGAATCATGTTACCAACTATGGCAGCTGAATGCCTCTAAAAAGCCAATAATTAATGTGTGGAGTGAAGGCAGGCTTCTTCTGTTGTTTAACCCAGCAGCTGGGTTTCAGAGATGCACTGTCTTTGGAGTGTGAGCGTGTGGTTAGCTATGATGGCTAATAACCATTAATTGATCTTTTTCAAAACCCATCTAAACTAGTATCTAGCCAACTGCCAGATGTTTTGGCAGATAATTCTGTATGTTAAATTATGTCTTGTGTGAAACAGAACAGCCATAGTCTGTTCTGGATTTATTGCTAATCACTGAGTAGCTGAGTGACGCCAGATTTTAATATTACAGGAGTGGGAGAAATCTCTGTCTTCCTTCTCATACTATTCTATCATTTAATAAATATGTAACTTGGTCCTCTGTAATGTTTTTTTCTAAAATGAAAAGGCTCCAAAGACTTTAGCTTTCTCATACAGGAAAATTCTCCAACCTCTTGACATTATTGACTGCTCTATTCTAGACCTTCTCCAGTCCTCTACTATCTTTTTAGAGATGTGGCAACACAATGTACTAAATGCACGCATCATTTATTTTTATTGAGGCATGATGGTAGTCACTATTTTATTCTCATTTGCTCTGCTAGTGGTTCTTAACACTGAATTTGCATTTTTTTTTCATTTCCCCTGCATACCCAGTTGACATTTTCATTGACCTTTCAGCGCAATCCCAAATTCTCTTTTCTGGGTAGTCAGTTACCAAGAGCCATGTGGCACAGAGTGGTAAGCTGCAGTATTGCAGTCCAAGCTCTGCTCACGACCTCAGTTCAATCCCAGTGGAAGCTGGGTTCAGGTAACCGGCTCAAAGTTGACTCAGCCTTCCATCCTTCCGAGGTCGGTAAAATGAGTACCCAGTTTGCTGGGGGGGGGGGAGTGTAGATGACCAGGGAAGGCAATGGCAAACCACCCTGTGAAAAGTCTGCTGTGAAAACATCGTGATGCGATGTCACTCCAGAGTTGGAAATGACTGGTGCTTGCACAGGGAACTACCTTTAGAGTCAGTTGAGTGCATGGCCTCGTAGAATACACAGATGAATAATTTACTATCATTGTATATCCCAAAGGAATAGATTAATTTAAGTGGTTTGTGCTTTATATTGGATATGTGTCAACCAATGTTCCCTCTAAGCTGCAGAGTCTTGTGAGCAAAAATTCTACTTTGTGAGCTACTCGCTTTAAAGTAGTGAGCTACTGCATTAATTAGGGGTCATCCTTCCTGAGCTAAGAAAAAATGCATGAGCTGGAGGCTAAAAATCTGTGAGCTAGCTCACGCTAACTCAGCTTAGAGGGAATCCTGTAAGTTCTTCCCCATTAAACGACTCAAGTGGTTGCAAGAGATCCATTAATTGAGAGACTAACATGACAGGCTAGAGGAGCATTGCTAAAACTGGTTTAGGCGGGCAACTGCCCCTGTGCATATACCTTAAGGATGACCATTACCACATTCAAGTGTTAGGTGCCAAAAGCATTCTCTCCCCCTGTAGTTCCTTCCCAGACACCCCTTTGGATGCAGGTGCAAGTGAATCTCTGTGAACTAGACTCCCCGACCTTGAAGTGACTAGCACAGGGCGATAGTGGGTACATGATGGTTACAAGACAGAGTGCGATAGATAGCAGGCATAGTTGTGGGAGCGAAAGGTTACTACAGGGCAAAATAGCTGTCTGATGTGTTATAGTTCAAAGTACAAAGGTTACAAGTTGATAACTAGATCATGGCAAGAGTACCTCTTGACACTACATCTGTTGATAACTTTTCTGTGATTTACAGCTTAATGTGAATTTTGCTTCTTTCGTGACAGAGGTGATATCAGGTACAATGACAGCTCTCTAGATATGTGAAGACTCTCATATATGCTCAATATTGCAGGCAGTGTGTATTTACCTTAAAGGAAACTAATTACAATATGGTTAGCACAAGGGAACCACTTTAAATTGCTTCTTGTGGTTTCTATCTACATGTGTATGCTCTCGGTTGTCACATAGACCTTTCCACACCAACAGAGAAACTTGAAAAGAAGAAATGTCTCTAAAGAATGAAGGAGATCAGTTAGTGTTAGGGTTCCCAGGTCTGACCCAAAAAATATCTGGCAATCACATTTAAAGGGATTGCACACCTTTTAAACTCCTTCCCTCCGTTTGGAAATAATGGAAGATAGGGACACCTTCTTTTGGGGCTCATAAAATTGGACCTCCTTGTCCAATCTTTGTGACTCTTGGGGGAGACACTGGATGATATGCTAAAAGTTTGGTGCCCCTGCAGAACCCCAAATACTCATGGATCAATTCTCCATTATATCCTATGGGAATCAGTCTCCATAGGGTATAATGGAGTGTCTGGCAGACATTTCCCTCCTTCCACCCCACCCCCACTTGCTAATAACCCTGAAGTGGGGGAGAGCCTTCAAATTGGGGGATCCCCTGCCCTCAACTGGGGATTGGCAACCCTAGTTAGTATACTGTAAATGGCAGGCCAGTGCACTAGGCTTGCCAATCCAAGGTCCCAGCAAGGATCCTCCAATTTTGCAGGCTCCTCCCCACCCTCAGCTAACTGGCCAGTGGGGGAAAGCCCTGCCCCAACAGCCATCGTGTACTTTTCTACCCTGGAAGGCTTAGAAGATGCTTGGGAACAGCTTGCTTTTTGAAAGGTGTGTGTGCCTTTAAATCTCTGGAGCCAGGCTGAATGGGGGCAGAGTGAGCCTGCAGAACAATGTGGCTGTTGCGAGAAAGGAAAGGGAAGCAGCCCATTCCCTCTGTTTGTTTTACTGTCCCTCCAGAAGTCATTTGCAAAGTAAAACAGAGAGAAAAGAGTAAAATAGAATCTCTGGCTTCCATCTGTTAGTCTGAAGAACTTGGTTGAGTATACAGCATTCAACAACTCCAATGGTGAATAAATTGCCCTAGTGAGACCACAAAGTGTGTGCTTCCAAACTGTGTTTATTTTGGTTGCTTTGTGTGTGTGAGAGAAAGTGGAAATGCAGCCAACTGCTGGGAGATGTGGAAATGAAGATTGTATTCAGAGGAACTGCACTGCTGTATTTTTATTTATTTGTTTTAGGGAATGGGAATGTCTCCTGGCTCCACCCCCAAAGTCTCCTATTCCCACCTCCAAAGTCCCCAGATATTTTCTGAGTTAAACTTGGCAACCCTACAGAACACACAGGGCACCACATGAGAACACACAACCTGGGGACCATTTTAAAGTATTTTCCATATTCTAACTTAACTATGTGTACTGCATTGACTTCAATTTAGCATTTAGTTTCTTGGTTATACTGAAATCTATCAAGATTCAACCTCATAACAAATCCTAATTTAGACCCTAGGTCCTAGAGCAGTGGTGGCGAACCTATGGCATGGGTGCAAGAGGCAGCATTCGGAGCCCTCTCTGTGGGCACACGCGCTCCCTCCTCCCCCACCCCCACACACGAGGCTCTGTAGACATATCTCATTGAAACTCCTCCTCTCCCCAAACTCAGGCTCCTTCCCCCAAATCTCCAGGTATTTCCCAACCCAAACCTGCCAACCCTAACTGGGCCTCCTTCAGAGAGACAACAGGGCACTCCAACCTTTTTGAGCTCTTGGGCACCTTTGGAATTCTGACATGGGGGTGGGTGCAACCACAATGCAGCTCCCAAGCACAACACACATAGGAAAATTCCTTGCAGGTGTTCCTGCAGTTTTAGAGAGGGGGTTAGATGGGTCCCATTAGGGCAGGGATGGCCAAACTTACTTAACGTAAGAGTCACATAGAATAAATGTCAGATGTGTGAGAGCCACCAGAATGAACGTCAGATGTCTAAGAGAAGGAAGGAAGGAAAATAGGTGGGGAGGGAGAGAGAGAGGTGGAAAGAAAGCAACTTGAACTTTAAATGCATTCTCCAAGCCACTGGCTGGCTTGGCTTGAAGAAGTGGCTTAAAGAGACAAATGCCTTCTCTGGTGGGGGTTTCAAGAGCCACACGATGTGTGTGAAAGAGCCACATGTGACTCCTGAGCCATAGTTTGGCCGCCCCTGCACTAGAGAGATGGGTATAAGGCAGCTTCATGTTTTCACGTGGCCAAGACCTGGTTGCATTTCATATTTCAAAGCTTTTGTGGCACAGTCCAAGCCGAAGGGAAGAAGACACTGTGGGTATGTGGGGAAGGGGGAGGAGAGATCAGTTCATAAATTTTATTGAATTATTCCACCTTATAAGGACAAAAACATATAAACATACAAAACATACAAAACATATTTCTGTACAGATACATATAACTCACAATCATCTCAACACTTTCAATCCCCCTCCACCTCCCAGACATCCTCCCAAGCACACCGGGAGTGACCAGAGTATAATGTTTTACTTTCCTCTTATTCCAACAACATACCTTTACTTTTTACCCAACTAAATATCGGTTCCCAACTCTCTTTACATTTTTGCATGTTTCCATCACATAACCTTGTGGTCATTAAATCAAGTTCCGCAGCTTCTGTAAGCTGAACAATAAACTCTTCCCTGGAAGGTATTTTTGGTAGCTTCCAGTATTTTGCATATAATATTCTTGCAATAGTTACAATATACATTAGCACCTTAGTTGTTTCAGGTGGGAGATTTTCCCTGCAAACATTTAAAAGATAGAGCTCTGGTGAGTGTCTAAGTCTGATTTTCAAAATCTTCTGGGTCCAAATACTAATTAAAGACCAATACTTTTTGGCATGTTCACATTTCCACCATATGTGGAAAATTGACCCCTTAGCCTTTCTGCATTTCCAACACTTGTCTGAGTAACTGGGGTAGGCTTTAGCTAATCGTTCCGGCGTCAAATACCAGCGATAAATCATTTTATACAGATTCTCTTTATACAAAGCTGGTTTAATCAATTTTATGTTCCGTCTCCATATTTTTTCCCAGTCATCTATTGGTATGCTATAACCGAAATCTCTCAACCATTTAACCCAAGATTCTTTCACCACCTCTCCCTGCATTTTCTCCCTGAGTAGCCACTCATAAATTTTAGAGATTAACTTCTGATCCATTTGGATAATTTGGTCAAGGTCATTTAATTTTCTGGAAAAGCCTATTTCTTTATCTTTCTGATATCTTGATTTTATTTGGCACTTCAACCACCAATCCAGATGGTCCATTTCTTCTGCTCGGAGGTTGTTTTGTCCATCTAATAGATTTTGGTAGCAAATATTGTTCCAAGTGTAGAGATTCGGGTGAGTAGATGCCTCTACCGGTGATAACCATGATGGGGTATAAGAATAGAACTTTCTAATTTCTAACCAGGCTCTATAAAGGGATCTTCTGATCTCATGTCTCCAGAAGGAACTGTTTTGCGGGGGACTATGGTACCAAAGGTATCCGTGCCATCCTTTCTCCAGACCTGCCCCTTCTAATACTAGTATTCTTTTATTTTTCAAAGTGATCCAATCCACTAACCAGACTATTCGACTAGCCATATGATAGAGGTTCCATTCTGGCAAAGTAAATCCACCTCTAAGTTTGCTGTCCTGGAGTACCTTAAGTCTAATTCTAGGTTTTTTGTTTTGCCAGATAAACTGTAAGATTATTTTGTTGACCCGTTGAAAAAAAGACTTTGGGAGCAAAATAGGAATCATTTGAAAGAGGAATAATATTCTTGGCAGCACATTCATTTTGACAGTGGCTATCCTGCCCAGGAGTGAGATTTGTAAGTCTTTCCATCTGGATAAATCTTGTTGTATCTCTTTCACTAATTTCTCATAATTGTTTCTATATATATCTTTTAAATCTTTGGTCATTTGAATTCCTAAATATCTTACTTTCTTCCCCTGTAGAAATTCCGACTTTATTTCAAATTGGCTAATTTGCTCATTATTCATATTTTTAGTAAGAAATTTTGTCTTCTGAGCATTAATCTTAAGTCCCGCTACTTGCCCATATTGTTTAAACGTTTCTTTCAGATAAGCAATAGATATATTGGGATCTTCCAGGACACATAACATATCATCTGCGAATGCTTGAATCTTCAATTCCTCTCCCTTGATTTTTATTCCTCTTATTCTGTTTTCGTCTCTTATTCTTTGCAATAATGGCTCTAAAGTTAAGGCAAACAAAAGAGGTGACAACGGGCATCCTTGTCTTGTTCCTTGTGCCATTTCAATCATGTCCGACTTAATGTTGTTAAAATTGATTCTTGCCTTTTGTTTAGTATAGATGGTTTCCACCAAATCGCAGAAGTTTCCTCCGCAGCCCACTGCCTTTAATGATTTTATGATAAATTCCCAGTTCACATTATCGAAGGCTTTCTCTGCATCGACAAAGATAAACGCTACCTGTTTCTCTGGATGTTCTTTGTAAAATTCGATAGCGTTTAGTAAAAATCTTACGTTTTGCCTCATCTGTCTACCTGGTATAAAACCTGTTTGGTCTTCATGGACAATAGTTCCTATAACCTTCTTGAGTCTATTAGCCAGAACACTGACAAAAATCTTGTAATCGACATTCAATAAGGAGATAGGTCTGTAATTTCTCACTTCTGCTGGATCTGTGTCTTCTTTGTGTATCAATGAGATCAACGCCTCCTTCCAGGATGCTGGTATTCTATGATTTTTTTGAATATCCTCAATTACATTTTTGTACGGAATGAGGAGTTCTTCTCCACAGGTTTTATAAAATTCACTTGGTAGTCCATCTGGGCCTGGTGCTTTATTTGGTTTCTGCTGGTTTATCGCCTCCACTATCTCATGCATAGTAATTGGTTTTTCTAATTTTTCTTTTTGTTCTTTGGATAGCTTTCTCATCTTAGTCTTAATTAAATAATCATCTTGCCACTGTTTATCTATATTTTGACCTTTATATAATTTTTGATAGAAATTTTGAATTATTGTTTTCATCTCATCGATTTGTGTTATCTCTTTTCCTTCTTCATCTCTAAGTAGCTTTATGATTCTCTTATTTCTTTCCTTCTTTAATTTATATGTCAGCCATCTACTAGTTTTATTTGCATTTTCAAAATGGGTTTGTTTCATCCATTTCAACTGTTTTTCCACTTCTTCCATTAGTAGTAAATTAATCTGATGTTGAATAGCGGCAATCTTTAATCTTATCTCTTCTGTGTTTCTTTCCTTTTGCTGTTTTTCTTGATTTCCTAATTTGAGGGTCAGTTCTTTATACGATTTCAGTCGCTCCTTTTTTCTTTCCGCAGTATATCTTATTGCAATACCCCGAAAAAAGGCTTTGAAAGCATCCCAAATAATGTCCATGCTAGTGTCTTTGATTACATTATTTTGAAAAAATTCTCTAGTTTCTTTCTTGGCTATTTCCAAAAATTTGTTCTCTTTCAAAATCTGTAAATTGAGGGTCCAACGAAAGCTTTTTGCTGTTTCTAATAGTTTGACCTGTATCGGATTGTGATCAGCGTAGGTTCTGGGTAAAATTTCTGCCTGATGAAGACGTAACACTAGGTCCGCCGACAACCAACACATATCTATCCTCGACCAGGACTTATGCACGGATGAGTAAAACGTATAATCATTGGTTGTTGGATTCTTGGTTCTCCACGCATCTATTAGGTTTAATTCATCCGCTAATTTTAAAAAAGCTCTAGGCAAATTATTTCGCAGCTTTCTTTTCTTCTGTTCCTCAAATTTTTTATCCTTTTCTGTATCAAAAACCGCATTATAATCGCCTATAATGCAGCAATTCTTTGGGTTAAGTTCTGTCAGTTTTCTGTGTAAAGCCTGGTAGAATTTTTCCAAATTCTCATTAGGGGCATAGATATTGACTAATGTCACTTTGTTGCCATTAAGTTCTATCTCTATTATCACCACTCTTCCTTTTTTATCCGTATAAAGGCAATTTGAGTGAATGGATTTGGATACATAAATGGCTACCCCTCTCTTTTTCTTCTTTGGGTCAGATGAATGGTAGAGAACCCCTAGTTTCTCATTTTTCAGATATTTTATGTCTTTTTCTGTAATATGTGTCTCCTGTAAACAAATTATTGATGAGGAAGACTTTCTCAGCTGTTGAAAAGTTCTTCTCCTTTTTCCTGGGTCATTTAAACCATTAACGTTAACCGATATTATTTGCAGCCCAGGCTTAGCACTCATTTTGTCTGATCTATACTATCCGGTATTAATTTCTGGGTTTTTTTAGTTTTAATCTTCGTCTTGATTCTTTCTCTTTGCGGCCTCTGCGGAGCTCTTTCTTCTGAATTACTTTGACCGTCTTCTTCTTCTTGTTCATCCTCCGTTTCCGACTCTCGACTGCTTTTCTCAATATGTTGTTCCCAGAATTCTTCTGCTTTCTCAATCGAGTTTATATTATGTCTTCTAGATTGATACGTAAAAAGTAATCCTTCTGGAACCAACCATCTGAATTGTATCGAGTGACTAATCAGCCATGATGACAATTTCCGATATTTCACTCTTCGTTGTCGAACTTCCCAGGGCACTTCTCTCAAAACCTTAATTTTAGCATCTTTCCATTTCAATTCTCGTTCTTTAGCTTTCCTTTGAATTTTCTCGCATGTTGTGAGATGAACAAATTTGACTTGAACTTCTCTTGCCAAATTATGCTGTCGTGTGTAATTTGATGAGACTCTCTTAACCCATTCGATTTCTCTACTTCCTTCCTCCAAACATTCTACATCCTCAGAAGACAGCATTTCTATTACTTTCTCCATTATGTTTTCATTCTTTTCTTCTGGTATATTTTGAAAGCGTAATATATAAGCTGCTTTCTCCATTTCTAACCTTATTACCCTTTCTTCTAATTGGGCCAAGCTTGCTGCATTGTCCCGAGTTCTGTTGGACATCTCTTTTTCTTTTTCCTCTATCTTGTCCACTTTGGCGGTCAATCTGTGGATCTGTTGAGTGTTCCCCAATAATTGTTTCTGAAATTCTTCAACCTGTTTATTAGTTTTTATTATCTGCCCCAATAAATCAGCTTTCATCATCTCTAGCGCTTCTTGATTTTGTTGGAAGCCTTCCATCACAATATGTTGTAGCTTTTCAATGGCATCTTGATTTGTTCCCTCTGCCCCTGGTTTTCCCCCTCCCCCAGGGGTGGGTGGGGGGGTCGCTTGTCCAAGTTTTTTTGGGCCCATTATCTGCTCCCTAAGATCTTTGTTTGATTCTAAATTAAATAGTTAGTGTTATTTTTAGAAGCTTCTTCCGTTTACAATTTTCAATCCCCTTATCCAGGAGGTTCCTTCTATTAAATAATTTAGTATAATTACTTATTTCTAGGCCTCTATAATCAGCAGCAATTCAATTCCTTCAGCATTCAAATATAGTTCACTTCAGTTCATCCAATATTTAAAATCAATTCAATTCATTCCATAGAGAAATCAAATAACCTTCTTTGCTAATTATTAAATCAAATTGTTTTCATTACTACTCATTCAATACCTTAATTTAAATTCTATTTATTTCTAATATATAATTACCTTGAATCCTAGTAGCAAATTCACCTTTAAACAGTTAATTTCTATTTCTATTCCAACTACAGCAAAATAGTTTTCTTACCAGTTAGTCACTATACTATTAACAAAAGTGTTCAGTTCAATTCTTTACCCTCTAGTAGAATTCAATTCAGTTTTCTGTCTTCCAGCTCTCTGCAGTCCAGTTCTCTACAGTCTAAATAATTGTCTCTTCTGTAATTTATCTCCTGTTCTGTTCCCCTTTTCCTTTTTATTCCAATTATTTCTATTTGTCCCGTATAGTCCCTTTATTTTTCTTCTATTCTTCTGTTCTTCTGTTCTTCTTCTTGTCTATAATACTGTCTATATTACTCTATGTGTTCACTGTCTATGTCCGCGCCGTTTCTTGCAGTATCCCAATCAGCTCCAAGAGCGCCTAAAAGCCCATCTTCAGTGGGGAGACAGCCGCAACAAAGCGTTGCTAAAAACCGTCTCTCCACTCTTTATCCAGTATGTGATTTTCCAATTTCTATTTCTTGGCCTCAGTTTATCCTCTATCCAGTAAAAAAGCTCACCAGCCTTGTATATTATTATTTTTAGTAGAGGACGCCATTCTCTCCCCGCCTCGTGGTTTCACTTTCGACTACAGCAGAGCCGCCATCACACTGTAATCCACACCGCGTCTTTCATAGCTCCCCTCTTTCGCTTCTATCTTTTCCTGTTTCTCCCTCCTTCCACCTTCAGTATCTTTCCCTTAAACACTTCAAACCACCTTCTCGACTCAACTACTTACTCCAACCATCAGCCTACTTGCTCAGTCCATCAATCTACTTACTCAGTCCATCTCTTCTTTCCCGAATACGACCTCCGCCGCCGCCGCCGCTGCTGTCCGCCGTCTGTCGTCCGTTTCTTGCCCGGCCGGCTCGGTCTCAATTCTCCCACCTTAGTCTTGGCTTTAGTTTTCAGTCTTCTTCTCCTATCCTTGTACTATAATTCTAGCCGTCAATAGTTCTCGCCATCAATCAGTCTCAGTTGCCTTTCCATCCCGCTTCTCTCCACTTCTCTCCGCTTCTCCTTCCCTCCATGTTCTTCACCTTCTTTTCCTTCGTTCTACGTCTCTCCGACAGAGCGCTCCCTCCGCGACCCACATGCAAGTTTCAAACTTCGATGAATCCTCTTGGAAGGTACAGTTATGTTTCTTCTTGTTGTTTCATGCGATGGATATGTATGTTATCTCCGTCTGCTCCCTTGTCCGGTGGCCCGGTTAAGCACCAGAGTGTTGCTGGGCATCGGCTTCAGGGGCTCATTGGATCTGAATAGGGAGCCTCCGCTACCCATCCAGTTTCCAAATAGCGCCCCAAACTGCGACGCGTCTTCCGACGCTTCTTTAGGGGGTACTTTCAGGCCGAAAGCCCCCCCAAATGCCCAGCAAATCCAAGCTTCTCCCGGAGCTCGGGAAAATGCTTAGCGACACCACGCCATTACACCGGAAGTCCGGGGGAGGAGAGATCAGGACCATGAATCAAGCATCTTTTTTGAAGGGATGTGGGTTTATTACAGGAAATATTGGATCCCCCTAATCTGGCAGATACTGCGGCTGGTTTAGGAGAGGAAAGGGAGGAACTACAGGCTTCCTTGCTTTCAAATATGATGCTTCTGATAGCAGTATCTGAGCAAAGCTCTTTCAAGCTACAGGAATGATAAGGCAAATTGTTAATAAGCTTTTTTTGAAGTGTTGCATTACTGTTTTGGTTTTCCAGAGCATCCTTGACAAGTGTTTGTCCAGCCACTGCTTAAAGACTGCCAGTGAGGAGGTCGATTGCACTGTTGAACAACTCTTACTGCTAAAAAGTTTTTCCTGTGCTAGTCCTCTCCTTTGCTGCCAGCAGGAACAGCTCCCTGCCCTCCTCTAAGTGGCAGCCCTTCTAATACTTCAAAAAAGCAATCATGTCTCCCTCCTCAACCTCCTCTTAGTGTAGTGGTTAAGTGTGCAGACTCTTATCTGGGAGAACCGGGTTTGATTCCCCACTCCTTCACTTGCACCTGCTGGAATGGCCTTGGGTTAGCCATAACTCTGGCAGAGGTTGTCCTTGAAAGGGCAGCTGCTGGGAGAGCCCTCTCAGCCCCACTCACCTCACAGAGTGTCACAGAGTTGTGGGGGAGGAAGATAAAGGAGATTGTGAGCCGCTCTGAGATTCGGAGTGGAGAGTGGGGTATAAATCCAATATCATCATCTTCTTTTCTTCTCCAGACTAAATATTTCCAAATCCCTTAACTGTTCCTCATTGGGCTTGCTCTTCATGGTTATGCAGAAGTAATCTACAGTGAGCACTGTGTGACACCTACTCTCTACACATGCACAGGATTGCAGTTTTAGTTTAAAGAAAGAAGATGATATTGGATTTATATCCCACCCTTCACTCTGACTCTCAGGATCTCAGAACAACTCACAATCTCCTTTACCTTCCTCCCCCACAACAGACACCCTGTGAGGTAGGTGGGGCTGAGAGAAGCTCTCCCAGAAGCTGCCCTTTCAAGGACAGCTCTGTGATAGCTATGGCTGACCCAAGGCCATTCCAGCAGCTGAAAGTGGAGGAGTGGGGAATCAAACCCGGTTCTCCCAGATAAGAGTCCATGCACTTAACCTCTACACCAAACTGGCCCTCCTTTCTCACATCAGACTTTCTAGTTAATACAGTTCAGACTATCCCTGAAGTTTCCAAGGGTAGCTGTGCTGGTCCATAGTAGAACAACTAGATTCGAGCCCAGGAGCACCTTAGAGACCAACAAGATTTGGGCGAGGGGGCACAAGCTTTCCAGCATTAGAGCTCCCTCGATTAGATAAAAGGAGCTTTGACTCTCAAAAATCTTGTTCTCTAAGGTGCTGCTGGACTCAGATTTAGCCATATAAATCAGTGGACTCCTTCATCAACTTAATTTATTAACTAACATCATATATCCCCTGCCTTCCTCCCCCAAAAGGACACTGAAGTGGTTTGACACACTCTCCACTTTTCTTTTATCCTCACAACAAACCTATAAGGTGGGTTAACTCAGAGTATATTACTGTTCCAAGATTTCCCAGCAAGCTGCCAGGGCAGAGTGGGCATATGAATCAGGATCTCCCATATCTGATTTGGACATCCTAACCTCCAGCTCCTTCTAAACGCACTATATTTTAATGTATTATTTTTCCCTAATGGCAAACTAGAATGATGCTTATAATGTATGTTACATGTTCAAAAGTAAATTAGGTGGGCAGGAACACCTCTGGGAAAGTCATATTCTCAATTTAACCCAGACCAGCAAGCAACAGAGCAATGAACAGCCTCCATTTATTGCCTTATGACACTCTCACCATCATTCTCCCGTTCTGACATGTTACTATTTTGTTGGTTTCCTAAGCAAATGCTATCCAGACCAAATGTTCTTTCACTTTGTTAATTTCACTATGAGTTGTTTTTTCTAAACTAAAACCTCAGTATTCAGGTTAAATTGCCGTGCTGGCACTTTTCAATAAATAAGTGGGTTTTGGGTTGCAGTTTGGGCACTCGGTCTCTAAAAGGTTCGCCATCTAGAGTCTAGGAGATAAGGTTGCCAGGTCCCTTTGCCTTGCGACGGGAGCCTTTGGGAGGTATTCTAGGGGTGGATGGGGATGCTGCCTCTCGATTATGCTTAAAAAAACAGAGATGCAGCCATTTGAGTTGCCCCTTTCTCTAGAGGGAAGCGAAAGGGACCACTCAAATGACTACCAGCCATTTCACAGCTAGTTTTGCTCTTCCCTGCTTCTAATCAGGGGGAGGGGAGTGAAACTGATCCCTCTAAGCTTTGGAATCTTCTGAGCAAAAATTCTACTTCATGAGCTACTGGCATTAAAGTTGTGAGCTACTTCATAAATTAGTTTTCTCCGGGGCCATTTTTCCTGAGCTGAGACAAAAACGTGTGAGCTGGAGGCTAAAAAACTGTGAGCTGGCTCATGCTAACTCAGCTAAGAGGGAACACTGCTGAAAAGGCTTGCAGCCAGTTTAGGCTGTTAGGTTAAACTTGCTGCAAGCCTTCTCAGCTATCAGGATCGCTGAAGGCTTGTAGCAGTTTGAGTGGTCCCTTTCATTTTCCTAGGGGAAAGTGAAAGGGACCACTCAAATGGTTGCTTCAGGGGTGGCACTTGCAGGTTTTCAGGCCACATTACCAGAAGTGGCCTAAAACCATAATTTTTGGGTAGGATTTCCCCGGCTCATCCACCAACTGGCCAGCAGTGGGGAAGCCCTCCTAAATTGGGGGATTCCTCATCCGGATTAGGGGGCCAGGATCTCTACTATAAGATGTGTCTAGAAGCTCAAAGTATTGAGAGGAAGTAGGAGGGCCCTTAATGAAATCCATAAACCTTACTCTCTTACGTGTGTGTGTGTGTGTATATACACACACATACATATTAGTAATTCAAAATACAATATATTCCACTGTGGAAAAAGTAAAGAGGCATTTACCAACATCATACCTCTTTGATCTCATTAAGGGGTTGAGAAAGGGAAATATTTCCTAAAATTGGGCTTACTCAACAGAAACTTCCCCAGTGAGGTAGTATTTGCAAAGATTTACAAAGGTCAGAAAGCACAGGATGGCACAGTGTGTTATTTCTTTCACTGATCAAATTGTCCTTGGCCAGTGAAGTCTCCATCTCTGCACTGTGACAAATCACATTCACAGGGGTCTTATCTTGTTTTCAGAAAGAACCAGTTCTCCTGTCACCCCTCAATTCCAGACAGGAATTACCAGAGAATTGTTCTTTGCTTTCATTCCCTGATCAGTACAATTATTCATTTTGTTTTGCCTAGTCTCATTTTACCTTATCCTAATATTTCATACTATTGAATAGGAAAAACCATATCCAAATGAACACTAGCTAGTAATTAGGAGGTTTTGATGAAGTAATTCTTGGTCTGAAATGAGCTTAACATATGCATTAAAGGAAACCATTACAATTTAATTTATCAGAAGTTTGTCTGATCCTGTAGTTTGAGCTTAATGTTTGGAGGGGGAAGTCTTATTAAGGCGTAGGGTTGCTAAGTCCAATTTAAGAAATATCTGGGGACTTTGGGGGTGGAACCAGGAGACATTAGGGGTGGAGCCAAGATCAAGGCTGTGACAAGCATAATTGAACTCCAAAGGGAGTTCTGGTCATCACATTTAAAGGGATGGCACACCTTTTCAATGCCTTCCTTCCATAGGAAATAATGAAGGATAGGGGCACCTTCTTTTGGGGCTCATAGAATTGGACCCCCTGGCCCAATCGTTTTGAAACTTGGGGGATATTTTTGGGAGAGGCACTAGATGCTGTACTGAAAATTTGATGCATCTGCATTAAAAAACAGCCCCCCCCCAGAGCCCCAGATACCCGTGGATCAATTCTCCATTATTTTCTATGGGAATAAATCTCCATAGGGAATAACAGAGTTCCCAGCAGACATTTCCCTCCCCTCCCCCCACTTTCTGATGACCCTGAAGCAGGAGGAGGGCCTCCAAACTGGGGGATCCCCTGCCCCCACCTGGGGATTGGCAACCCTATTAAGGCGTTGTACTTCTTTGGGCAATCTCTAAATCAACTTCTTTGCCTAATAATATTAATATTCACTGGATGTTTGAAAACTATTTGGATTCATATAGTATGTATAGTTTACATGCTTATTTTTGTTACACTGGGTATTCTAAGAAAAGCCTACAATGAACACTGTTTTCACTTGCTTAAAACCCAATTTTCATTTTGTGTTTTTCTAAAATAATGATATATGTATCCAGTTATGTGCATTTTACGCAAAAAAATTTTCCATTATGTTAGTTTTGCAGGTGTGTAACTAGAAATTATATGTGCAAATATGCAGATGTAGTGAATGGTACAGCATGACCAGCAGAATCAGCTGTGTATATAGCCAGCTGAAGCAGAGCCTAATATAGCTTGTGTAAGACTTTTCTTTGGTAACACTTGGTAACATGGGAAATATTAAAATGCCCATAAAAACAAATTGAAATATGGTAATGCTGCATTTTTGATAACCAAACATTATAGCGAGAGAGCATGTGAAGTTAATTCAAAAACAGTTCCCTGCAGCAGGGGTCCTTTTTAATGTTATATAAGGGTGATGAGTGTGCTGTATTTTTACTGAGTGCCTTCCTTATGGGCCTGCTTAAGATGACCTTAATGGTATCACATAGCAAATATTCATTACCAGTATTTGCTGTTCTGGAATCATAATGTCTCCTTTCTTTTGGCTGTTTGCAGAAATCTCTGGTGAATCACTCTGCTTGTTTCAGTGATGCTGCCATATTTGAGATCAAGATGTAGATTCCCTCCCCCCCCCCAACCCAAAAATCTGACCATAATGAGTTTGATGGTCTGCAAACTAGCATGCCTGTGTAGGATAAAAATGGCTGTGGAAGTTTGCAAAAAATCGTCTCTGTAATTGACCCTCAATGCTTATGGATCATATTCTGTTTTATTGATAATAGCATTCTGCATGTTTCAGAAAATGATATTTTAGCAGTCAGATATAGACAAATAGCTAAAGTGTGGTGTAGGGATTAGCATGTCAGATTAGGGCCCGAGAGACTTGGCTTCAAATTCTATTCAGCTATGGAGCTCACTGGGTGACCTTAGGTCAGCCATTCTCTTTCATTCTAGCCTACCTTACAAGGCCCCTGAACCAATTTTGCGGAAGGCGCATTTCCCAAACATAGTTCATCTGTTTGGACCATTAAAACCTAAAAGCAGAGTGGTGCAGATCCTGCAGCTCACCTGTTAGGTTTAAATGGCTGTGGACCATTTCACAAGTTGGTTTTGTTCCCTCTCTTTGAAGTAGGGGGAAGCAAAACAGAATGCTAAAATGCCTGCCAGACATTTCAGCCTAACAGTGGATGGAAACACCCACCCCATTTTTAGGCTGAAATGGCTGCCAGCAATTTCAGCCTAACAGCAAACGCTTGTTGTTACGCTGAAATGATTGCAGCCATTTCAGTGTTCCATTTCTCCCATTTTGAGGTGGACGAATGCTGCCAGCCATTTAACTCTTCCTGGGCAATCCCCTCTTTCTCCTGACTGCAGCAAAATGGCCAGTTCAACTTGGGCAACTAGCTGCCAGGCTCAAAAATCCTGATGCTAAATGCCTGGTCAGTCACAGGAAAAACAGCAGGCAACCAGGATTTAAGAGGGCTAACCTGACATGTATTACTGAGACTTGACTAGGGGAGGAGTTAACCTGTCTCAGTTATGCTCTTCAGGGAACTCAGTGATATATCAGCATGTCAGATGGGTGGGGGAGGCAATGCTGCTGTTGTCTATAAAAATTTTAACCCCCCAGAATGGTGCTCCATCCAGAACACTACCAATATTGAGGCTATGTACCTAAGGTTGGAAATGAGAAACAGGATTGGAATTTTCTCAGTGTAGCACCCACCCGCTGCTTAACGTTCTCCATACCTGAGCTGACACAGCTTGTCTCGGGTGAGGTTGAGGACCCCTGGGTTCGTTGCCAAGGCTGTCTTGTCAGGAGAGGCTCAAGATTTTCTGGACTCCATGACAACCATGGGCATGTATCAGTAAATAACTGGTCCTACATATAGTGCAGGTCACACTCTTGATCTTATATTTTGTTCTGGGCAGGAGGAATGTGATCTGAAAGTGAAGGAATTGACAATGGTTTCATCATCATGACAGATCACTATCTGCTTGGGTTTAGATTTATAGGGATACCCCTGGAGCCAAAATGGCTTTCTGATGCTTCCTAGGGCATTTTCTTGCTAATACAGTTGGTGTTACTGTCAATGCCCTAACTGACCTCTGGAGTGAGGAAATGACCCACACAGTTGACATGATTGCTTGGAGGCACCCTCAGTCAGGTATTAAAGCACATTGAGCCCCTTAGTTTACTCAGTATTTGAAGAAAAGGCAAGGGAGATGGCTAGAGCAACAGTGAAGGGAAGACTTGTGCCAAATCCTTTAGAACATGAATGAAAGTTCATTTTAATGTACTTCTTTGCAGTGATGGCAGCAACGAAACAGCACTTTTTGACTACCACTGTGTCTGCAGAACAGAGTTGTTCTGTGTGGTCAGAGGCCTGTTGGGATCTGGCCTGAAGGAGAAGGTGGACTGCTCAGTGGCCTGCTGTAACAGTTCTGCTAGCATTTTGCAGATAAAATGTCTTTTGTATGTTTCAACTCGGACTCTACATTAAAAGTGACAGATTCAGAGCGTGCCAAGGTGCCAAATTGTCCAATTGTGTGGGATACTTTTTGGTTTATACTGAATATGTTTTTGGGTGGATGTGGGCTACTAAACTGAAGCTTAACCCCAACAAGATGGAAGTGCTGCTTGTGGGCAGAGTCTGACCAGGGATTTACGATGTCACCTATTCTGCTCCCCTTGAAAGAACAGGTCCATATTCTAGTTTGAGTATGTCAATACAAAAGCATTATTCTGATACACTATCCTAAAAGAGAAATACATTGGAATACTGTGGATATATCACCATACTTGGTGAAAGTGGGTTTAGCATCTGTAATGAGATAAAAAAACAAAACAGCATCTCTGTTCAGTCCTGGGGAGGTGTTTGTTCCTTCATAATAATTTGTAATTTTGAATTTCAAATTATTATGAAACTTGGAACAAACATTTATATACTCAAACAAATGATTTATATACTCAAACAAGGGATATTGGCTGTTTATCTCATTACATATACTAAACCCATCTTCCACTATATTTTAATGTATTTTTTCCTAATGGCAAACTAGAATGATTTATATATTTATGTTACCGTTTTATGGTTTCCCACTCTAATGCAACCCAAATCAAAGGTTTTCTGAATTTGTTAATTTTACTATTCTGCTATTGGTTTTTAACTTTGTACCACTTGGGATTCCAAACGCCACCAGCTGTATGTAGCTCTGCTTACTGTACCTCATTCCTCATCTGAAGAAGTGTGCATGCAAACAAAAGCTTGCGTTCTGAATAAAACTAAGTCGGTCTTAAAGGTGCAATCAACTCCTGTTTTGTTCTACTACTTCAGACCAACACAGATGCCTATTTGGATCAAAGCCCTGAATGTAACTAATGGTTGCTTGACAACCTTCCGTTGTTGGAAGGGGAAGCTACCAGGGATGGCTAGAAGATGTTAAGTGGGGAAATGATTTGTCTAAGGTGAAATAATATCTTTTCCTGGAGACCCATTATTGCCATTGTGTATAGTCTTGATGTGGGGACAGAGTCATGACTTTATACCTTCCAAAGTCCCAAACATGTCTCTGGCCTGCATTTTCTGCCATCCATTTTATGTGAACCAGGTAAATTTTGGCTCTAGTTGCAGATCAGATAGTGTTCAGAAGTTTTGGGGTACTTACTAGAGTGAAGGGCATTTGGTCTTTCTCTCTCTGAGTGCCAACCTATTCTGTCAGCAGGATGAGTTACCTGGGGTGCCAGGGCTGTACCTGAAAAGTGTTCAGAAATTTCAGTTTGTACAGAATATACATTGTACTATATGGCATATTTGTGAACGTAAAAGTATAATTTCTTCAAGCAAACCTCAAAACATACTCAATACAAAAGACAGAGAGAGCAAACTGTGAATTGCTGTATGCTGTGTAACACTGTCGATTTTCCGGGTTATGGCGCCTTGAGCTCAGGGGTGTCCGCGCATCATCCTCCTGCGGCACCTCTGAATCAGGTGGTTGACCCTGGAAGGGTTTTCCTTCAGCATGGGACTTTTGTGGGAAGCCAGGGATACAGCGGTGGCTGTCCCCGACCTTCTTGCGCGTCCCGACGCTCCGCTTCCATGATAGCTGACGCAGCAGAAAAAGGTGATCGCCCAACTGCTTTCTTTCTCTTCTTTCAGTAAGCTTCTGATGTATCGCTTCTCTACCCCAAGCAAGGCAATTCTACTTGGCAAGTAAGTGTGCTTTCAATACAGCTGACTAATGGGTCGCTTTACATAACAAGCGGTAGCTCAAAGGAAGGGAAAGAGGTCGATTGCACACCTACTTTTCCTGTGAACAAAGCTTCAAAAAGTTAGAGCAACTTTAACTATTGGTAAACTATTGAATTAAACTGAATGCAAATATCTAAATCAACCCGGATCATAATTGGATGTATGTTTTAGAGACTATTATTTGGCTGCAACATGGTCTGAACAAAACCGAGATATATTTTAGAGAGATTTGTTTCTGTCGCCCAACTACAACTGAAATGATAACATTCAAAATCACAGCTGGAGGATATTTGGAATGACGGACTAACTGGGTCCTTAAGCTGTTTTTCAACTTGGATTAAGAGACTGAGTTTGCTGACAGAGAAAAATGGCACTGCCTAGCAAAATGTTTTATAAAAAAGATATACTATGGAGTATTACTTCTCTGAAACAGGATCTTGGTTTATTAACGGAGTTGATTAACAAATGGGAGCTCTTATGTTGAAAGCTAGTGAAATCTTAAAGCTACGTGAGCAGAGTGCTAAAGATATCATGGTGATGTCTGTAGAATTAGAAGGGGAGAGTGATCTGCTGTGAAATGAACAAAAGAAAACAAAAATGGAACATTATGGTACAGTTAAAGAACAAGACCGGAAATTGAGTCTGATTGAAGTTTTTGCTGAGAGGAACAAATGGCGTGAAATTCTTTCTACTGCTACCGAGAGGGATGATTGCATTGAGGAGAGAGAAGGTGTATTTTAGCCAACAAATCAAGATGTGGAAATTTTTCAGGAAGAAGGATTTTTTAATTTTCTCTCTCTTTGTGGATAGTCGGATATGGAATTTTTAACAAGAACTGACAGGCGATTTTAAAAGGCAAAGTGTGACGTTTGGGTTATATTATGTTCTTTTCTCTAGAATAATTTGGATATAAGAGCTAAAGGAATGAAAAGTTTGGGAAAAATTCTAAGTAAATAAATAGTTTATTTGGATTAAATTTTAAGAAGGTAGATAATGTAATTAATTTGCAATTTGACACAGATTTTGTGGGTAATTGGATATGGAACTCACAATAAGAATTTATATATGATTTTAAAAGGCTAAGTGAGATTTTTGGGCTATATTTTTAAGAAGGTAAATAACATAATCATCTTCCAATTTGGTGGATTTGCATATAATAAAGATATTTGTCTCTTATGTGCATTGTAATGATGATATTGTCAAACTAATAAGCAAGTTTGTATTTTCAATTGGGTTGAGCTATGTAGTAAAAATCAAGGTATGGAAATTATCTTAGGAAGAAGGGTCACTGATTTGTTGTTTCCTCTGTGGGTAATTAAATAAGGAATTTTTAATAAGAACCGATATGTGATTTTAAAAGGTCAAGTGAGATCTTAAGGATGGAAAGGTTTTGTTAAAATGTTAGATAAATAAACAGTTAATTTGGATCAGTTGTTAAGAGGGCAGGTAACACAATTATTTTTTATCTGGTAGATCTGCTCTTAATATGTTTGTTTGGAGAAACTGTGCATACTGAGACAGATAAACTATTATATTTTATTTTTAGCTTGTTAAGGATAAGGATGTTGGTTTCATATGTTTATTCTAGGATGATATTGTTAAATTAACAAGTCTACTTGTGCCTTCATGATATTTCATATGCTCACTCTAATGTTGCTATTGTTAAATTAATAAGTTAGTCTGTGCTTCCAATATAGTTAAGTTTAGCCAGCCAGCTCTGTGTTGAGACTGTTTTGATTTTTCTCTTATATTTCTACATGAAGAAGAACTGTTTAGACTTATATTTTAAGTAATAGTTTAGTAAAAAAGCTATAATGAAAGATTAAGATGGCAAAATATATGGGTAGAATTTTATACTTGCGAGCAGAAAGAATTGGGTATTTTATTTGGGGGTAGAACTGTAACTGACATATTTGTATTTTTTTCTTGTCTCTGTCTTCTTTATTTTGTATCCACCTTTCCCCCTTTATTTTTGCTTATGTTTCTTTTCTTTGTAGTTAAAATTAATAAAAAATATAAAAAATGAAAAACATTGTCACATGTTTTTGCCATCTGAGAGGAAGGAATAAATCAAAGTTGAAAACAGAAAATACAAGTATGTAATTTGGATGGTTTGTGGGCAGTGTTCCCTCTAAGCTGAGTTAGTGTGAGCTAGCTCACAGTTTTTTAGCCTCTGGCTCACATATTGTTGTCTTAGTTCAGAAAAGATGGCCCCAGAGCAAACTAATTTGTGCAGTAACTCACAACTTTCATGCCAGTAGCTCACAAAGTAGAATTTTTGCTCACAAGACTCCACAGCAGAGGGAGTATTATCTGTGGGTGTGTTCACACTTCACTAAATAATGTGTTTTGCAACTGGATTTTTGCTATTCTTACACAGTAAAAATACAGTTGCAAAACACATTATTTAGTGTAGTGTGAACACACCCTGTCTCATACAGTCACAATAGGACTAGCAGCTTGTTTGGATATTGAATGTAACATTGCTACACTAAACTATCCAATTTTGTATTATCATACATACTATAACAAATTAATTATGGTCAAAATTAGTTACACATAAGGATGCTCAAACGCCTGCAAGTTTAGCTCACTTCCTGTTTGCCAGTAGTGATCTACAACCAAATAATTGATTGACAGTTCACAACCTTTTTCTGCATTTTCACAGGAACACACTATTTCAGGCTCATTTCAATGATGGACAATACGTTTGACATGACTTGTAGTCATATATGCCACTGTGGAACTAACATTCCCAAGCATGCTGGAGCCTGCTCCTGCTCCACAGTGCTTCACAGGCAATAGGAGTTTTGGCTTCCCTCACAATCACAACTGATCGGGGAATCAGATGAGAATGTAGGTTGTTTGTTTGTTTGTTTCACTTATGTCCTGCCCTATCCCTAGGGTTGCCAAGTCCAATTCAAGAAATATCTGGGGACTTTGAGGGTGGAGCCAGGAGACTTTGGGGGTGGAGCCAGGAGACATTGGGGCAGAGTCAGGAGCAAGAGTGTGGCAAGCATAATTGAACTCCAAGGGAGTTCTGGCCATCACATTTAAAGGGACAGCACACCTTTTAAAATGTCTTCCTTCCATAGGAAATAATAAAGGTTAGGGGCACCTTCTTTTGGGGCAAATAAAATTGGACCCCCTGGTCCAATCGTTTTGAAACTTGGGGGGATTTTGGGAAGAGGCACTATATGCTATACTGAAAATATGATGCCGCTACCTCAAAAGACAGACCCACCCCCCTGAGCCCTGATACCCGTGGATCAATTCCCTATTATTCCCTATGGGAATTGTTCTCCATAGGGAATAATTGCCCAGTAGACATTCCCCCCCCACACCGCTTTCTGATGACCCTAAAGTGGGGGGAGGGCCTCCAAACCTGGGGATTAGCAACCCTCTCTAGAGAGCCAGTTTGGTGTAGTGGTTAAGTGTGCGGACTCTTATCTGGGAGAACCGGGTTTGATTCCCCACTCCTCCACTTGCACTTGCTGGAATGGCCTTGGGTCAGCCATAGCTCTGGCAGAAGTTGTCCTTGAAAGGGCAGCTACTGTGAGAGCCCTCTCCAGCCCCACCCACCTCACAGGTTGTCTGTTGTGGGGGAGGAAGGTAAAGGAGATTGTGAGCCGCTCTGAGACTCTTCGGAGTGGAGGGCGGGATATAAATCCAATATCTTCTTCTTCTTCTTCTCTCTCTCTCACACACACACACACACTTACTGGGTCTGGTTCTTCCACAACGACATCTGAAAAGAACAGGGGCTACGCTGCTCTCTCTCTCTCTCTCGGTCTCTCTCGCACACACTTACTTGCTCTGAAACGAAAGCAAAACAAACCGAGGGACTGTGTTGCTGACTTTTTCCATGAAGTACTTTCTGCTCAACTTTAAAGGCACACAGACATGCACACATTTTGAAACGGACCTGTTTGCAGGTTTCTAAACTGCCCAAGATCTAGAGCTGCATGGTGGCTGTGGGGGCGGGGCTTCCCCTGCCAGCCAGCTGGCTGGGGGCAGGGGGAAGCCTGTAAAACCGGGGGATCCCCCGCTGGGACCTGGGGATTGGGAAGCCTACCTATCCCACAGTGGGCTCAGGGAAGCTCACAGCATGAATAAAATACAATTAATATACAATTAAAAACCAGCTAAATAAAACTGGATGGCAGCTAATAAACATACATTACTCCAGAGTCTCCTGTTAGATGTTCACAGGTTGGTAGTAGGTATGTGTAGACTTGCTATGGGCAGGGAAGCCAAAATGGTTGAAACATCCACCACCTCAACCAAAGTCCTGGCAGAACAACTCCATTTTGCAGGCCCTGCAGAACTGTAGCAAGTCCCACAGGACCCTGAGCACATTCCACCAGGCTGGAGCCAGGGCAGAAAAGGTTCTTATCTTTCCACACTCATGCAGCAAAATAGCTACACATTTAATATGAAAAAGAAAGCTCTTCCCCTTCCTGCCACGGAAGTAAAACTTTTAAATGTTTTGCTTTGCAAAAGGAAGGACTGATTTCTCTTCCAGAATGGAAGTGACAACTACAGTTGTTTTAATGTCTGCATTGCACAAATGAGAGGAAAAGTTTGTTCCTCCTCCTCTTCCAAACTGGGTGGAAACAGATGCAGTGGTTTTAATCTCTACATTGCAAAAGGGAGAGGAGCAATCAGAAGCCATATCTCTGCTCATCCCTCATCAACCGGGAGTGGGTTCCGATAGATGCTTGTTCCTGTTCTTGTGAGCAGCCAGACAGCTCATCGATTAATTGGCTGCCTGATCACCACTGTCAAACAAGGAATCAGCCAAATTGGCACCTGTTCAAACATCCCTTTAAAAATAACACGTGGCCTACCATAATGTACATTGCCAAGAAAAACACACTTTCATTTTGTTGACATTACTCCTTACCTTGTCTGTTAACGACTGGCCCAACTACCTTTGACAGATCCAGAATGGTCTGCCAGATTTTTCAGAAGTTGTTCAGCAAGACTTTGATGCAGGCTGATGAAATTAACGTGAGAGTGAAATTAGCCACTCTAAAAGATTCAATCTGAGCTCCCAGTTACAATGGCTGGTTAATCAGTCAAGGAGCTGTATTATGCAGGACCTTCAGAAGAGTCTTGGGAAGTAGACCCAACCTAGCGGAATCAAAGCACCACATATGCTACGTCATATGTTTTGATCTAGTATGCAGAGCCTATTCTGCCTACTCAAATATAAATGCTACTCTCCTAGGCTGGGTACAGACGGCCGGCTTGGGGCGGCAGCCTCCCATGCCAGAAGTAAGCCAGTGGAAAAAGAAGCACCCCAGGGCAATCAGCACATGACCCACCACTGGAATGGGGATGTGCCACGAATGTCCCAGAGGAGCAATCATACCACTCATGCGCTTGGCCACTGCTTCCTAGGTACTCCCTGGCCATTCAGACAGCTGGGAAGTGTGCCTCAGAAGTGCCTTGCCAATTTGCTGCTGATTTGCTACCACTTTGTATGTGATAGCTTTTTGAGGTGGCAGGATGATAGTTAAGGATGGGGTGAGGGCTGGATCCAGATTTGCACATTTGAACGCACCTTTTTGATCCAGTCTTGGGGCGTCCCTGAGGCAGTTTATACTGGCCATCTGGATCCAGCCCTATTCTTGTTTTTCTGGCCTCCTGGCCTGCAGCAACCTGAAACCTGTTTAAAAAAATCCCTGAGCCTGCTTCGGAGGGGAGGGCGGGATATAAATCCAATAAAATAAATAATAATAAATAAAATCTGCTTTCCTCCTTTTTTATTATTTTGTAACATCTGGCCTGTTGAGTTCTGGAGAACTCAATCCATTAGTCTCTTGCAGCAAAAAAACAACCAAGTTTATTATGGTACCTTAAAGACTGACAAATTAGTTTTGTCATAAATTTTTGTGTTCCAGACCCCTTTTGTATCACTGTTGTGGCCTTCAGTGTTCAAGTGTCAAGTGTTAACAGATCTAAAACACTGCATAATTATTCCCAAAATCTGCTAGACATTTTTTTTTCATTGCTTGGGAATCATTCTTTATTATGGTAGTTGGTATAATTATAAATATTTAACTATAATTTCATTTGTAGTTCAAAGTATAATACAGCAGAGTGCAAGTCATAGTTGCTAAAATATATGCCAGATTTAATGAGACACTTGAAAAACGCTTTGCCTGCCAGATGACCCCCCCCCCCTCCACTGGTGCTGAGTCAGAAGCCAGATGAGATTTAGGAGCAGCTTGTTGGATAATATCTGTATGTAGGAGGGGCTGTTTGTAGGAAGGGAGGCAGTTTTAATTACTTGCTCTGCTTCTTTTTTTCTTGCTCAGGAAAAGCTGGGGAAAGATACCATGGAAGGACCTTTCCAAACCCTCTCCAATCAGATTAATGCAGTTGGTGACATTTATATTGCACTTGCAGAATAGACAAATGTGTACAGTTCTGATAGTTATCTTTAATGCAATCATTTGCCCCAAAGTATCTACAAAGCAGGACAAATCTGGAAGAGAGGTATTCAATTTCCACAGTATCCTGAATTTTTGAGATAATTCCTTTCCCTGAAATAGCATTCCACAGCAGCAACCTGCTTATCCTTTTAAAGATATAGAACTTGCCATCTAATGAAATCATGGAAATATGACCTCAGCCAGGATTTCAGCAACAAAACCAAGCTTAAGTGTTACCACAGATGTCATTGCAAAGTCCTCAACTAAATAAATATACTCACTTTAAAAATTACAGGAGGGGAGGAGGAAGAGAATAAAGACAGGTTTGGACTTGGAGTGATTGTGTGCTGTTTTCAGTTGGCCCCTAGATAATCAGACGTTTGTTCTAGAAGAAAGAACGAAATGGAATATCTGTCAGTCAGTCACCTTATTGGCATGTAGAATACCTCCATATGCAATGACAATGTTGTGTTTCCTCATAATAATATAAACTGCAATTTTCTACAGTCATGAAAAAAGAAGGATTTTATTCGTTTGTTAACTCAGCTTTTTCTTAGTAGTTCTGTGCTGTGGTGCCTTAAATGTAAAGAGTTCTGCTCTCTTATGTAATGTGTATAGTGTCCTAGTCTATGGATACCACAATAAATATATACAAGCACTTGTACACAAATGTTGGGTGTTTATATAGCTATCAATGTGGTCTCTCACCAGCAACCAGTGATACTACAACTCTTGTAATCGAACTTACTTTCTCTTCTCTTCCATACTCACTAAATACTGATACATCCACAATTTACAGTGAGCTGTTTTCTGAGTTTATGTGATGCTTTTGTTTCATTATTCATAATCACTCTTGCTGGGGGCTGCCTGCGTCAAACTTTCTTGCTTATTGACAAAGTCACATTATGCCCCAAAGTCAAGGGTAAGGCATGTATCATTTTTTTAAATGTCTCATATATCTATTTTATGTGCTGCTTTTGTGACTACCTAGTCATTGGCATTCATTATCACACTATGCACCTAGCCAGTAGCCACTATTCAGCACATACTCAAAACTTGCCAGATTTCTGTCAATTTCATAGATGCCCCAAGGGGCAAGAATTTATCATTATAATGTGTGACATTACACTTACTTTGCACACTTAAATGCAAAATGCCTTTTAGAAAAAATAAAGCCTTTCTTTTGCCCAGCTTTTTGTTGTTGTTGCAAACAAAGAATAAAAATCCAAGCATGGTGAACAACATACATCACTACTTTGCCAATGTGGTTCCCACCGGAAGCAGGCTGAACAGCCATGCAGACGGGAGCCATTTTGCCTCATGAGGAGGAAGAGTGGGCAGGGCATGATGGAAGTCAGGGCGGAATTTACACGCCCTAACGGCTAGCTCTGCTCCCACTTTTTCAGTCTTCGCCTCATGCTTGGCCCACCCTCCCACCCTTGGTGCAGTGTGGGCGACAGCTAGTTGCTCTTATTATGTGGGACCGAGTAGGAATTTTTTTTCACATCTTCCTGTTTGGCTATGGTAAGATGTGTTTTTCACTTGCCTCACACTGCTGACAGAAGAGATTGTGGAATTGGCTGGGGTGTGACTGGTTAAATAGGTTAGTCACTTTCTAGTTTGCTGGGTTTTTGCCTAACTTCCATTATGCAGCTCAGTGAGCACCATTAGCACCCCAGTTTTGGGGCATGGGGTCCAGCTAAATCATTCCTGGGCTGTGCAGACTAGTTGAGTGATGAAGCGGACTGCCTTGGGTTTGCCTGGATTGATCCGCCCTCCAGCCGTGCGACTGGGGTTGGAACTCCAGGGCATGACCTTTGCTATGCCGGCTGGGTACAAGCCATTCATTTGACTATACCTAGGGGCAGGGTGGCTCGCCCGTCATGTGGCAGGGGAGGGGTGTTTGTTCCCTGGCCCTGCCGTGCTGCCTGTTATGTTTATAGCCCTGGCTGTTATATTAATAAAGAAAGAAAGTGGCCCTTTAGTTACCCAAACCCTTGTGTCCGTCTCTTTCTTCCGTCTGTGGGGGCAAATATACATGGGAAACTATGCTGTTGCTTTGGCAGTGCAGGAAACACAGTTCTGAAGTATTCAGAGCAAGGAGGTTCAAATGCAAATTCTTTGCAGGAGATGGTTTAGAAATCTTGATGAAAATCAAAGGGGATTTATTTGTGTGTGTTTGAGGATACTGTTTGCAATTCAAAATTGACTTACAGCTTGAGTAGATCACATACCACTGCTAGGGTAACAAAAAAAAAGCCCAAAGAAAAAAAAACTTCAGGAAAAAAGCTCACGGAAAAAACCCTACAGACATAAATGATCACAGAAAAAATGCCCACGCAGAAAAATGCCCACGTGGGGAAAAGCCCACATGGAAAAAAGCCCATAGAGAAAAAGGCCCACACAGAAAAAAACCCACATGGAAAGAAGCCCACATGGAAAAATACCATGTAAAGCACCATAGATATTGATAATTGTGGATAACCACGCACCTCCATTTATGAGAATGAACAGGAGAGGTAGAATGAGTAGGAGAGGTAGGAGGCAGCCTGGGTAACATAGGTAATACCTGTTCATTCTCATAAATGGAAGTGCATGGTTATCCACAATTATCAGTATCTATGGTGCTTTACATGGTATTTTTCCATGTGGGCTTTTTTCTGTGTGCGCTTTTCCCATATGGGCTTTTTTCCGCATGGGCATTTTTCCATGTGGGCTTTTTTTCCTGTGAGCATTTATGTCTGTGGGTTTTTTTTTCTGTGGCCTTTTTCCCTTTGAACTTTTTTCCCTGGAACTGACTGCTAGAGACTTCTGCTTCAGAGACAGCACAGGGAATTTTGACTAGAGTTCCTATGCTCTTTCCTGAAATTTGTGGGACCTCTTGATGAATGACAGCAGTCAGTTAGTTAACTCAGGAACCTTTTCAGACTAGTTTGAAAATCCAGTTCCTGTTTGTTTCCAATGAGCTGGCAGCCATCTCCATGATCATGGCTGTGCCACACAATAACACAGACTACTTTATGCTGTCATATGCAGGGCTTTTTTTGAGCAGGAATGCACAGGAATGCAGTTCCGGCTGGCTTGGTGCCAGGGTGTGTGGCCTAATATGCAAATGAGTCCCTGTTGGGCTTTGTCTACAAAAAAGTCCTGTGCGAAACAATGGTGACACCAGGGGGTATGATCTAATATGCAAATGAGTTCCTGTTGGTTTTTTCCTACAAAAAAAAGCCCTGGTCATATGCCATTACATACCACATGAAAAGATGCTGTAAAGTCCAGAAATCATTCACTACATTGAAACCAGCCATCCCCTTGTTATTCACAGAAAGCCATATTGATATAGATCAAGGAAGACACTTAAAACTACATTCAGATGGGCATTTTGGCCCACCATAGGCACCCCCACCACTGGATTAAAAGGGTGTGTTCACACAGCACACATCTGGGCCCCAAGCCATAATCATTGTCTCCTGGCACCTTGACTCCATTTTAAAAAGCCACTGGGTACTTTCCAGTGGCAAACTGCTGAAGTACTTCCATGGTGCATTTCCGGGCCATCTGAACAGCCAGGTCACATCATGGATGTTCCATGCATGTGCATGAGTGGTGTTACTACTCCTCTGGGGTGCACACAACCCATGCCTCTCTAGGCAACTGAGCATGCACCATCTGCTCACTGCAGTGCACCTCAAACTGTGCCAGTTTTTTTAAAGCTGAGGGGCCACTGTCGCAAGCTGCCCATCTGAATACAGCCAAAGTTGCTTTACCACCACATGCTTGATCATCTTATCAAAAAAGAGTATAGAAACAGGGAGTATAGAGGTTGGCCTGATCTTTACGTAAAGATTCCTGTCCTCCAATAATGGATGAGCCATAGTTTCCTGAGAGAAATCTTGCAATCTTCTATGACCTCCAAAGAGCCCCAGAAGCTTTACAGATCATCACCTAATGAGATAAAAGGCCTCTGCTGAAAAGAAAAATCAACACACACACAAACACCCATGGATGCGCAGAATCAGTTTACATGTTCCTCTATGTGCCTCTGACTATTAACTGCTCAAGAAAATATCTTTTTTACAAGTGTATATTTGCCAAATTATACAGCATCCAGCTTTCAAGACATCTGGCATCCCAATAGGTCTAGTAACAGCTGTCTGCTCTGTCAGTGCACAAGCTTTCCAAAACAACTCCCTTCATTTTTCAACTCAGTTATAATACTGGGTAGGACACAGTGGGAAAATTTTACTGTGAATTTTTCCTGACCCATTTCCCCTATTCTCTTAGTGGCCTTTCTATAGTATTTGTTTCTAATTTGCTGAGAGAGTCCTTGAGAATGACTCTCCTTTAAGCTTCACATAGACTATCATGGCTGCAATGTTAGTATCAAAGATCTATACTTCTGTTAAGAAGAGAAGTGGTTCAGAAGATGTCTTCTGTGACAAGGTGACCATCTTATTAGTCACCTCTATAAAACGATCACCTTGATGTTGCATCAGTTTACCAAAACTTTTCCTGCAGAAATGGCACATTGGGCACTCTTAAAGATTTAAACAGTTTTTAAAAGTTTATTTGAACAAACTGGCAGGGAAGGGAATCAATATTTACACAGTATTTGGGATATGGAATTGGTAGACAGAAAGTTACATATAATCACAGAACTGCGTCTTATGCTGCTGAGTAAACAAGAGACGTTTTTAGGCTTAGAGCTGTCTGGCATTCACTGAAGTTGTAACAGATTAACTTCACACTGGTTAGTCACATGGCAGTAGAATTGATGCTAACACATAACATAGGTTTATAGTAAACGAGAAGAAACATAAATATTACTTCCAAGAAATAAACATGGATTTCCATATTTAAGGGAAATTTTACCTGTGATAGCTTTCTTAAGCAACATTACCTAATTTTAAACATTAATCGCAGGAACATGTCAGTACTTTCCTTCACCTTCCAAATACTGTACCTTCCAGTTAAGACTGCAGGTAGTAATGATCAAAACAACTGTGTAAAAAAGATGAAGAAGAATACTTCATGTGGAGAATAATCAGGGGTCGTTTTGTAGAAAGATAGGTGGCGGAGCTCATTAGCATTACGCATTAGCATATGCTCCCTCCCAGCCAAAAGCAACCCAATGCAAGAATGGAGAGCCCTGGGTGAGCAAGGCCTGCTTGAGCTGGTTAAAGATCCAGCCAGCCCAAGCAGACCTCACTCTTCTGGGGCTCTCCTGGGCTTCTCCCCTTCCCGCCCCCCTGTCAAAAGGCCAGCAAGCCACCCGCTGCACAAAATCACATAAGAAGTGGAGAAAGGGTGATGCGGGCTTCTCCAGGGGTTAATGAGGACTGCTGGGACCATGGCAAAGCCCCTGGTGGCTGGCTGGCTGCCTACTCTCCTAATCCAGGGATTGTTATGCAACTGCATCTACTATTCAATGGACAAGGTAGGCAGGGAGGAAGAGGGGGAACCATCAGAAAGGTTCAGGAGCTGCGTTCCTGTGAGCTCCTGCTGATTCTGAGGCCTGAGAATAATATAACTCCAAAATTATGCAAGGGGTTAGTGAAATTGGATGCAGCAAACTCTTTCCTAGTACTAGAACTTGGGGGGACTCATTGAAGTTGTCATGCAGTAGATTCACAAAACATGATGATCTTTCTCCTTGGATTCTAAACCCCCCATGCAAGATCCAGGTGGTACCCAGTTAGTGCTCCCATTAGTTGACTTCTCTAGGCTAAGAAATATTTCAGTTCCATCACCACCATAACCAGCATGGTGACTTTAAGAGCCAGCAGTATATTACAGAGAGGTGCAGCTTTTATTGCTACCTCCTTGAAGTGTATTTAACTGCTATATTTTTATTTATTTATTTTAAGGAATGGGAAAGTCTCCAGGCTCTATCCTCAAAGTCCCCAGCTTTCTGCTATGATGAAACCAACTTTGATGCTTCTTGTTGCATTGATTTCTACCTTGAGCAGGACAATAACACACAAACGTAAGGAAATATCCAACCGTGGGCACCTAGATATCCCCTATAGAGTAATGTCCAGGTACACATTATCCAGGCACTCAAACCATTCTTGGCTGGCAGATATAACCTATTGCATGTAAAGCCTGTTCAGCATTAGTACCACCACTTACAAATGTCCAGTTCCCCGACAGGCATATGCAGCTGTGTTCAGTGGGAAGCCATGCATTAGCCAAGCATGGGAAGAGGAATGAAGAGGCAGAGCCAGTCCTGCTAAGCTAGATACTGGCTGGGCCACTTCCCCATCAGGGTGTGCAAAGTTCCCCTCTAATCAGCAACCCTGCCACACTCATGGAAACAGATGGCAAAATGCCCCCCCAAAAGCTGCTACAGTGTTCCCCAGTGCTATCTCCCCAAAACATTAGCTTGCCAGTGTGAAACTAATTGTTAAAGTAAGATTGCCCAACTCCAGGTGGGGCCTGGATATCTCTTGGAATCACAACAGATCTCCAGACTACAGAGATCAGTTCCTTAAAGAAAAGGACTGCTTTAGAGGGTAGAATATATGGTATTATAGCCCACTGAGGTCAGTCTCCTCCCCACAATCAGCTCAGTCCTTCTCAGGTTCTTCCCCCAAATCTTCAGGGATTTCTGAACTCAGAGTTGGTAACCAAAGGCTAAAGCCTGGAAAAAGTGGTGTTTCCCACAGGCAAGTTCCATAGCTGTGTACCTCTAGTGAGGCAGTTGCTGTTGCTCTGCAGGTGCATGAGCTCTTTCAGCCTATAGCATCACTTCTGCCATCTGAAAGCTCAGGCATTCCCAGAAGGGATAGACAACCAAAGATAAATGCGTTAAATTCACCATTCCCTGTGACACCTAGTCTGCACAGTACAGTCTGCCTAGCACCCATTGCCACACTCAAGATATTCAGATTTTAAAAAACCAGAACAAAGGACTCTCCCTCTGTCTGTTGTGGATTTTGATGGACTGTGGTCTGATAGAAAGGCTCTTGAGCCAACTGTTCCCATTATGATACTGAAAGAGGCCTTTCTGTTTCTTTGTCTCCTCTATGAGCTGAGTATAGTTGATATTCCTTCTCTCCTTCCTATCCACTAGCCAACCTACCAGTTTGGTGTAGTGGTTAAGTGTGCAGTCTCTTATCTGGGAGAACAGGGTTTGATTCCCCACTCCTCCACTTGCACCTGCTGGCATGGCCTTGGGTCCGCCATAGCTCTGGCAGGGGTTGTCCTTGAAAGGGCAGCTGCTGGGAGAGCTCTCTCCAGCCCCACCCACCTCACAGGGTGTCTGTTGTGGGGGAGGAAGGTAAAGGAGATTGTGAGCTGCTCTGAGACTCTTCGGAGTGGAGGGCGGGATATAAATCCAATATCGTCATCTTCTTCTTCATTTGTTCTCCTGTCTTCAGCTTTCCTTCCTTCCCTCCCCTGACAGTCCCCCTGTGGAAAAAGTCTGAGCAAATTCAGCCACTGGTCTGTGTTGAGCCCAGTTGCACAGTGGAGAATCCACAAGGGTTCACCACACTTTCCTATGTATTCCCCTCCCTACACTATTTTCTCTTTTTCTCTCCCTGACAACATCCATATCCTTACCTTTCCATACTGATCTTTTCTCTTTTCCACTCCCCCCCCCGCCCATACTGAGTTATATTTATTCATTTATATCCCACTTTTTCCCACAGTGGTGCCCAAAAGCTGTTTACAGCATTCTACCCTCTTCCCTTTGAGAATAAACCTGTGAGGTAGGTTAGGGTAAGCATGTATTACTAGCCTAAAGCCATCTAGTGAGCTTCCATGGCAGTATGGGGATTTCAATGTGGGTCTCCCAGATACTAGACTGTAATCAGAACACCAAGTTAGCTTTCATGTACAGGTCAGGGGGTGGCTGTTGTTGAACAGTATCAAACAGCCAGACCTGCATTGCAAGTCAGATGGCAGCAAGTCTCATGGTGGCTGTTGCTGGGCCTGGCCCCATAAGTAGGATTGCTGGTTCTGTGTTGAGAAATACCTGGAGATTTGGGGATAGAGCCAGGGGAAGGCTGAATTTGGGCAGGAGGGACCTCAGTGAGGTATAATAGTATTGTAGCCCCCCTGCAAAACAGCCATGTTCTCCAGAAAAACTGGTCTCTGTGATCACAGAGATCAGTTATAATTCTGGGAGAACCCCAGGCCCCACCTAGAGGCTAGCAGCCCTATGGACTATTATAATGACCTTGATTTTTAAAAAAAAAATAAGGAAAGGGAACTGTGTGAGTTTGTATCTGTGCTTTTGTCAAATATAGGGTTGCCAATCCCCAGGTGGGGGCAGGGGATCCCCCGGTTTGGAGACCCTCCCCCTGCTTCAGGGTTGTCAGAAAGCGGGGGGAGGGGAGGGAAATGTCTGCTGCGAACTCTATTATTCCCTATGGAGATTTATTCCCATAGAAAATCATGGAGAACTGATCTGCAGGTATCTGGGGTTCTGGGGGGGCTGTTTTTTGAGGTAGATGTACCAAATTTTCAGTATAGCATCTAGTGCCTCTCCCCAAAATACCCCCTGAGTTTCAAAAACATTGGACCAGGGGGTCCAATTCTATGAGCCCCAAAAGAAGGTGCCACTATCCTTTATTATTTTCTATGGAAGGAAGGAATTGAAAAAGTGTGCCGTCCCTTTAAATGTGATGGCCAGAACGCCCTTTGGAGTTCAATTATGCTTGTCACAGCCTTGAACTTGGCTGCACCCCTAATGTCTCCTGGCTCCACCCCCAAAGTCCGCAGATATTTCTTGAATTGGACTTGGCAACCCTAGTCAAATATTGTCCATGCAGGTTTCTGTGTTTATTGGTTACCATGATGTCATCAGCACTGACTGTCTGCTATATTTGGATAATTAATGGGAAGAGTAGAACTGTAACCTGTACTGAGTCCCCTAAATTGAGGAGAGCCAAAATAGTGATCCCCCCCCCCTTTCACTTCTAATTAGGAGAAAGCTTCTGTATTCATGTTCTTTGTGCAGATGTTCATTATTTCTCATTACCATCCTCAGAACACCCAGCAGAAACATAAATAGAGACTTTTGCATTTGACACTTGTAGTCTGATTTTCTAGATGATGTTACAAAATCATGTTAATGGAATGCTGTTCAGGAAGGCAGCAACAATATTTTGGTATAAAAACCATAGGAACTGAACAAATATATCTGTTGAGTCTATATATCAGCTTAAACTAGCAACTAATTTGTCCAATTTTATATATGCTTCTTTATTTATCTGATTTTTTATGACTTAATTGTTTTATATTGCTTTATGTTTTTAGTTTGATTATAACGTTTTTAGTCTGTGTTTTCTAAAGATTTTTAAAGCTGTTTTCAGCTGGCATTATGGTTATTTTTGTTGTTTAGAGTGGGCTATATTCACTTTTGTACTATGTGTTTTTGTATTGATTTATATTGTCAGTTGTCCCACAAACCTTTAGGCAGATGGAAATTTCACAGGGTAGTTATTTGAGGATAAAATGGAGGTAGGAGAAGGATGTTGAGATATGGAGGGGGTTTAACATCACTTCCAGTAAATATCCAGATGTAACAGCACCATGCCAAACTTGACACGTTGGGAGTCGCCAAAATTATATGGTAAAGCATATTTAAAAAGGAGACTTCAGGTAAAAAACAGTTATTCAAACTCTGCCTCAGAACTGCAATTGTACAATAATATTTTGTTTCTTTAAATTGCAACAGACATCTCAGGTACCAATCCTATATAAGCACTGTTAAGTTTAAAATAAGGAATGAATCCATAGCTGTTTAATTTATATACAAGTAACTTGGAAAGACAACAACAGATAATTTGACATTCTATTTAGATCCCTCATCATATTCATATTCAAATGTAACTTAAGCAGTGGATTGTTTTCTGACTTTAATGTATCTTTCTAAAAAGTACAACAAATCTTCTTTATTTCTCTGTGACAGGATTTAATTTTTTAAAAATATTATCATGAAGTTAGACACATCAGTTTCAAAATGTAACTTTCTCATTTTTATGTACAGCATAACAGAAAGGAGAAGGACTTACAAACATAGCCTCATCACATTAGGGATGCTCTGGTTTTTGAGAAACTATTGTTTATGCTCAGTTTAACCATAGAGTTTGCCCAAAAATGAGAGCATGCCCCGCACAATGTCCCCAACTCAATAACATCACTTCCGGGTGATGTCATTGCATTGGGTATGCAACACAATGTCCCTGCCCACCCCCGAAACACATCCCAAATCCCCCTGCTGAACTAGCAAGAGGGCCTTGCAATCCTATTCCAAAGAGCCAGCAGCCACCCAGATAGACTTAAACTACCATACGTTATACAGATCTGCAAGAACTCTTCATGTAGGCAAGAGTCTACAAGCATACTGTCCTTACACTGAGAAATTTGTGGATCTTTTAAAGGACGTTTTAATAAAGCTTATTCAACACAAAGGCTTGGAAAGGTTTTGTTGGTGCAGTCACTATGGGAAGAAGGAAATAAATGATTTTCCACCAACTTCATCCTCTAATGTAGGTAGGTTAAAACTGCCGTTGATCAGTCCTGAAGTTTTTGTTGTTGTTGTTAATGATGCCCATAGTTCAGCAGGAAGCTACTCATCTAGCTATTCATCACCTAGACCAGAGGTGTCAAACTCAATTTGTTATGAGGGCTAGATCAAACATAAATGTTACTTTATTGGGCCAGGCCATGTGTGCCATAAAATGTAATGCCAGGTAGAAGAGATATAAACACAGACAAATCCAATTAGCAATATTATTTTTTACTCAAAATACGAACAAAAGCAACAGATTCCTAGTAGAGAATAGATGTATTGGGAGCCCACAAAAGCCCCAATAAATGTATTTAATAATATGTAATATTAGTTATTTCACAAGTGATGTCATAAAAGGGGGAGTACCTTACATTTCCATACATACCAATTGGTTGTGGGTTGGGTTAGAGCACTTAATGGACTTCTTAAGGCTCCCAGGCCTTATGTTTGGCACCTCTGACTTAGATTCAACATACTTTGAAAATAAATCATATTACTTGCCTAGTTCCACAAAGACCCTAAGATAGCCAGGGGCTCAGCAGTTTTGTCCGCCCCCTCCTTACTCCCAGAGCTGTTATCTTACACTTTTGAGGTGTGCGTACAGCCCTTTTCAGACATTATGTTCATGCGTAGTGGAGTCTGGCAAGCATACGTTGGGTATGCACACTGCCTACAATTCTCCTGATATGTGGTTGTTGTGTCTTGCATTTCAGTCTCTGAATTTACAACACAGTGTGACTATGCGTGCTGAGGTGACCAGCGGGAAGCCACAGGTCACCTGACTGTAAGGAACGAATGTAGTCTGCCTATGACAATCAGTGGTGGGAAGTTTAACTGGTCAGAATTGGACCTGACCAGAAAGAGGGTTGTTCCAGGGAATGTATATAATAGGGGACCCGGCCCTGCCATGTTGTCTTTGTGATGTACTCGCCAATAAAGCATGTTGCATTCTAAACATCTCCAAATCCAGTACATTACATTGGTATTGCTATATTGTCTGAAAGAAGCAAGGCACAGATTTTGCTCATGCATAAAGCCTCTTTGCATGCTACACTAAATCCTGTTTTTTCAGGGTTCCAATTTGCATATACTGAAGCTGGACGCCCACACATTGCCCCTTTCATGCCATCAGGCAACTATGCACATCAGAAAACCTTCACTTGGCCGTAAGCCTTGCCTTGCAATCCTGTTGTTTTAAAAGGACTTGAAAAGGGGAGATTTCACAATTGTTTAGTTCCTTATGATATTTTCCAGACAACAACTTGTGTTCTATTTAATTTGTTGTTTTCTCCTAAAGACTCTGCATTGGCTTCCAGCTACTTTTTGTATCAGTTCAACGAATTTATTTGGTGGGGAAACATCAGCACATCAGACTGTAGACTGTGCTTTGTGTCTCCTATTTTTCCTGTGCCAGAAGAACGCACACACACTTTGATTAATTTGCCTGCCTCCATCTCCTCCAGTTATCTCTTGAAGACCTACATTATCTCCCTGCCCATTCTCGTTTCATCTTAACTGTCATTTCATTCTAATTTGATGCTCCCTTGCCCTGCTACGGCCTGTACATAAAACAAACCACTGTACAAAATTACTTTAGGGGCTGATATACCATTCAGACTGCCGTTGCCTACATTAGTAGAAAACTAGTATGGTATAATGGTGAGAATATCAAACTAAGAATTCATTCTGTATGGGAATTCCCATGGTGACCCTGAACCGGTCACGCTGTGTCTAATTTACCTCACTGGGTTGTTGTGAGGATGAAAAATATTAAGTCACTTTGGGTCTCCACAGGGAGAAAGGCAAGTGTGACTATTCAGCCACATATTTAAATTTTTAATTAATGTCTTACTCTTTTTAGTTGTAATTTGTGGTTGGTGAGAGATGCTGAATGGTGATTGGGTGAGTGAATATCTAGCTTTGATCACTAAATTGTAATAACCTTTTTGCTTTGGTGCAGGATATTAAACTAGATAATTTTTCATTTTCTGCCAAGAAGGATTCTGTCTTTTCCTCTTTTTGCCACAATAACAGTTCTGTTTCATAGACAAGCAAGATTCTGAAAGTCATTAGATTTTTTTTTCTTTGTATCTCTTCTGATTACTTTCAAATTGCTTGAGTACCAAGATCTGTGCTAATTCCATTATTTATTTATTTGCAAACTTTATTTGGATGCTAAGTACATAAGAACATAAGAGAAGCCATGTTAGATCAGGCCAAAGGCCCATCCAGTCCAACATTCTGTGTCACACAGCGGCCAAATATATATATATATATATACATACACACACACACACACACACACACACACACTGTGGCTAATAGCCACTGATGGACCTCTGCTCCATATTTTTATCTAACCCCCTCTTGAAGGTGGCCATGCTTGTAGCCGCCACCACCTCCTGTGGCAGTGAATTCCGCATGTTAATCACCCTTTGGGTGATAAACATCAATATTATACTACATAAGGCAGTGCTGAATATTATACTACATAAGTGAATGCTAAGCAAGCATCAATATTATACTACATATGTGAGTGCTGCTGGAGTACTTTTCTGGGAGATTTAACTCAGTGATTATAATTCTTGATCTTACAAAGTGCACATCAAAAGAATCTGTTTTGTTTAAATACTCTGTCCACCATGATTAATTTAACTGAACAGGTGAAGGAAAATTCCAGCATGTAATTTTCAACTAGTTTGGGAGTCCGTGTTTAAATCACCATAGCCCCATTTGTATCTAATGCCAGATTAGTAGCTACTGTGGTATCAGCCTTCCCAGATGAATTGCCCACAGTTGTTTAACACAAAAAGGATCATAGCTCAATGTGTTCCATAAATTGTTGCAATTATATACATAGAGCTCCATGAGAGCATTTGATGTACTCTTATTGTGAACACATATTGCAAGATCTGAAGTTCTTCCTAACGTTGAGCCGGAAGATGTTAACGAAGATGTTAACGTTAATGTTAACGAAGATGAAAGGCAGAAGAGATAAAAGGGAGAAAATAATATTTATTAATTAGTTTCAGATACTTAATGGGCCCCTCTTCAAATTTAGACTGTCTAAAATTACCGGCATGCAGTATGGACTGCAGATGGATTAACTGGTTTATGTAAATGGCTGTGAATTTCTAGCAGGTATAGCTTCTTTTTTGAGCTTGAATGACCAGATTCTGGGAATGGAATTGCGCACAGTTGTTTAACACAAAAAAGGATCATAGCTCAATATGTTCCATGAATTGTTGCAATTATATACATAGAGCTCCATGAGAGCATTTGATGTACTCTTATTGTGACCACATATTGCAAGATCTGAAGGGGGGAAACTACTAGAAATCAATAATAATATAATACGTTATGCATTGATAAAATAATAAAAGCACATACTCATAGTAGGAAACCACCATATGAGTGGTGCAAAAGGTCACCTTTTAATTATGGTATCATTTGATCTGTTGTTTTTATTGTTGAAGCAAAGGTGTGAAAAACAACAGACACATTTTTCTCATTGATTATTCTTGAAAAATGAAAAGCAGACATGGACTCTGCCTGCCTAGGTGAAACAGACCCATTAAGAGTTTTATTATGTTTTATTTAAGATTTAAAGGCATATTAACCTTATGTTGGCCTTCAGTGCAGAATTAATTGTGTGAAAAGCAGTGTTTGTTTTCTCTGAGTTTAATTCTAAGTCTATAAATTCTAAAGTATAATATGAGCAGACAGCTACTGAAGCAGTGCTGTATTGGAAGCCCCATATATTCACAGGAAAGTGGTAATTAGAAATGAAGCCAAGGCTTATAGTTTCTGAGCCGCTGGAATAAGGGTGACACAACACAAACACTCCAGTGAGTTGTAGTCTAAGGAGTTTCATGTTCCTAGTGCAGCCAAACTGGACTCTGCCAAGTAGAAATCTGATCCTTAATCATTCAGAGAAGGCATGTAAACCAACTAGGGTTCCCAAGTCTAACTCAGTCAGTCAGTCAGTCAGTCAGTTTATTGCGGCTCTAGGCCAATCAACAACAACAACTCATCAATAACAGTACAACACAACACCAAGCCAAAATATAACACAACAATATAAAACTATGTACAACCATCAAAATAGTAATAAAATTATCTGACGTAGGCAACACTTAACTAAGGGCACCTTCTTTCAAATACAAACAGCATTAAGTTTCTTCCTGTCAAGGTCGGCAACATATAGAAACTTAGCAAGATCCAGAGAAAGTTGATCACTCCCATCCCCTAAGAGGAAGTAAATGACTTGGGCCTGATTCAAAGATTTAGCTAGCATTAGATGGTTCCGCAGAAGTCTGTACCTTGCCTCTGTGTGGAAAAGACAGTTCAGAATGAGATGGGGAACCGTATCGACCTCCTCCAGGCCGCACGGACGTCTAACTCAGAAAATACCTGGGGACTTTGGGGTGGGGCTGAGAGACTTTGGGGGTGGAGCAAGAGACTTTCCCATTCCCTAAAATAAATAAATAAAAATACAGCAGTGCAGTTCTCCTGAACACAGTCTTCCTCATCTCCCAGCAGCTGGCTGCACTTCTACTTCTACTCTCTCTCTCTCCCTCACACACATGCACACACACACTCAAAGCTGCCAAAATAAACACAGTTTGTAAGCACACACTTTGTGGTCTGGCTGGGGCAATTTATTCACCATGTGAGTTGTTAAATGCTTTTTACTCAACCAAGTTCTTCAGACTAACACATGGAAACCAGAGGTTCTACTTTAGTATTTATTCTCCATTTTTCTGTGCAAAGGGACTGTGGAACAAATGGATGAACAGGGCTGCTTCTCTTTCCTTTCTCACAACAGCCATGTTGTTCTGCAAACTCAACCCACCCCCCTTCAGCCTGACTCTGGAGATTTAAAGGCACACACACCTTTCTAAAAGCAAGCTGTTCCCAAGCATCTTCTTAAGCCTTCTGAGGTGAAAAGGCATATGGTTGCTGTTGGGATGGGACTTCCCTCCACTAGCCATCTGGCTGGGGGTGGAAAGAGCCTGCAAAACTGAAGATCCTCTGCTGGGATCTGGGGATTGGCAAGCCTAAACCCAACCCATCTTGAGTTATCTTAAAACAAATATGGATGTTTAAGTATTTTAATATATTTACAATGCAATCTATGCAAGCTTGCTTCAGTCCAAAGCCTATTGAAATCAATGGGCTTTTGAATGGAGTGTCTCCGTATTTATATTTATAGCCTACCTTATCTCCTTGGGACAGTTTACTTTCCTTCTAGCTGCTATCCTGGATTTTAAAGAGCAAGGGCAAAAATTAACTAGCCCCATACTTTAATGACCTCATTTACAGACATTTGCTCTATATGATGGTTTTGTCCTGAGAAGCTTATTTAGCACTGGTAATGAACATAGGTGCATAGCTGCTGTGGAGGAAGGAACACGTCCACTTCATTGCACATTGCTGCAGTCAGAGAACCCACTGAGAATGAATAATATTGCCAAGGTCCTGTAATTTCTTTGTTCTTGGCAATGGGTTTCAAATACAGAATCAAAATTGAGGACCTGAGAAATTACTTCTTCACAGCTGCTAGAAATTAACATTGTTTTGCCACTTAAACAAAAACAGAGTTCTGGAGAATAATGAGGTGGTTTATGCAGATACAGACTTAAAAGTCATTTCTGCTTTTCTGTTTACACCAAATGTTGTTATATCCATTTGTTGCCATATTTCACAGCTCTGGTAAATGAGAAAGAATTACTCCTAAATTTTAAATTAAAAAAAAATTGTTCTTGGCACTGAACAAGAAAGAAAGGAGAGTTATTAGGGGGAAAGCCCAATCATAAATATTTCAAATTGTAACATTATAACATTAACAAAGATCAATAGCTTTCCTAGTGGAATTCATTAAAATCATTAAAATCTTGAATCTCAAAAAACCACAGTAGTGTGGGGTCTTCTTGACATCATATCAGGGGTTTTGCAAAACTGGAAACGAACAGCCCATCAGAGGCTTACTAACCTCCAGGTGGGTCTGGCAGTCCCCAAGAATTACAAGTAATCTCCAGAGTGAAGGGATGAGTTTCCCTGAAAAAAAATGGTGGCTTCCTGTATGGCATCACAACCTTGCTGAGTTCTGTCCACCCCAACCCTGTCCTCCCCAGGTGCCACCCCCAAATCTCCAGGAATTTCTCAAGCCAATCTATCATGCGGTTCTACAATGCAGCATCCTCTGTACAAGACCCATGTAAAGAATGGGAATTCTATATCAGCGGATTGGATATGTTTTCATTTTATTTATTCCTTTGCTTACTTTAAGTCCCAATTCTTCTTTTCATACAGTTCAAAGCAGCTTCCACCAGGCTTTCAGTGATCTTCCATCCAGAAATGAATCTTTTAAGCTTCAAAAATGGTATACCATGAGGTGCTCCCCAGACATTCAATTCAGATGAGCAGAGGTGAAATAAACAAGAAGGTGGGGTAATTCATAATAAAGTGGTGATTCACAGTGCCAGAACAAATAAATCATGGAGCAGTTTTAATCATGTCACATGTGGGATATATGAGCATTTTTTTCCCTTTACAAGACAATAAAATCCTTACTATATTAATGCTATTTGTTTTTATATACTTTAAGAGATACAATGAATTACCCTCAGATAATAGAATAATAGAATCATAAAGTTGTAAGGGACCTCCAGAGTCATCTAGTCCAACCCCCTGCACAATGCAGGAAACTCACAAATACCTCCCCCTAAATTCACAGGATCCGCTTTGCTGTCAGATGGCCATCTAGCCTCTGTTTAAAAACCTCCAAGGAAGGAGAGCCCACCACCTCCTGAGGAAGTCTGTTACACTGAGGAACCACTCTAACTGTCAGGAAGTTCTTCCTAATGTTGAGCCGGAAACTCTTTTGATTTAATTTCAACCCATTGGTTCTGATCCTACCTTCTGGGGCCACAGAAAACAATTCTGCACCATCCTCTACATGATAGCCCTTCAGGTACTTGAAGATGATGATCATATCACCTCTTAGCCACCTCCTCTCCAGGGTAAACATGCCCAGCTCCTTCAACCTTTCTTCATAGGACTTGGTTTCCAGGCCCCTCACCATCTTTGTTGCCCTCCTGTGGACATGTTCAAGCTTGTCTATATTCTTAAAATGTACCCAAAACTGAACACAATACTTCAGGTGAGGTCTTACCATCACTTCACTTGATCTGGACACTATACTTCTGTTGATACAGCCCAAAATTGCATTTGCCTTTTTAGCCACCGCATCACACCGTTGACTTATGTTCAGCATATGGTCCACTAAGACCCCTAGATCCTTTGCACATACTACTGCTAAGACAAGCCTCTCCCATCATATAACCATGCATTGGATTTTTCCTAGCTAAATGCAGAACTTTACATTTATCCCTGTTAAAATTCATTTTCTTGATTTTAGCCCAGTTTCCCTGCCTGTTGAAGATCATCCTGTATCCTGTTTCTGTCTTCTACGGTATTTGCGACCCCTCCCAATTTAGTATCATCTACAAATTTAATAAGCATTCCCTCTATTCCTTCATCCAAATCATTTATAAAGATGTTGAACAAAACAGGTCCCAGGACAGATCCTTGAGGCACTCCACTTGTCTGTTTCTGGTGGCTGTGCATTCAATGAAATCCAAGAGCTGGAGTTTGTGACTAGGACTCTCTCTCTCTGTAACAAGCTATATACACTAATGATGCTAAATCAATTGTTCAGCATACTAAGATTATTAAGACCTCTCATTCCCATTCCCCTGCTGGCTCTTCTCACTGCTGCTCAGCTGGGTGGCGAAGAGGAATAGAGGGAGGAATTAGTGTCATATTAAACCATGGAGTTCGGGGTGAATGCTTGGATATAATCCCTACACAATTATGTCACTTGCAATGCATGCCATAAGTAAAGTCACTGCGTCATTGGTGCTGTCTTGTCTCTGGCAATCCCCTTAGCTAATTCTCTCACTGGTTGGCAGTTATGATAAGAGTCCTTACAAGTCATTAAGAACATGCTCAAACAAGTCAAAACAATTAGGATGAAAGGAAATTGTTACACTTTTTTCCTTTTCTGACAAATGTTAACAAAAAGGAAAAAAGTACCCCATCCCCCATGCTTCTTTCTTTTGTTGGAAAAATATTTTGATAGGTTTCATATAGAACAGTTCAGTTCATCAGGTCAAATCTGAGTCCTAACCACTGCTCTGATCTCTTTCTTACCTTTGAAGCTACCACTGTCAAGCCTCTTGTTTTGATTTACATAAATAAAAGAAATTTGCTAAGATTCCAACCTCCATTTTGTTAATACCAGCATAGTAAATATTCTGTTTGTCCATGAACATTTTGTATGGAATATGGATTGTTATTTTTAACTATTATTATAATGTACTCAGGCCAGTTCAATGTCACTCTGCAATTAAAAGGTAATGGTTTAAAAATATATGTTGATCCTTTATGTGGGAAATGAGGCCCAGGGGTTAACTAGTTTTCCTTCGAATAATTCTTGATGACTTAAAAAGAAAAGGTTAATACTGGTTCAAAGTGGAAGAAAGAAGGGAGAGCTGCCCACACCAATTCCCTGTATATTTCTTCTGGGTTTGCCAGAAAACAGAATACATGAATACGGAATATTGTACAGAATACATGAAAATACTCATTACTGAAACTGTTTCTTCAGTCCAGGCCAAGGTAGTTTTTGAAACTATATTTTATTAGAATAAATCTCTTGCCAACACTGGCTTTACATTTCCCTTGAAACTCATTTGTATGCTATCAATGACAGAACTTTTTGTTATTGTCTTATATTTGTAGAGCGGTCTTGCTAAAGAGTTAACGGGTTATCAGCTCCTGTAGTCATTTTAAATGTTTTGATGAACTGTATCTTTGTAATGAAGGAAGTGATTAATTATTGTGCCCTTTTTATGACTGTAAGCCTGCCAGGGGTATTGTGCCTTTCCAGTATGAACTTGGAGGGGGGAAATGAACCCATTAAGCAAATTTCCTAAATATGGCTTGCTTACAAATATACAAATTTATTTTCTTCTCATTCATTTTTCCAACATGCAATATTTTGTTGGGTTTCCAATGTTTTGTTCGATTTATGTTTTTTTTAATAAAAAGGGGAGAATAGGAATCCTGAATTTGGCAATTTTTTAATTAATGTTATTCTCTTATGGTAAGAACACACAAGTTGCCTTTCTAGACCAAACCAGATGGAATCTTGCATTCTGTTTCCAGAAAGTTCATAGGCAAGATATAGATAACTTTTCTCTTGTTAGTCCACACCTTAGATATTCTTAGAAATATTGCCTTTGAATCCTGAGGCCACATTTAACTATGATGGCCGATAAAGTACACAGCCTCCTATGGTTTTTTTTCCTAATTTTTAAAAGTTGCATAAATTGGTTGCCATATCCATATCTTGTGGTAGTGAATTTGTAAAAATTATTCATATGATTTGTAAACAGTTGTTTCTGTTTGTCAATCTTGAATGTGTTGTCAATCAGCTTTGTTGGCTGATCCCAGTAGAGATGGAGAAATACAAAAATACTAAGGAGGGGCTGGAAATGAATGCTCTAAGTTTGTAACCCTCCAAGCCAAGCCATACTATTGTTCAAAATTCCTCTCAACTCATAATTATTTAGCACAAGCATTCATCTTGAATTTTCCTGTCTCCCAATTTTCTACCCTTTATTGAGCTTACTAAAGAGGGAAGTCTCCTTTATTGTAGCCAACTGGCCCTCTGAAGGCTAGTGAGATGGAAAAAAATTAATAAAATCACACTGGTAGAACAAGTCACTTCCAGCAAATACCCAGAAATGGCATCAGATTGCCAGGCAGATGATGAGTTGATGCTCCAGGATTTGGTCAAAACTCTATGGTTATATAGCTTTGACCAGGGTTCATTTTGCAGAAAAATAGGTGGTGGAGCTCATCCAGGGATTGTTATGCAGCTGCACCTACTAGTCAATTGACAAGGTAGGTAGGTGGGGAGGAGGAAGGGGAACCCTTAGAAAGGTTCAGGAGCTGTGCTCCTGTGAGCTCTTGCTGAATCCGAGGTCTGGCTTTGACCAAATCCTAGAGCATTACTTCAAAAGCATACTGGTGGTCTGATGTCACTTCCAGTACTCTCCATATGTGACCTTACACTGCAAGTGTGAGGCCATTTCCAACACCTCCCCCACTGGTTGCGGCCATGACTTGGCAACCCTATTACCAAATTGAGAGGGAAAGAACAAAAATGGAAGAAAAGACTACAACCAAGGAATACTTAAGTGTTTCTACATTGTTGATGTGATCAAAGAGTGCTAGCAATAGTAAATTTGGTCTTTCTGGGTTTGGTAAAAATATCACCAAAAGCTTGATCCTCCCCGTGACAATTCTCCATAAATGCTTAAACTTGGTTTATCCCACAGACATGTAGGATTTTATACAGATTCACTAAATATAAACATATTTATTAGAGATGAACTTTTGGAGTGTAACTAATGAGAATTTGATCTTAATAGGCCCTGTTTGTTATTTTCAAATTAGTAACTAATTCAAATGGAATTATGTATGTCTTTTGAATCTGAGCTACTAGGCCAGACCTTGTCTTTTTTGATGATGATAAATCAGCATAGGGTTGCCAAGTCCAATTCAAGAAATATCTGGGGACTTTGGGGATGGAGCCAGGAGACTTTGGGGGTGGAGCCGGGAGCAGGGGTGTGACAAGCATAATTGAACTCCAAGGGAGTTCTGGACATCACATTTAAAGGGACTGCATACCTTTTAAATGCCTTTCTTCCATAGTAAATAATGAAGGATGGGGCATCTTCTTTTGGGACTCATAGAATTGGACCCCCCAGTCCAATTTTTTTTAAACATGGGGTATTTTGGGGAGAGGCACTGGATGTTATACTGAAAATGTGGTGTCTCTACCTCAAAAATAGCGCGCTCCCCAGAGCCCCAGATACCTGCGGATCAATTCTCCATTATTTCCTATGGTAATTAGACTCCATACAGAATTACAGAGTTTCCAGCAGACATTCCCCTCCCCCCCCTACTTTCTGATGACCCTGAAGCAGGGGGAGAGCCTACAAACCAGGGGATTCCCTGACCTCCATCTGGGGATTGGCAACCCTAAATCAGCACATGAACACATGAAACTGCCTTATAGTGAATTAAACCTCCCTACAACTTCCTTTACAGTTGCTAATTATTTGGTTACTATAAGAAATACCAAACAGAGGCTTTTAATTCTTTTGGCAACATGTAATTCATTCCCAACAGCCAAATACACAGGAAAGCTTAAAAGTATTCCCTGGATTGAAAGAAGCTGTTCTTGTGCATCTGGAGCAATAGAGACCAGCTCCATGTGCTGTTACACTCCTTTTTTTATTGAATGTGATACATTAGGATTTCTTGTCAACTCTGATATTCAGTGCTTTGATAATTATATTATTCTGAAACTATTTTTTTTTCCAAATGATGTGGACTGGCTGGAAGCTGTTGCTAGATTTTTTATATTTTTAAATAATCTTAAATGAGCCAAATTATACTGAGGTCTTTGTTCAAAATATTTATAAATACTGCAGTTAATTAACATTAAGCCATGTCAAACCTGCTTAGGTAACCATTTGCCATAAGCCATAGTACTGAGATCTGAAATTATGAATGATTCAGTTTTCCATAACCTTCATATTGTACTATTGTGTATTTTGCCATCTGTTTAATTGAAATGGGTCTATTGCTGTGGCTTTCTCAAATAGCCACCTGATTTGACAGAATAATCTTAATGTTCCCTTAATAGTTTTGGGACTACCTAACTGAACAAATTGCTTGTAGGCAGGACTTTTTTGGGTAGAAAAAGCCCAGCAGAAACTCATTTGCATATTCATCCATACCCCCTGACACACCATTGTTTTACACAGGGCTTTTTTGTAGAAAAAGCCCAGTGGGATCTCATTTGCTTATTAGACCACATCCCCTGATGCCATGCCAGCCAGAACTGCATTCCTCTGCGTTCCTGCTAAAAAAAAAAAAAAGCTCTGCTTGTAGGGGTGAGAGATCTCCAACTAGTGTTTTGTAAGATCTGAAAGAAATACCAATTTCCAGCTGAGAGTCTATGTATTTTGCAATATAAATGTGATAGACAAACTTTGCAGTGTTCATTTTGTGTTGAGTTGAACCCTCATTTGACCATCTCTGGACTAGCACAAATTAGGGTGGAGAACTGTTGAACCAGCAAAGACTAGACAACATCTGTGAGCTTCTATATGGAGGTAAAAAAACCACTGCTTCCTGTAGGCAGCTTTGTATAGTGGATCCTACAAATAGTGGTGCTGTCCTCCTTCATGAGACTGGAGTACAGAACACCTCAAGAGTCCAGCATGTCCTCCTTCACCTGATTCAGGCTTCAGCTGTGACTGTCCACCTTCCTTGTTTTTGGGAGTGCTGGAGGTGGACTGGTCTACTCAGGCAGTTCCTGGTCAGCTTGTTCCTCTAGTTTTTGAAAGGGAGCCTGCTATAGTATAAAGAATGCAGTGGTTCCTCTTTAAGTGTTGGAATGGAAGGAACCCTGAGTATATTTGGAACCATGGGGGGGGGAGGGTCCCTCTGCCCATGAGAATTCTTTGTGCTCTGAGGAAGTTGACATTGGGCCAGGACATCTCCTGATGACTATATTAATCCTTATAAGGAACATAGAAGATGGGAGTTTACAAAGGATCCCTACTGACTAGAACAAAGAAGCTGCAGGAAATAAGAGTTAGAAGTTATTAGAGATAATTGAGGGAAGCCAATGGGATTCAGTTCTTAATTGTACAGTTTGAAATTAAAGTCTGATAAATCAGAGATGCTACTGCTAGGAAAGCTGAGGTGTTGAAGGACATGTGCTTCCCACATTTGATGGGGGTCCAACTGACACTTGCTAACTCCGTTAAGAGTATAAGGGTTATAATAAATCAAGCATTATTATTGGAGAAGCAAATTATTGCAGCTGGAAAAAATGCTTTTTTCCATCTTAATTTAGCCTGGATGATGGCTTCCTACTTTGATCCAGTCGATCTGGCCACATGGATCCATGCCACTGTAACTTCAAGGCGAGACTACTGAAATGTGCTTTACATAGGTCTGCCCTTAGGCAGGAACTCACAGGAGCACAGCTCCTGAACCTTTCTGAGGGTTCTCCTTCTTCCTCCTCATCTACGTTGTCCATTGAACAGTGGGTGCAGCTGCATAACAATCCCTGCATTAGGAGAGCAGGCAGCCAGCTAGGCACCAGGAGCTTTGCTACACCCCCAACAGCCCTCATTAACCCCTGGAAAAGCCCACACTACCCTTTCTCCACTTCTTATGTGATTTTGGGTGGCGGGTGGCTTGCTGGCCTTTTGACTTAGGGGGGGCAGCAAGGAGAGCCCCAGGTGAGCGAGGCCTGTGTGGGCTGACTGGATCTCTAGCCAGCCCAAGCAGGCCTTGCTCCCCCAGGGCTCCCCTTTCTTGCGTCGGGTTGCTTTTGACTGGTGAGGGGGCAGCATATACTAATGAATTATGCTAATAAGCTCCACCACCTAGTTTTCTACAAACGACCACTGTATATTGTACTCAGTCTTCAGTCATTCCATTAGTTACCAAACAATTACCAGATTCAATTGAAGGTACTGATCATCACCTACAAAGTCCTTCATGGCCTTGGTCCCACATAGCTGCAGGACTGCCTCTCCTACTGTGCCCCACTGCATAAGTTGCACTCATCTGAGCAAAACCTTCTGAGGGTGCCACCTTGTAAATGGGTAAGATCAACATCTTCTAACTTTTGTAGTCCTAGTCCTATTGCACCGGATGTCTTATGCCAGGGGTGGCCAACGGTAGCTCTCCAGATGTTTTTTTGCCTACAACTCCCATCAGCCCCAGCCAGCATGGCCAATGGCTGGGGCTGATGGGAGTTGTAGGCAAAAAACATCTGGAGAGCTACCGTTGGCCACCCCTGTCTTATGCCATCTGACTGAATTGTCTCTATACATATTTTGTAATCTGCCTTGAATCTCAGCAAGAAAAGTGGGATATAAATGACATTAATTAATTAACTTATCATGTGGAATCAGAAGTAAGATGCCAATAGATGTCTGATGCAAGAGTAGAGGCCACTGATATGAAGAGTACCACTGAAGGACCCGAGGTCTAACTGCACACACATTTGTCATCTACCACTAATGAGCTCCACCACCTATTTTCCTACAAAATGACCCCTGTATATCACACTCAATTTTCAGTCACTTCATTAGTTAGTCAGCCATGCAAAATGGGCAAGTATAGTCTAAAGACAAAACAAGCATGCTCCCACAAGGATTAAAACACCTCTTCCTTATGTTTTTTTTTTTGCTTATATCAGGGATAATTTATGAGTAGCAGGAACAGGGGGGAAGCATTGTAGGATACTGTGCACACAACAATTATGAACATTCAAAAACCAATCATTCCTCCCCTCCAAAGATATGCCCTATTTCCTTAAAAAAAAGAAGCCTAAAAATAGGAGGAGGCATTGAGCATCCCAAGTTAGTAGTACAGATTTTAGAGACTAAAAGAATGCTTAGAGAACTATGAATTTGGAAAAGGCTAGATATATTAGAGTCCAGTCATGTTTTGTCTCTCTCTTGGAAGATATTAGTAGGTATTTTTATATATATTTGTAAAGAAAGCAAGAAGTATGAAAGTGCAGTATGTCTCAAGTGTTTTCTCTTATCCAAAAGAAGTTAAGCCTGATAATGCTGCTCCTGAAACTTCTCACTGCTCAGAAGTGGGGCCCATAAACACATTTTCTTTAGAGAGAAATGGAGAGCTAGTGATGGAGCTAATGATAGCAATCAAGGGGAAAAAACCCAGAGCACTGAGGCAGCAGTTTGCAAAAGAAATTAAAGCTGCCATGTAGACAAATCTGGAATTCCTGAGGGTTCTGCACAAAAATAGGAGTCATGTTTGTTCGGCAATTACAAGGAGTCAAAGTGAACTGAGAAGCTAAGAGCAGAGCAACCACTCAGGTGTAGCTGAGTTCTGTGAAGTGGTGAGCAGCTGACAGACTTAGGGTATGTAACATCACAGTCAATCAAAGGGTAGCGTAAATCTAGAAACCTTCCAGCAGTGATAAAATTGCAAAATACGAGGAAAATACTCAGGAATGGGGCAATTGAGACCAGAAACAAATAGGAAACCAACTTGGCTGTTTCAAGGTTGGTGATCTGCGCCTGTCAAAAAGGGCAAGCTGCTACATTTTATCCTAGTTGGAGTTTCTGTAATAACAGAGTTGGATAACTCTGGCTGGAGTTTCTGTAAGTGTAGCCGCACATGGAAAATGTTATAATGTTATAGATATATATACTGTTATAGATAGACATGGTGATATTACCCTCTTCCCTCCCTCACTTGTAGAATGTTCCCTTTTGTCTTCTTTCTTGATGAACAGCCCATTATCTATTTTCTTCTTATTTGTTTGTGTATGGCTGTCCCATTATATATTCATTTTTTAATGCTGGCCCAGCCTAGGGAACTGAGGGAAGAGACAAAATCATCTTCATATATTCTGCTTTTGAAATGGCATACAAGAAGCTTCAGAAAGTTCAAAATAAAATGTTTTCTGTAACTTGGAGGAGAAAAGTCAGGTGGAATCAGCTGTAGGCTGTATGAGGTGAAGAGATAATAAACTTTTCATTCACAGAAACACCTGATAATTTGTTGCAAACAAGTAAGTGTTTCTGCTGTTCAACAAGGTCTTTAAAATGTTGAGGAGAGAGGCTTTCTTTTCACTTTCTACTTGAACACTCAATCTTAAGTCTGAGTTTCTCTGACTCTTAAATCTTTAGAAGAGAGGAACAAACAACTAAGCTCCACTTTCCTTCTTTTTATACAAACCAGGAACCACTTATTTCTTTAAGAGCTATTTTCCTTCTTTAAATGGACAGAAATCACTTCTCTGTACCAGAAACTATCCCCCCCTTTTTTTTTGCTTGACTGAGGATCTTCCTTGATCCACTCACTCTCTTAGCCTCTTTCCCAGTTCATAGTTGCTTCATTGTCTGTTATTCAACTGTCATTCCCCAGCTGTCATGCTGTAACTCACTCTCTCAACAGAATTCCATTCAAACAGCCTTTCACCCAAAGGTTCTCAGGCATTACACTTTGACAGTCCACCACAGAAGTCCATACTAGATGCTACAAAGACATGGATCAGTGAGCACAGGTCAGCATATTCTGCACAGTAATAAAGATACTTTAACCTCACAAGCAGGACAGAGAGAATGGTATATATAGGCCATCCCTGTTGATTCTTTGAATGATAATCACTAGTGGTAAACCAGCAGTTTGAAGATGGAAATTCTCACCCATTCACATCAGAAAGAATTCTTGCTACTAACTGACTTGGTGCTTAATTGTTGTTTTATTTAAAGAGCATGTATTAGTCCTAAGGCTCATTATTCCTAAAGTGAATGCAATGAAGAATATTTCTTGTTCATTTAATAAAAATGACAAATTCAATATTCAATAATTCAAAATTATTCAAACAGTAAACAAGGTGTTCAGGAAACACTGTATTTGCTTTAGCAGCTGTGCTATGTGAATCTTGCGATGCAAAATTATTCCTGAACACTGGGAACAGATGCATGAAATCGAAACACTGGGGTAACATATGAATTTTGCAAAGAACAGGGGTTTCTTGATTTGCCCTTTTAACCCAATTCCAGTGTTAAATGTATGTCTAACTGGGTGGTTGTGGTAACATGAATTGCACTTTCATTGCACTGATTAAAAAAAAAAAAAAACCCTACAATGAGGGGCTACAGAAAATGTCTCTTATAGTATCTGTGTACAACGCTGCGTGCCATTCTGCAATTTAACAACAAGTATATCACCATTGCAGAAATGTGTCATTTGTTGCCCACAGATGCTTTTACGTTCTGAGGTCTAATTCGTTTTACTAGTTGAGAGAGTCAAGGGTAAATACCCACCCAAACATTGTCATTATAGGAAAAGCTTTTTCCCCCTCATTCTCCTTAGCTCCCCCACCCCCTTAGCCCCGATACTGGCTGCCTGAAACTGTTCTGCTGGCAGACCAAGAAACAAAGTATGCTTTCAAATTGTTTCACAGTACATCTCTGTAATTAATCAGTAGAGTGCTCTGAAGTCTAGTCAGCATCTCCTTTAAGATTTACTGTGTCATATTCAGAACTGTTATTCATATATTGGGAAAGAATAAAGAGGGTTTTTTGTTTTGTTTTTACTTCTTGTACAATAGCCAAAGCCTTCCTTTTAAATCTTGCTATGTCAGGACTACCAATAGGCACCAGTATAATCGTGATGGAGCATTTCTATTATTGGCAGGCACAGCCTGACGATCAGCAAGAGATGGGAATAGGGGGCAGCTATCAACACCAACATGACATCAGTTCTGAGAAACCCAGAAATTATGTTTCTCCTCTAGGAATTACCAGAAACTCTGTAATGAAACCATAAAACTTCCAGTGATTCCTAGAAAGAGGTGTGGTGTCACTTCTGAATTTTCCATGGAAGTGATGGCATGCTGTCAGCCCAACAGCCATTTTTAAAAATGCTTTTCCCACTGTCACCCAGAACAGTAGCAGGAAAGAGCATCTGGGGTGGGGAATCCCCTGCTGGAGGGCCGGCAACCCCAAGCATTTCCATTTCTCCCACCTTCAGGTGCTGCCATATATGGAATGAGAAATGCCAGATGTTCAAGTTGGATTCTGAAGAGGCACTAGAGATCATATTGCAAATTTATGTTGGTTATTGGAGCATATGAAGGAATTTCAGAAGAAAATCAACTTGTGTTTCATAGATTACATCAAAGCTTTTGACTGTGTGGATCATAAAAAGCTATGGTTGGTTTTAAAAGAAATGGGTATGCCACATCTGATTATTTTGATACACAAGCTATATACTGGACAAGAGGCTACTGCTAAGACAGACAATGGAGAAACAGAATGATTTCAGTATGGCAAAGGTGTCAGACAAGAATGCATTTTATCTCTCCATTGGTTCAATCTATATGCAGAACATCTCATAAGGAAAACTGGATTAGATCTGGATAGAAGAGGAGTGAAAATTGGTGGAAGGAACATTTACAATTTAAAATATGTACATAATACCACATTATTGGCAGAAAACTATGAAGACTTTGAAACACCTACTGATGGTTAAAGCAAAAAGCACTAAAAAAGGATTGCAGTTGAACATCAAGAAGATAAAAGTAATGACTACTGAGGAATTACACAACTTTAAGACTGACAATAAAGAAATTGAATTTGTATAGATTTTCTATTCTTTGGCTCCATTATCAACCAAAAGGGAGACTGCAGCCAAGAATTCAGAAGGAGATTGAGATTGGGAACAGCAGTCATAAAGACGCTAGAGAGGATTCTGATGTAAGGTTGTGTTGCTGGTAACCAAGAGCAAGTTAATTCATACTATAGTATTCCCCATTACTATGTGTCTGCGTGAAAGTTGAACAATGAAGAAAGCTGACAGGAAGAATTTTTATTCTTTTGAAATCTAATGGAGAAGAGATGCCATGGACCACCAAAAAGACCAGTAAGTAGGTTCTAGATCGAATAAAGCCTGAATTCTTCCTATAAGCTAAAATGAACAAATTGAGGCTATTATACTTTGGTTACACTATGAGAAGACAAGATGCACTAGAAAAGACAATAATGCTAGGAAAAGTTGAAGGCAGCAGGAGAAGAGGAAGACCCAACATGGGAGGGAGTGACTTAATCAAGGGAGCCATATCCCTCAGTTCGCAAGACCTGAGCAAGGCTGTTAATGATAGAGCATTTGGGGGGCTGTAATTCATAGGCTCACTGTAAATCAGAAGTGATTTGATGCATTTACCTCACACACAGGTGCTGCAGGTGGAAGTTCGTAACCTCTGCAAGAGGATCTGTTTTATAATGAATGTATCAAGCTTCCATAGAAATATAGGCTGAAGTTGAGCATTCTTAAGTAGGTATCAAGAAAAAGTTGGATTTCAGATTGGGGAGAAATGTTAGAATCCTGTATGAAAAGTCATCAAATATATAAGAAACGTAAATAATAGTTTGGTTTTAAAAGGTAGTGCTTAATATTAAGAAATTGTAGAGTTATATCAGGTAAAAATGAGGTGATTTTACTTCCCAGAGGAAAGTAAATAGAACTGCCAGGCCTCCTGCTGAAAACGACAACCATTGTGTACACCATAAAAATATATACAAAATAATTCTTAAAGTCTATATTAATTTTAAATAGTACCAAATACACAGTATATCAAAAAGTTTCACAAAAGGAAAGGATCCACAGTATATCAATGTCCAGAGAATGTCCAGTCCTTCTCCCTTCTTGTTTAATCCTGTGTAGTATCCAAATTCCTTATAAATCCTGGCTCCAAAGGTGATGTTCCCTTATGTGCCCGTCAACTTGGATCACGTTTCGCATAAAATGCTTCCTCGAAGAGCCAATCTCCTGAATTTTTCTCTTTGACGTCAACTAAGACCATTTAATCATTTGATTAAGTGGTCTTCGTTGACGTCAAAGAGAAAAAAATGATTAAGTGGTCTTAGTGGACGTCAAAGAGAAAAATTCAGCAGATTGGCTCTTCGAGGAAGCCAATCTGGTTGTTTCAGCCACCCCAACATGAAGCAGGCCACATTCTGGATTTGATTTTCTGTGCAGATCATTATCTGGATACTGAGGTTAAAACTGGGCCAGTGCCATGGTCAGATTATTTCCTCCTGAAGGTCAATCTGAGATTTAGGACTCCTCTGCACATAGGCAGGGAGCAGATTTGTGCTTGCCTGTGGACACTTATGGATACATTTGGATTACAGAATGCTCTGCAAGATCTCCCAGGATGGTCAGCAGTTCACTCAATGAGTTTACAGAGACTGTGAATAGAATCTTCAGAAGGCCATCAACCAAATTGTTCCCCATCACCCTCTGTGCCTTTATGCCTGTTACGCTGCATGGTGCACTGAGGAGCTTAAAGAATTAAAGAGGCTATTCAGATGTCTAGAGCAATCTGAGCTTTGAACTTGTGACAAAGCCGTGCCTATGAGCATCTATGAAATGGCACCTAAGAACTGACAGTCTTTGGGCAGCCAAGTGAAATTAGAGGCTAGCAGTGTCAGGTTGCTTCATCCTGAAGAGTGCTGTTTTCTGATCCAACAAGATATGTGGCATTCTAAAGCTTTTGAATAGCACTCCTGGCTACCTGCTATATATCATTTAAAGGTTGTTATAATTTTCTGTGTAAATGTGAACCCTGAACAGACAGTGCATCCACTATTATTTATATAACCACTTATCTCATGAGAAAGATCCCCTCATCTAGCAAAGGGTTATAGGCTTTCTTTCAACTCATTTCAGCTTCTGACTTAGTCCTTGAACAAGGAATTCTGCTTCTGGCTCAGTCCTTGAACAAGGATGTACCAGTTCCACTTTTCTGGCCTGTTGTCTTGCTTGGATATTTTGTCAAGTTAACACATAGGCTGACTGAGGCAAGTTCCAGAGTTGCTGGAATATTGTGATTGATTGTCTATGGATGCTCCTACCCTCCAAAGACAAGAAGAAATTTTTAGAAGTTGTTAATTAAGCTGTAGCTCCGAATCATATGAGAGATCATAATATGGATTGCACAGTAACTGTCACAATGAAAGAGAAATTTATGCTGTAAATAATTCAGTCAAAATGAGGATTCCTCTGTGGCTTTGATCTTGTAATTTCCCCCCCTCCCTGTAATAAAACAGTTAAGCCCTTAGAAGTGGATGTTTTGAAAACCTTGCTGACATCTCTAAACCAGGTTTAAAAATTTCTTCAGTAGGATGGTCACCACTGAAACAAGGAAATGTAATTATATTATAAATTGCTCTTGTGAAGCAGCTGCCTCATTTTGCAGCCATGATCTTGCAGTTCCACCTGAAGAGGTCCTTGTTGTAAAGTCACTCTGTGTGTATTTTTTTTTTAAAAAAACAACGTAGCTATATTAGGACAGTGCACAGATCAGAAGGGAGAAACACCTTACCAGGCTGCAAAGTAAATGAAATGCCTAAAAGGAAAGCTTCAAGTATCCATTGCAAAGGTAATGCAACCAGCCCCTCTGTAATTGGATTCCCTTCATAGCAGCATAGATAGCAAGGAAATGTTGTTAGTATTTACCTTTGACTTATCAGCTAATGCATATTAATGCAGGAACTGACTGAACTCACTCTGATTTCCTTCTTTTTCCCCTTTAGGCTGTATTTTGTTATCAGCAAGTTTCTCTGCTTTAGTGAATGTTTTTCGGATGCTTTGAGAGAATATTATCTATCACTTTCCACTCTCTCAATTAATATTAGCAATTTGTGATAGAATTACTTTCTGGTATAGTTGACATTACTGGGTGGTTGTCTAATACAATAAATTCCTTGATCGCCGATCCTTTGATAGTTTAGGATAGCATCATGCTTCATAGTTTGATAGTTTAGGATAGCATGATACTTCATGTTATGGATTATCACATGGATAACTTGACACCCACAGATAGGGTTGCCAGCTTCCTGTTGACATCTCTACCCATAGGAGTATATAGCACATTCACATTCTGATTCTTATTATCCTACTACCCTATTGCCTGCTAACATTAGTGTAACATCAACATGAAGAGTTTGCTATCGTATGTACTCTCAGCAGAAAAGGAGGAGGCAAAACATTACAGAAGAACAAATGGGAAATAACAAAGATATTCTTACAGATTCCGCCAAAGCATCCAAGGCAACACAAGCAGTCATAATTGTGTGCCATTGATACCCATATTCGCACATACTGTTAATTAATGACTGGTGATGGCTGAATAACTCCATGATTGTCAAGATTCTGCAGTGGTTTTGTGAGCTAGATATAGCTTGATTTCTGAAACCACACTTTCCAGAATTCCCTGAGAGTTTCAGATACCCTGACACACAAATACAGTCAGCTTTCAAACAAATATATTGTTGCCATGAAAACAGGCGTGGCCACACAAGAAGGAACACCCACTCACCTCCATACTTCAGTACATACTGAATATGCATGGTGAAGAATTCAAATCCTTTTGTTCCTGGTTTTGTTATGGGCGTCACTTGAAGTCTGCATGTGGAAAAACCCTAGCTTTTCCCCTTGTTAAGTGGATGATATGCATGATGGTAGCCCTATGATTCTGCTACTCTGGTGACTGATAATCCCCAAATAATGTTGGCATAATGTAGTTACAAAAGGATCACAGTTATGGCAATGAGTAATGCATCAGTTGCTCCTGAGCCTACGTGCTTGTTAAGGACTAGTGCAGGCAGGGCTCTTTTGCAGAAAACGCCAAGCAGGAACTAATTTTCATATTAGGCCACACCCCCTTACACAAAGCCAGCTGGAATTGCATTCCTGGGCATTCCTGCTTCTTCTTCTTCTTTTGTTCTTTTTTTTTTTAAAACACCCTGAGTGAGGGAATTATTATGGGAGGGAGAAATCAAAGATTTCAGGTTTTCACGGCTGGTAACATCATTAGGGTTTGTAGAATCTTTCGGGCTCAAGTGCTGTGTTCTATTGGAGAAAGTTTTCCTTCCAGACATTTCGTTCTCAGCTGCGGAGAACATCCACCGAGGATGTTCTCCGCAGCTGAGAACGAAACGTCTGGAAGGAAAACTTTCTCCAGTAGAACACGGCACTTGAGCCCGAAAGATTCTACAAACCCTAATGGAGGGAGAAATGCTATTACCTAGGTGTCCTTCCAGTTTTCATCCCTCAGGCATGCTGCTCCATTGGTATTATTCAAAATGTCTACCCCTGGTTATTCATCTTGGTAGATTATGGTGGCATTGTGATAATACACATATATCTCATGTGTAGGGAGTTGAACTGTCCTCCGCATATTGCAAGGGCAGCATATACAGAGTGAAATGTAGAAAAGTATGCTTTAATGCATTGTATTTGTGCTGTTCCGTTGTCTACATGTGTTGGAAGTCTTATCCTTGAATTCCAGGTTTCTGCAATGGAACTTTAACTTGTGCCATTCTTTTGGCAAGCAACATGTTATACCTTTATGGGGATGAAGAATGACTTCTGTGCGTACACCTGTCTTAGTTCAGTGGATATAAATTGAGGACAGAATTGTGGATAATTTAAACTTCTTATTCTCCAACAGACCAGATAGTTGCTGAGGTTGTTTTTGTCAGGCGAAGACAGGATCTGCCTTTATTACATGGTCTTCTGTTCTCCCTCAGCTGTGATCAAGGACTAGAAGAATAAGACAACTGACCAATGAATCAGATAAGAGAAAGCGATGTCAATATATTTAATCAGTCCCCTTCTTTATTCAAGATACTATCTTATCCTATTTACAGTAAGTGGGAGAAAAGGAGCAGGTGACAGAACAAATTATAGACTCTGTCACAATGACTATATCAATCATTAACTGAGATCTCAGTGGACTAGCAGAGCAGTCCAAAGCAGAGTTATACCTTGCAAATCCATTGAAGCCAGTGGGGTAAAAATGGTATAACTCTTAAGATTGTACTGTATGTCTTAATGGCCAGTGTGCTGTGGGCAAGCTCTAAAAACATCACTTGAAAATGTGACCATGGGATCAATTGTGCATTGGTTTCCATAGTTCCATAGGCATCCTAGCAAGGAGTGACAAGTTCAATGGGGAGAAATTGTCATACAAATCTACCCAAATATTCTAATTAGAGAGGAAAGCAAATGAACTGTGCCTAAAGATGACCCCACTAGATCAAACTATTGCCCTTGAACATCCAAAAACCAGAATATTAGTGCTGAAAAAGTAAGGAAGTCTCCCTTCCTTTCCTTTTACTTCATTTCCTATTGTGAATTTAGGTTGGCAGAATATGTTGATAATATGAGAATTTTTTTTTTAAAAAAAACCCCTCCTTTTATACAAAGTGCTGGCATGGTCGGGGACAGAACTATATGTATTGTACCCCTCTAGGTCATTTTAGCAAATTATCAATGATCAATCTGATAGTTCTCTTTAAAAGGCTAAGATAATTTCACTTAAGTGTGTTATTGAAATGCTAGTTTCCATAACCAACAGCAGTCCTAGCCAGGAAACGCGTAAAAGGCATTTGATCATGCAATAGCATAGGGAGGGAGGGGTTGCTTCTCTAATTTGCCTTTTAAATTAAATTTTATCATAGCAAATCTTTACAGCTATACTTAATTTTATATTCTGTGTAATATAACTGTTGTGGCATTATCAAAACTATAGCCATTGAATCTATACTATTTTTAGCAAGTGAAAATCAAAATGTAGAAAAAAAGAAAAATTACAGCAGAGAAATATGTTTTGGATAAAGGTAACAAAAGTTTGGGCTATAACACCCAAGGCATATTGTGTTGGCGTAGTCGCTGGTATGCTCTGGATTTGTGAGGCTTAATAATATACAGCACACTGACTTGTGCTAACTATTTACATTTATTTACAGATATACGAGTTATAGTTGGTCTGGTATACACTTGACAAAGTGCTTCGCCAGACACCACGTTTGAGAGCAGAGGATACACTGTACAAGCTCTCCCCACTTATATACAAATAGCTATATACAATTGTTACACCTCAAACAACTTTTTATTGGGGAATATTAATATTTCTTAGCTCAAAATGGTAGGCCTACGAGAGGTGAGGTGTATGGGATCTATGTCTTTGTCTACGGAGATAGACCACTGAAAATCCTTTGGTTAATGATGGATTTTATTATAGCATAGGTTTTCAAATAGTTACATCTCAATCAAACAATTTCAAGCATACAAGAGGAATACAAGAGGTTAGCTGAATAAGCAGGATGGGGGAGGGTGATACAATACCTAGATCTTTGCAGGGTAGACTCAGTCAGAGGAAAATGCAAGGCTTCTGGAGGGAGATTTCTCTTGAGAGGAAGGGGGGGTGAGGGTAGGAAGGGGGTGGAGGGAGGAGAGGATGAAGGGATTCCCTTTTTCCTTCCTTTTTCTTCTTCTGCAACCAGCATCCACGAACCCTAAACCTGACAGGTTGGGTTGTCTGTTTTCTAGGGAAAATTACGTCACATCACTCAATTCCACTATCCAATGAGGGGGCAGAGTGTCACACCAATGGAAAGTCGGGGTGTCATATGTGTAATATCCAATCAGAGACCATTCGTATCATAGATCCATACCCCAACATAGGCATTTTAATTACACTGGCCAAATGACTTTATGGCCTTGTTTTCCCCAAAACTGGTTCCTTTGAAGCTCCCCAAAAGTGATAGATTTCTCTCTTAGTGTCAAACATGGATGGGCATCCATCAAGTGGTCAGGGGACTGAATGACTTTGATGGCCTTAGCAATTAATTAAAGAAAAATAGAAACTTTGTTAAAAGTCAGAATTGTGAGATCAGTTTACAGGTTATAACACACATTCACAACAAAAGGAGTGCTTGGCCTCTAACCTCGTGTTTCTGCCATCTTGTCCTGAGGATTACCAGATACAAGCCATTTATTTTTGTTGGAGGTTTCCTGGGTCATTCTTATTTCCTTATGCTTTGATAACAGGACTTTTAAAGGTTGCCAAAAGTGAAGGAATTTTTATGGCACTGCCCACACCACCTCTCTGAGCCCGAAACTTTTTCACTCCCAGGAGCAGAAAGATGGACGCTTCTCAACCTTTCAGCTGGCATCATGTTGTTCTGGCCTGTGAACCAGAATCACATTACAGACCTGCTTTGGGGTCAAGAAGGAACTGGATTTGTCTCCCTTATGTGCAAGAAAGACCATTCCAATTCAAATGGGCATTGCTGTATCCAATTAATATTCTAGGGTTACATTGCAATATCACATTCCAGGGGTGCATGGCTTGGGAATAAGTACAGGGGTGTCTTCCTGGGTATCAGTCCCCCCCTTGAAAATGGAGACGAACTCTTAGTGAGACTTCTTTTTCACATCAAGGTACAACCATTCACACAGATATAGAAGGAGAAAGAAATGTCAGGCCATAAAATATGATTGAGAACAAAAAAAATTAGGGGAGCTTTAAAATCTTGCAGCCAATTAAAAGGTAAAAAATAATAATAAAAAAACTGCAGGCCAGTTCAAAAATTAACTGGAACCTTTAGTGGGTTAAGCTGAATTCATGGGGTGTGCATATATGTTTCTGATAATGAACACTGAGCCTCTGAGGTTGCATGTACAAAGAACATGGGAGTCAAAACCATATTTGGATAGGTGCTTAGGGGGAAGACAGTTTCTTGCCTTTTAAAACTGAGAGTATACATTTTTAACAAGACCAATCCTCCTTCTATACTATACTATGCATATATATAAGGTCCCTTATAATAGCTAATCATAGGTTCTAATATAAATGAAGTACAAAACAGTAACTAAACTTATATTGCTAATTAACAGGATATCAAAAGTTGTTGAGTTACACACACAAAAAAAATGTTCAAAATATATGCTCAATGTTTCTAAGCTACCAAACAGGCAGTTATTAACTAATGCTAAAATATTCTTATCAAACTTGAAGACAAACATAGAATATCATTTTCTTGAGGGGGAAGGGGAAAGAACATAGGATTCTATTAGTCTACAGCAAAATGGGGTTCAGCAACAAAGATACATAGGTACATTTACATTGACATTTTCCTCTTGTAGGCTTAGTCTATGCATATACAGAATTAACAGGCACATCTTGAAATCTGTTATTCTTCCCCGTGTATTCTTGCAGCAGGGATGTATCTGGAACCATCATTTCCGAAGGGACAGGTTTTTTTGCTGCACACCTTTGTTTGGGCAAACTGAAGTCTTCAGGGTCATTTTTACTGCTGGCGTGTGTGTAAATGAGCTGGAAGATATAGCACATGAGGTTAAAATGCCCTCTGTTTCTTCAGGGCCATTTGTAAAACAAAAGGTTGCATTCCTTTAGCTACATGCCACAAGTAGGCAATTCATTGTCCCAGTGGGACTCCACCCATTTCCTGCTCCTCTTCTTCTTCAAAGGACAGAGGAAGAAAGATGGCTCTGAGCCCATGTGTCTCTGCAATGCTGGTATACTTTTTGGTAAAATTTCCTGTTTTTCCTTTTAAATTAAGTCAGTCCTGCCCCATACAAAAATGTGGGTTGCAGGGCACTTTTTCCTTTTCTCATTTTTAGAAAAAGAGATGGCTTTGTCTTTCTCTGTGATTTTTTGTGATCTAGAAAGAAAAAGCAGTCTGTTTTTCCTTTATTTCCTTATTGAACAAAGAATTTGTTTTCCCTGCATGGAGCAGAGAAAAAAAAAAGGAGAACACAAGGAGATAAGAATTTCAAAACACCCGGTTCTTTTGTAAGTATAAACGTCATGCAATGGAGGGGGGGGGAAGAGGGAAGCTGGGATCAGCCATTACCTGGCTGTGAAATCTGTAGAAGCATATGAGAGGCTTAAAAATTCTGCTTGCAGTTCCCAATTTCCAGCAAGGGGGAATAAAAATTGCTTTTGGCTGTTTGCAGAGAAAAAAAAAATGGTCTTAATTTAAAAGGGAAGGCATTTTTAAAAAAAAAAAAAAAAAAAAATTCTGTTCAAACTTGGGTTAAAAAGAATTTTCTTTCAAAAATACTAGATTCTGTTCAAAACTCATTGGATCCATTCAGAAATCTATTCAAAAATCTCCATTCAAAAATCTATTCAAAAAATCTCTGACTTTCCTTCCACAGTACTAGATTCTTATTCAAAAATCACTGACTTCCCCCCTTAGTTTTTTCTGGACTGAAGGGAGAGAGGAAGAAAAAACTATTTGTAGTTCTTTGCCTTTCCTTTGTCTAAGGTATATCTCTGTGCTGACCACATGGTCACTGGTCTTTGTTTTAATTTTAAAAAGTTTCTCTGTGGGGGAAGTTTTGTAAAAAAAAGTCTGGCTGGGGTTTTCAAAATAATGCTGTTTGTCTGTTTGCCTTGGCATTTAGGCTTTTTGGACTGTTTCTCTGTTCTCATTGCACAAACGTGCTATTTGTACCTGGTCTGCCTTGCAGGGTTGGCGTGCAAGTGCAGAGCAGAGTTGTTAGTGATGAGGGGAGAGAAATGGGTAGGTGTGGCAGTTGCTTGTAGTTCCTGCTAAGCATGCCAGGGAGAGACTGTAGAGAAAAAAAAGGGGGAGTGGGAGAACATGTGGGATTTCTGAAAAGAGGGGGGGAAACATGGCCGCTCTTGTAAGGTTGCCAGTCTCCAGTTGGAACCTGGAGATTACTTCCTCCAATATTATATCTTATGCCTGGAGCTTAAGTACCATGTCTCTTTGGAGAAAGGGCTTAAAGAAAAATAAGGCACCATGTGTTATGGTTTATTGAATTGACGCCTTAACCAACATACCAGATAAATTAAAAAGACTACCATGCCAGCTTGTATGGCAAGGATTATCACTATGGGATGCATTACAATATTTAAAAATTTAAAAAGAAAAACAACCTGGTCCTGAAGTGCAATCCTTGGAGGAGAGTGTATTCTGTAAGGGAAAAGGGTTATGCCTGGCTGCATAGTACTTCTAGCTGAAGATCAAGAAATAAACATATACACAAATAGCAGAGGCTTGCCCCCCCCCCCCCTTGCTGCTGGGTGCAGGGTCAAGTTTCCTATATTTACATAGTAGCTCAATGCTTGTAGCCTCAGAGAGCCACAATAGTCTCAGCCAGATCAATCAGAGCAGGTGTAGGAGCATAATTCAGCGAGATCTGTCTGATCTTTATAGAGGAGGCTTTTCCAGGTTTATCTGGGGGTTGCTTTTCAGAATTCTGCTGGGGAGCAGCTGGAGCAGAGTTGGCCACAGTGTCAGGGGGCTTCCCTTTCCACTCTTTCAACTGAGAGCAGTGGAAGAACTTGAGCCAGGTACCTCCTGACTTGGGGATGGCAACTTGGTACACAGCAGGGCTGATCCTCTTTGTGATTGGGACTGGTCCCTTCCATTTGGCAGTGAGGGCATGCTCTTTTTCAGAAAACTTTCTGTACATTACAAGTTGACCCTCTTCCCATTGTCTGGGGTTTCTTACCCATCCCAGTCTTTTATCCATTGCTTGACGGGCTATGCCTAACTGCAGGGCAACCTTTTTGTGAATGGCAGAGATTTCAGTGACCAGGGACCTTACCCATGCATCACTTATTACAACTGGTTCCAAGTCTGATGGGAGGCTTGTATCTAACCAAAAAGCCTCTGGGAAAAGCATTTTTCTGCCAGTCATCACTTGATGTGGTGAGAAACCATGAACAGCTTTAGTACCTCTAAGGGCCATGAGGATGATGGGGAGCTTTTCATCCCAGTCCCTGCCAGAAGACTTAACCATTTTGCACAGAGCCTCCTTGAGCGTTCTGTTTGTACGTTCTATATTTCCAGAACTTTGGGGATGACCAGCCACATGAAATCTTTGCTGTATGCCTAATGCTTTGCATAATTCCTTTGTGATGTCACCAATGAAGGCTCCGCCCCTATCACTATCAATTTGACGACTTATGCCCCACCTAGACCAAACATTGTTAAAAAGAAGGCGGGCTGCAGTTGCTGCTGTGTTATTTCTGCAGGGAAATGCCTCTACCCACTTGCTGAAGGGATCAATTATTGTCAGACAATGTCGGTTGCCACGGGATGTGAGAGGGAGGGGGCCTATGAAGTCAATCTGAATCCGTGCCCAAGGACCCTCTATTCTCTGGTGTTGTATGGGTGCTTTGGCTCCTGTGTTGTCTGCATTAACCATTGCACAGGCTAGGCAGTTGTCTACCCATTGCTCGATGTCCTGTCTCATGTTTGGCCACCACCCTGTGTCTTTAACTCTTTCTAGGGTGAGCTCTCTTCCTCTGTGTCCTTGTTCATGGGCAAGTTGAATTAAATCACTTCTGACTTCTACAGGGACTATCCAGTGCCTGTTGCGGTTCTGATCCACAGCCCAGTAGACTCCTTCTAGTTTCTCGATGGTATATCTGCCTGTGGGGTCTTTTCCTACAGTGGCTAGGCTTTGGATTTGCTCATCTCCCTCCTGGAGAGTAGATAAGTCTAAGAGGGGAGCAGGGAGTGCTGCTCTTTGTCTGGTTGTAACTGGGTGTAGAGGTTGGGGACTAGGCTCTGGGTTTGCTGAGTCCTGGTCCTCCAGGGCAGCTTCTTTAGCTAGTGCATCCACTCGGTTGTTCCAGGTGCTTGTGTCTGAATTATTTTTCTGATGGCCTTTGACATGTGTGACCCAGGTTGCAGCTTGCCTGCTCTGAATTAGTGCAGCAACATGGATCCATTTGTCTCTGTGTGAGATGGGCTTCCCCTCTGAGGATTTGAACTCATTTGCTAACCATACTGGCAGCCATACAGTTGCAGCTTTTGCTGTCCAATCTGAATCTGTATATATAGCCAGGGGGCAATCTGAGGGTTCAAATTCCAGGATGGCACGGAGGGCTGCTACCTCTGCTGCCTGGCTAGAATGTGGACGTGCTATGCCCTTTAGAACATAAGAATCATGTACTCTGATTGCGGCATAGCCTGTCTTGGGGGAACCATTTACATGGAAGGAGGAGCCATCGCAGAACCAGCACACAAAGCCTTGCTGCTGTGCTTCTGCTAGAGACTCTCCCCATATAACTGGCCACTGAGAGTGATTCATCTGAGGGAGGGGGCATTCATGCTGTTCCCCTGAAACTATGAGGCCATAAGGGGCAGGAGATTCAGTTTGCTCTTTCTTGTAGTCCACTCCTCTGCCTACCAGTTTTAGTGTCCATTTAGCAATCCTTGCATTGGAGACCTGGCCATCTTGCACTTTCCCTGAAAGGATGTATTTGAGAGGTGTGTGTGTAGTTTGAACTATGACTTTTGCACCTCCTATAATGAATTCCCAGTGTGTGAGGCTCCAAACTAGGGCTAGGCAATTCTTCTCACAGGGGCTGAATCTGGCTTCTACAGGGGTGAGGTTCCTAGAGGCATAGGCAATGACTCTTAGAGAGCCTGTTTGCTGTTGTAAGAGAGTGGCCCCTATGCTTTTGTCTGAAGTGGCTAGCTGTATGTAGAAAGGCTTGGTCATGTCTGGGTGTGCAAGCGCTGGGGCTTGAATCAAACTACGTTTGAGCTCTGCAAAAGCTTTCTGTTGCTCAGGTCCCCAGTTCCAGCGAACTCCTTTCTTTAAGAGTGCATATAAGGGACGTGCCTTGTCTGCAAATGATTCAATGAAATCCCTAGAGAAGTTGAATGTTCCCAGAAGTGCTCTCAGAGTAGGGGGGTCAGTGGGGGCTGGGAGTTTAGAAACAACTTCTACCCTCTGAGAGTCTGGGGTGCGTCCATCAGTTCCTAAGGAGAGGCCAAGGTATTTCACTTCAGTTTTGACCAATTGGGCTTTCTCTCGGTTTGCCTTGAAGCCTGTCTCTCTAATGAGGTTTAAGACCTCCCTTGTGATTTCACGTGTTCTCTCTTCCGTGTCAGAATACACGAGAATATCGTCAACGTACGAAACAACATGGGGGCGAGATGCAGGGCTCAATTTGTCCCACATTTGAACCACGTGTGCATGGCAAATGCTGGGGCTAGAGTGGAAACCCTGGGGGGTTCTTTTGAAAGCATACTGCTGACCTCTGAATGTGAAGGCAAATTTATACCAGCAGGATTCATGTAGTTTAATTGAGTGAAAGGCGTTGGCCAGGTCCAAAACACTGTAGTATTTGGCCCCTGCAGCAATGGCTGTCAGGATTTCATTGTATTTAGCCACCACTGGAGCCACAGGAGGTGTGACTGCATTAAGAGCTCGAAAATCCACAGTTAGTCTCCAGGTTACTCCGTCTGCCTTGAGGACTGGCCATAGGGGCGCGTTGCAGATGGACTGCATGGGTGTAATTACATCCCATTGCAAAAGACCTTCAATAGTTTTCCCTATCCCTATTTCTGCTTCTTTAGGATACCTATACTGCTTCTGAGGGGGTGGGTCTTTCCCTTCAATGAGAACACAGGCACCTTTAACGGTCCCACATTCTACTTTGTCTGTGACCCAGACTTCAGGAAACTCTTCCACCCAAGGGTCGCCTACAATTGGGGCTAGGGGTAAGGGAGCCTTTAGAGCAGCACATCTATGGATAGCAGATATTATTTCAGGTCCATTCTGAACTTGCCATAAGAAACCATTGGCCAAATCGACTGTAATGCTCTGTCCTCTGAGAAAGGGCATTCCTAAAATTCCTGCATCCTCCCTGAGATTCTCACAAGCTGCAATTATAGTTTTGAGCATTCCTACGGTCAGGGGTATGTCTTCCCAGATCTTGGTCCTGTGGGACCCTCCTGCAAAGCCTTCCAAAATTGTGGCCTTGTTAGTTTGTGTTCCACAAGCAGCCAATTCTGGGTGCAGCACATTCAGTGAAGCTCCAGTGTCAACTAAAAGTGTGGCAGGTAACTCTTTCCCTGAGGTCCCAACACCTGCCTTAACGGTTGGCCTTCCCCACTCATCAGGGGCTAATCTAGCTATGACTTCCTGGGGTAAAGGCAAGGACCTCGGGCAGCCCTATTGCTGGTGGCTAGGCCCTGGACATTGGTCGTGGCGAACACGTGACTCTGAAACTGTTGCTATCCTTGGGACACTCTGGGGGTGATGTTCTTGAGGGGCATGGAAAGGGTTTGAATTCTGTGCTTGGGGTGGGGTTGTGGGCCTCGAGTGTGCAGGTTGGCTCTGAGCAAGCTGACTGTGTAAAGGCTGGCTTTGTGTAGCGGCAGGCATGAGTGTAGCTTGATTTTGCATAGCAGCAGGGGGCATAGAATTCAGAAGGCCTGCAAGGAGCACTTGCAAGGGTTGCTTGTCATAGTAAGACATATCAGCTCCTGTGTCTCTGAGCTGGTTCCAAACAGCCTTTCTCAGTGTTTCTTGTGGGAGATGCTGGGGTGCCTGACTGTGTGGCGGTCCCTGAGCAAGTCCTTGTGTCATTTGTGCTGGAGCTGAAGGGGGATTCTGTCTAGGAGGGGGAGCTGGGTGAAAATTCTGGGGTGGGGCAGCTCTAGCAGGGTCATGTCCGTATCTATTGTTGCCTGCCCTGTCCCTATTCCAGCTGCGTGGAGGGGGCTGAGGTGCATTAGGTCGGCTGTTTGTCTCATTCCTGTATTGTGAATGAGGGCCATTGTTAGCATATGTGACTACCTGAATTGGCTCTGAGTTGTTGGGCTCCTGATTTTTACGATTGGAACGGTTTTGCAGTTTCAGGCCTCCTGTCTCTCTCAGATAGTCAGTAGCCTGCCTAATTCTGGCTGCTAAGGTGTCCCAAGGAACTGCAAGGGGATCCAGTAGGCCAATGATGGTTTTTGTCTGGGTATTTAGTCCTGCAGCAAGCGTTGTTTTAAAGTCTGCATCATCAAATTCATAGGTTCCATGTAGGCTTTGAACTCTCCTTGCTAGCATGGCTAAAAGCTTTTTCCTATCTACATATGCTTCTGGGTTTTCCCCTGGGCCTTGAGTTTCTGTGATGTACAGGTGTTCAAGTGGGCGTCCAGGCCAGAGCAATTTTGCAACCTCTCTCATCCAGTCAAGCTGGTTTCTAAGAGCTGAGAGATGGCGTGTGGCTATACCAGATTCAATGGTGGGGCCATCTATTCCATTTGTACAGAGCCTTGCTAGCTGGGAAAGGTCTTCTCCTATAGCATTTGGGTAGGTGTTCTGGATGGCAGTGAACCAGGCAGTCCCAGTCTCCCTAGTAAGGGGACCAATTTGGTCAGCAATAGCCTTTGCCTCCTGTGGCTTCCAGGGTACCTTTTCACTGACCTCCTGAACATTCAGTCTCCCTCCTGCGCTTCGGGTGGAAACTGTTCTGGTAGTTACGGGTTGGACAGGAGCTGGTTCAGGGGCTTGCTCAGAAATGGGGTCTGTGTCAGCCTGAGTGCTGACTGGCTTACTGGTGACTGGGGGTGGGGCAGCTCCAGGCCTAGTTGGTCTAAGTGGTGGCCAGTCTGGGTTGTAAGGAGGGGGTGGGGGCTTAGCATCTTCCTGTTGACTGTCAGGCTCTAGCTCAGAGAAATCCATGTCTACAATAGTGCCTGGATGTACAGAGGCAATCAAGGCCTTCTGTAGTCCTAATTTGCGTGTGAGGGAGTGTATTTCTTTCCTGCAGGCGTCATGTGAAGACTCAAGTTTTTGTGCAGACTGGTGCTCTACTAAAAATTTGGCTGCATGCTGAGTTTCTGTGAGTTGTTTTTCTAAGTCTGCAGCCCTTTGCTCTGCTGCACTAGCACGGGTCAAAGCATCCTTAAGTTTCTGTTGGGCATCTAAAGAAGAGGAGGCATAAGCCTGCTTGTCAACAAATAGGTCATATTTCTCAGCACGCAAGTTCTCTATCTCTGTCTCCTTTAATTCTAATTTTTCACGTAACTCTGTGTCAAGGGAGACCCATCTGTTGTGTGCCTCATATTGTAGTGTGTCTATCTGTTCTATGTAGGATCTTTCAGTAGCCTCTAGTTTCTCCTCAGATTCCTGTTTTAGAGTGTTCAATTTTTCTGTCCATTCCTGTTCTAGCTGATGTAATTTCTCTCTGGAGTCTCTTTGCATTGTCTCTGTTCTCTCAGCCAATTCCTTTTCTAGTTTTGCCAATTTTCCTGCAGCTTCCTCATAACTAGCCTGCATCTCATTTGCATATTCAGCACAGTCTCCCAGTGCTGACCATAGACCCCAAGCAGCATACTTGTCTTTAGAGGATGAACGGGGCTTAAACCCTTCACAGAAATCTTGAAAGGCATTTTTCAGAGTGGTGCGTGGGTCTGGCCCTTTAAACACACCTCCCTTCCATGGGTTCTCTCCTTGTTTGATAAGCCACTTCTGAAGTTTGCCTAACTTCTCTTTGGGTTTAAACATTGTTTGGGATGGGGAAGAGGGCTCCTTTTTGTCTGAGGGGTCCTTTCTGTCAAACATTATGTTTCTGTTGGCTTAATCAGAGTTGCTCATTAAGGGTAAAACTGCTGGCTCTCTCTTGAGCTGCTCCTTAAAGGGACAGCATTCTGCCTGAGAAAGGGGATTTTGCACACAGGTGAGACTTTTCCCTAGCCTATGAGAACCCAACCAGATAGCCCTGGGCAAAATAACAAACAGGGAGGCCCATGATGGGCACTGATTCCCAAGGACCTCAGCGAGTGTCAACCCCTTGCGTTCGACTAAAGCTCATGGCCGTTTGCACGGAATCTCATGGCCCAATCGGTGCGGCTGACTGACACTCCACCGTAGAGAGAAAAAAGAGAAAGCTGATCCCCACCAATAGTTTTCAAGCACACAGAATCTCACACACACACTTAACCAGGATTTTTCAGGGTCTTTTCTCTAAGTCTGTACACTTAGGTTCTGAGGCTTGGCTCACAGCTCCCAAAAGTACAGGACATGCCAATCGCATTCTCCACAACTTCTGAGGCTTGGCTCACATCTCCCAAAAGTACAGGACATGCCAATCGCATTCTCCACTACTTCTGAGGCTTAGCTTACAGTTCCCAAAAGTACAGGACATGCCCGCATTCTCCACCACTTTTGTTACACCTCAAACAACTTTTTATTGGGGAATATTAATATTTCTTAGCTCAAAATGGTAGGCCTACGAGAGGTGAGGTGTATGGGATCTATGTCTTTGTCTACGGAGATAGACCACTGAAAATCCTTTGGTTAATGATGGATTTTATTATAGCATAGGTTTTCAAATAGTTACATCTCAATCAAACAATTTCAAGCATACAAGAGGAATACAAGAGGTTAGCTGAATAAGCAGGATGGGGGAGGGTGATACAATACCTAGATCTTTGCAGGGTAGACTCAGTCAGAGGAAAATGCAAGGCTTCTGGAGGGAGATTTCTCTTGAGAGGAAGGGGGGGTGAGGGTAGGAAGGGGGTGGAGGGAGGAGAGGATGAAGGGATTCCCTTTTTCCTTCCTTTTTCTTCTTCTGCAACCAGCATCCACGAACCCTAAACCTGACAGGTTGGGTTGTCTGTTTTCTAGGGAAAATTACGTCACATCACTCAATTCCACTATCCAATGAGGGGGCAGAGTGTCACACCAATGGAAAGTCGGGGTGTCATATGTGTAATATCCAATCAGAGACCATTCGTATCATAGATCCATACCCCAACATAGGCATTTTAATTACACTGGCCAAATGACTTTATGGCCTTGTTTTCCCCAAAACTGGTTCCTTTGAAGCTCCCCAAAAGTGATAGATTTCTCTCTTAGTGTCAAACATGGATGGGCATCCATCAAGTGGTCAGGGGACTGAATGACTTTGATGGCCTTAGCAATTAATTAAAGAAAAATAGAAACTTTGTTAAAAGTCAGAATTGTGAGATCAGTTTACAGGTTATAACACACATTCACAACAAAAGGAGTGCTTGGCCTCTAACCTCGTGTTTCTGCCATCTTGTCCTGAGGATTACCAGATACAAGCCATTTATTTTTGTTGGAGGTTTCCTGGGTCATTCTTATTTCCTTATGCTTTGATAACAGGACTTTTAAAGGTTGCCAAAAGTGAAGGAATTTTTATGGCACTGCCCACACCACCTCTCTGAGCCCGAAACTTTTTCACTCCCAGGAGCAGAAAGATGGACGCTTCTCAACCTTTCAGCTGGCATCATGTTGTTCTGGCCTGTGAACCAGAATCACATTACAGACCTGCTTTGGGGTCAAGAAGGAACTGGATTTGTCTCCCTTATGTGCAAGAAAGACCATTCCAATTCAAATGGGCATTGCTGTATCCAATTAATATTCTAGGGTTACATTGCAATATCACATTCCAGGGGTGCATGGCTTGGGAATAAGTACAGGGGTGTCTTCCTGGGTATCACAATCACCAATCAGCACACAGTGCTGAGTCATTCTGCATAGGCACAAGTACTCTGGACAGAACTGGTATGCACCTGCTAAGAGAAGCTGTCAGGAACTGTCACACATCATGAACTGTCATAGATCATGTGCATTAGACTCCAGCCTGAAGTCTTACTAGCAAGCATATGCCGACATATTCAAGGCCAGAAAACTTAAACAGATGGCCTTGCACTTCTTTTTCCCTTCAAAAGCAGCTACACTTCAGTATTTCCTTATCTGGAGGCCGTGCCTTATCTATTTTCTAGCTTTGCAGGTGGTGTGTATAAAAACCTGCAGAATATCAAGCTAGAGTTCCTCATGTCAGAAGGATTGAAAGACCTCAGCTCCCCACTCTATTTTTATATAATTTGTGTGGCCTGAGGAATTTATATCAATCTTACCTCTCTCCCCAAATGTAACAACTTTTGGTTCCATTTTAGAACCACCGCTAATACTTATACTACAGCCTCTTACCCTTTTATTTCATTTTCAGTGTAGCTTTTAATCACTGTACTTTAATTGTCATTTAAAGTCTTGTTATTTCTATGCTATGCTTTCTGGTTTGCTTGTGTTTTAATGTAACAAGGATGGCATCTCTGAATCTGCTAGGATTTTCTTCTGAGCACATTCAGATTGCTTCTTGAAAAATACTTTCCACAGGCTTGAGCCAGGAGATGCGAGCTGTTTCCCAGGTGCTGGGGCAGAAATGTAAGGATAGATAAAACTACCAGCATCTAAATGTTAAATACAAACACACACACGCACACAGATACATCAGCCATCTCTGGTTATGAATTTCTTCCTAGGTTAAGGTCTGATAAAGGGTGAGCACTGGCAGGAAGGAAGGGGTGAATTCTATAGAGTTTGTATTTCAAGCTCCCTTGTAAAAAGACCTAATATTCTTTATGAATTCTTTGTGAAAGTTATGGGGAAAGCTAAGAGGAACACATTCATCACTAGTGGCTCTAGATACCAGTAGGGTTGTCAGGTCCCCCCAGCCAATGATGAGGGGTGGCGGTAGGATCGCTGAGAAACTTTTGGAGATCTGGGGAAAGAGCCTGGGGAGGATAGGGACATCAGTGGAATACAATGCCATAAAATACAATGGAGTCCACCCTCCAAAGAATCCATTTTCTCAATGGGAACTGATATCTGTAGTCTGGAAATGAGTTGTAATTCTGGGAGATTCCCAGGTCCCGTCTGGAGGCTGATATCCGTAGGTGCCAGTTCTGTAAGGGAAGGAAACATCTAGGAAACCACCCTACTTGTGAAACATGTCCTGCCCCTTTAATAGAGGCTTAGTGTGTGGAAATGGGCAGAGGAAGCTTTTTCATGGTTCAGGGGAAAATAACACCCTATTAAGCCTCAGTTAAAAGAACTGTACTGATTCCTCACTAGCAGTTCCTCCACCACCAGGCTTCTGCTTTCCTCAGATCAAGCAACCAATTCCTCGCTAGTTGCTGCGTGGCTGCATTTTGACTCATGACTCCCCCCAGTTTCCCTCACAGCTTCTGAATCTTTAAAAAATAAGACCGAGTCACTGTGGGGGAAATTGGAGAGAGCCATGAGTCAAAATGAGACTGTGTAGCAACTAGTGGGGAATCAGTCACTTGCTCCAACGAAATCAGAAGCCCAGTGGTGGAGCAACTGCTAGTGAGGAATCGGTACTGGACTTCTTTATGGCAAGTAGCTGGCAACTCTAACTTGAGGTAATATCTTTTGAAATCTGACAGAACTTGTTAATGTCTTCACCCATCCAGCATATTTTTTTTCCACGCACTCTTTTATTTGAGACACGCTTTCTGTGTTAAGAATTGGTGCGCTCCCCAAAATAGTTACACCAAAATAGAGACAATGCCTCACCAATTCCTCACTAGCAGTTGCTCCGCCCCTAGGCTTCTGCTTTCTTTGGATAAAGTGATAAATTCCCCACCAGTTGGGGAATTGCACAGACACATTTTGATCCATGGTTCCCTGCAGTTGAAAAAAATATGATACTGTAAAAAAAAGTCAAGATGGTTTGTAGCCTAGAAATTTGATTAATAAAACATAATAAAACAGTAAAAGCTTATGGTGCAATAAAGTGCATTTCTTTCCCTCAAATAAAGTTCTACAGTATGGGTTAATACTTCATAACTTTCACCTTCTAAATATTTAACTGCTAAGATTATTCATATTTCAAATGAATTTATTCCCAGCCAATATTTTAAGACTTTTTATGATCCATGTGGAATGCAAAAAGCTGAGATGTATTAGGGAAGAAAATGATTACACAGTATTAATTAAGGTCAGATTTTGAAGTGAGGCTCAGTATATCTACTTCAATGTTTCACTGGGAGTTGAAGGTGCTCTGGATCTTTTCCTATCTGACATTGAGCTGGCAGGAAATGTAAGTTCAATTTATATTAATGAGGAAAATTGTCCTTTGTGTGGTATACCAAGATGATAATCTGTAAATTTATCACATACACTATGGGTGAAAGCACACAAATTTGAAGGCTTTCAAAATAGTTATCTGTAATCCTCTACGCAATACATACTAAAAAGTAAAAAAGTTTATTGATAAGAGGCTGGATCCTTTTATCTACTTTGTTTGCAACATATTTTAATTTTACCTAATGTAGTCCAGTACTAATCAGTGGGATCACACCATGACCACTTCCAAATCAGTTTCTTGGTTGATGACACACATGCTGAGCTCATAACACTGTGGAAATGCTGTGAACTCTGTTTTTATACTAACAGCAGTCTCTAGCATACAGTTAGATCAAATTGATATGTCTGTTGCTTGGCTTCACAGTTTCTGCTTGTACCATTGCATCCTGTCCCTCGAAAATGCCAGATGTAGAATGATGATGATTTTCAAGAAGTTGTGCATTCGTACCCCCAACTTGGAAGTTTTTTTGTTTTGAAGATTTCTTCTGGCTTCTCAAAATACCAGGTCTTAGATACTGGTTTCCTGAAAAGTTTTATACCAATACCAAAATTGAGAAACTGCAGGATTTTTAAAAAAATTGTTGTTGCATTCGTTCATTCAGACACCAACATGTGGAAGATTTATAAAGACTGATGGGATTCACTTCCAGTGGCTACCCATTAAGATTTCATGGAAACAGATCCCTTCAGCCTTTTTGAATTTGCTCTTTGCTGAAGTTTGTGTACTTTCATATCTATACGTTATTATTAGACAATGTGTGAAATGTGCCAGAGATTTTAATATATTGTGATTCCCATTTTAGGCAGAGTTTAGGATATTTGAGATCCTGGTTCAGCTATGGAAGTTAGTTTGGTATAGGGTTGCTTGGCATGGTATGGCAACCAGCAGGAGCTGGTGGAGATGAGAAATTTCATATTGTAGAGGTGGAGGGCTCAGCATCCCTAGCACAATGATGTCTCTTCCAGTATGACCTGGAAGTGATGTTATCACACCAAAGGTAACACTCTGTCATTTACCCAAAACTTTGTGGTTCAACCATAGAGTTTTGCCTGAATGCTAGAACATCACCCTGCAGGATGACATCAATTCTGAGTCATGATAGAAGTGATGTCATCACAATGGTAATGCTGATCATGCCCTCCCTCCCCCACTTTTGCCTGGACATTTTGTCCCACTGCACAGCTGAGCAGTGGCAGTCAACAGGAGCTGAGCACAGCAGATTCCCTGCCCACAGTGCGCAACTACCAAACCTACTTGATAAGGCATTCTGTGCTTATTTGGTAGGTGACCAATGTATCTTACCCAATGTAGTTTAAGCCATACTCTATGTATGTAAACTGAATTTTCTAGTATAATCTGATTTATCTCAAGTTTTATATTAGTTGAAAGAATGTAATGAAAGTGCCACATACTATTTAAATACCATACTATACCTGGGTTTTTTTTTGTGAATGCAAAAGAGAGTTCAAGTAGAATCAGTACCCTCACTTTGTTTTATCTCTTGAGTTTTGCCATGCCCACCCCTGTTGCGCAGAGTGTTAAAGCTGCAGTACTACAGTCCTAAGCTCTGCTCACGACCTGAGTTCAATCCCCGGCAGAAGCTGGGTTTTCAGGTAGCCAGCTCGAGGTTGACTCAGCCTTCCATCCTTCCTAGGTCAGTAAAATGAGTACTCAGCTTGCTGGGGGGAAAGTGTAGATGACTGGAGAAGGCAATGGCAAACCACCCCGTAAAAAGTCTGCCGTGAAAACATTGTGAAAGCAACATCACTCCCAAGTCGGAAGCGACTGGTGCTTGCCTTCCTTTCCTTCCCTTAATGACTTAAGCACTTTCTGTTATCTTATTTTCTGTCACCAGTTTGAAAAGGTGACTCACCAACTAGGTTGGTGATATGTGAGGCCCAGAATCCTTTACAAATGAAAAGGCATATGCTGATAATTTTTTAATTAGTTGTTTTTTTTATTTTGCTTACTGAAGAGTTGCCTTGGGAACTTTAGTTATTTCTGTGAGAGGAGCTGATATTTCATCCTTGCCTCAGAGCATTTATAGGCTATCATATTGTTTGCTGCTGTCACTTTGCATTACATTAACTGTCCTGCTCTAATTTTCCCTCTGACCAGTTTGCTAATTCCAATCTCTCTGCCATCATTTATATCCCATTGGATATATTAGTGAACCTTTTAAAGGCTGAATTAACTGATCCCAGTTTTGAAATCTCTCAATAACAGTTCACCACCACAGAGAGTCTGTTCCAGGATGATGTATCTATATGTGATTCGTCCCCCAAATAAAATTATTTTCTCTTCTATTTTTACATAATACGTGCTTCAGTGTACTATTTTATTTGCAATCCATGTGGGAGTACACCATTGAAAATTATCCCACTACAGTTGTGTTAGGTTATGAAAAGAATAGACTAGGGCAAGCCAGCAATGTCTAAGTGCTCTGAAATATTGCTGGGTATAAACGGTATAGAAATACGGAGCCAAGTCTTTTCTATTTATTTATTTGTTTGTTTGTTTATAGTTCCTTTTCTCACCGATAAGCAAGGAAGATTGTGATAGAATTTTCAGTGAATTATTAAAGAGATTACAAATTATAACATTTGGGTGACTGACAGGAGAGCCAACCATATTAACAGGAAAATCCCTCAGTGCCATCTGAAAATCTGTTTATCAGGCCATGGGGGCAGATCATCTTAATGAATCCCCCACCCTCATTTGTAATATTACAAGTATATTAGCTTTCTTTTCTCTGATATGATAGTTGTACACTCTAATACAATCCCAGAGTAACAGGAGGCTGAAATTTCAGGACCATAAGCTTCTCCTAGGACTTCTCAAATGTGGTGGCTTCTCCTAGGGCTTCTACACATGACTGCTTATGATAATTACTGCATCTATAAATTGGAGTTGAGAGGCAATAATCTGACATTAATGGCTCAATATGTGATGAATTTACATGCTATTTTCAGTTTTTAGTCTGGTTAATATCTCAACTCTTCAAAGTCACATGATTGTGATTACATACATTTACACATACAATTCAATTTCGTACAATTACAAGTAGTGTGTTCAAATATTACTATTAATGCTTCTATTCAGTGTGATATCATCAAGTCCCATCTCTGTAACATCACTGTGCTCCACATATATCAAGTCCTGCTCGTTGAGTTTCAGGGTTTGGGATGGTGGGGCCCTTCCATCCTGCCCCTGTGTTCTTATGCCCAGGGCCAGCTTACCCACTAGGCAAACTAGGTGGTTGCCTAGGGCACCGGGAGGTGGATGTTGAATTGGACTTCCCCCTCCAAGTGCCCAAGACAAACAGCTAAATTTGCCTCTCCCCCCCGCTGCTCCCGCCACCTCCAGCCCCCTCCCTTCCCTACCCTTCTGCCATGCTCCGCCCCCCCATGTGATCAGAGGAGTGCGCTGCAACAAGGATTGGCCCTACTGGTTTCGAGGTGGCCGGCATCTGAGCATTCTTTGAAGAGAAAGCTGGAGGTGGCTTCACTCCGTCCTCACTTCCAGATCTGGAAAGGAGGGGGAAAAGCCTCCTCCAGTGCTCTCTTCAAAAAAACGCTCAGATGCCGGCTGCCTCAAAGCTGGTAGGGCCATCCTCATCATGGCATACTCCTCTGATCGATGGGGGGGCACAATGGAGCATGGCACTGCAGGGGGAGGGTGGGAGGTGGCAGAGGGGGGCGGCAGGCAGGGAACCTGCCTGGGGTGCCATGTGTCCTAGGGCCGGCACTGCTTATGCCTTCTCTCTGTACAATTTCTGCCTACAAGCTTGAATAAAAATACTGGTTGATAGTTTAACAGCAGTTGTGGTAAGTGGACTGAGATGGCTTGGGGAAGTTTCAGAAAACAGAGCTCTTTCATTGTGTTTTCACATTTTCAGGAGTGAAAGCTGTGAGTTGCTTTTTTTCGCCTGTATTTTCTGCCAGTTGCCCATTCACTGAGAGAAAAGTGAGATATAAATATGTTTAAAGCAAATCAATACATGCAGAACAGATTATTTCATTAATGGCGAAACCCTAAAATCATCCAGTTTTGGCCTAAATATTGACCCCATTGATACTGTCCAAAAGCTATTATCCATGTGAGATGATAGTGAATTTGGTTTGTTGTGAATATCTCTGTTTTGATTTTAGTTCTCCTAATCCCACTACTATCCAAATCACACTACTATCATGCCATCTTCTGTTTCCAACAATCTATTTTTCCCCCTGAAAAGTGTATGTATTTTGAATTATTTTACATCAATAAGACAGCATTATACCCATTTTATAAATGGTGTAAGTAGAAATACTGTATAAATAAAAGAAACCTAGCACTGATACCAGCATGAGTGGATCAAAACTATTCAGAGTTACAACACATGGAAACGAAAAGAAATAAGAAACAACAGTTTCAGCTAGGGAATGGCGGCTTTGGAGGGTGGATTGTACTACATTACATCCAGGCTGAGCTTCCTCTTCTCCTCCAACTTCACTGTTCCCAGGTTCCACCCCCAGATCTCCAGGAATATTCCAAGCTGGAGTTGGTAACACTAGTTAATGTTGTTGTTCAACCAAACACATTTGTCTGTACCTTCAGATTATTTTGATATTGTCCATATTTTGAACATATAGTGTAATTTAAGAGGTTCTTTAGATCATATATTTTTGCTCAGCTTGGATATGTTTGTGAATCCAAGTGTAATACATCGGCTACGTGCAGGAGCTAGTAGGACTTTCAAAAAGATGTTTACATAATTTACTTTGAATTCTTGCAATTTAAGTATATAGAATTCTGTAGATCTCTTGCATGCAAAGAAACTGGAGGCAACTTTGACAGTTACTCTGAAAAACTGAACTTAGTTCTGGGAATCCTTAGTGAAAAAAATATTAGGCACCTTGTCATTGAGTGAGCACAAGCTGTGTGCTTTGCTTGATAAACATCTCCCAATCAGTATGATAAGTAACAAAGTTCATCTAATGGACAGAATCAAGAAAAAGGATACTGTGATAGTCTTTTGGTCAGAATTTATAGTCCTCCACACATTATCTTTGATGGAAAATATATTGCAGAAGTTACTCAACTGGGCCTCTTCTCAGCAATAGACAAATGATTACACAATGACTATGTTGCTGGAGAATCTATTATTACTGCTAAAGCTTCTTGTTCCCCAGTTGACGATTCACCTTACATTACAGACTACAGGTACTATAGTAATTTTCCAGAAGAGGAGGAGAAACAAATCATGGAGATTTGTTGCTCATTTTAAAAACTAGAAGGCATGAAATTGATACTCTTATGAGGAACAGAGAAAGAAATTCCCTCATTAGATTCTGTATGTGAGTGCCAAGCCTATGCCTGTAGTGGCTGTGGTGTGAGGTTTTAGTGATCTTTCTTCACCGTTGCACTCTTCCACATGGAATAATACTTTTAAGGGATGACATTTCCCTTGATTGCATCTCACAAATTGCCTCATTTTATTTTTATAGATACAATATGATATGAAGAAGATCATTATTTAAACAGTTCAAGTGAAAACTTACTAGGATTCCAGGTCAGAATCTCTAGAGACAGATTTTATAGTGAAAATGTTTACCCTGACGTCCACAAGCTGCTTAAGAGATTCCCTTGCACTTGAAATGGCTTAATCATATTAAGCCTAATTGAAACGTTCCAGTTTTACATGCAAATAAATATGCATAAATGGTGGAGAGATCATGTTTAAATTCTCAAGTGATGTTTTAAACTCTCCAAATACGTTCTTATAAATCATGCAGATTCTCAAATCTAGTACAATGTCCTAGAAGTCAGTTTTCCCTGGATTAAGTATTTCAAATTTGTAGACTAAATAGGTGAAATTTAGTCAAATATTTAAACACTCCTGCAATGCTTTCTGATGAGCAATTTTGTAATATGTGAATCAGCTCTTATTAGGGAATAAGTCCCTCTCTCAGTGGGACTTGATGCTTAGGATGTACTATTTAGTTTTCTTAAAGACTGTTGACCTGCGGTAGCCTTGATTATCATTTTAAAGAGATCTGTGCAGACACAGTGGAGACAAAATTCAGCTATTTTCACATGCTATGAACTGCTCACTTTTTCCATTTATAATTGTTCTGTGCTCCTCACTACAGCATCACCCCATTCACTGAACATCTCACTTTCATTGACCGTTATAGGCCATACTTTCATTTCTAAAATTATAGGTTCCAAGGTCTACTAGAAGCCTGATCTTCTCATCTGAAAGCTAGCTCTAGAGAATGACACCACCAGGATGGCAGTATCTGGAGCAAAACTTCAGCCTGAAGTTGAATTTGAGCTCTTATCAAAATAAGGTTTGTCAAAGGCCTCACAGGGCATGTATCTATCATCTCCCTGATCTCATGCACCAGATCACCTGATCTCATGCACCAAATCTCCCTGATCTCATGCACCAAATCATGTGGGATATGAACTGGGAACTTCCTGTCCTCTCTGCTGAGGATCCTTTTTTGCTTCATAGAACTTTTCTTGCTCCATAAAACAGAAAACTATTTGTGCTTTCTAGTGAAGGTAAAAGGAGGCAGTACTAAGATGGCTTTGTACCTTGCTGGACCACTGCTTCTTCCAGGCTAAGCCCAGCCACTAAGCCTTGTTTTTTTACCTAAGACATCTGACTCTGCCTGCTTCCTCACATATTAGGTGAATCCCACTCTCTTTAAACTGATATTTCACCTTCAATTCTGTCTTATTTCTGAATCAGTCTTTGGACTGTCCTTTTTTTAATGGCACTTTGAGCCTGGTCAGCAGCTCCTGAAGTTTCCTAGCAATGCTAGATCCTGATCTTGCAGGCTGTCAAGATTAGTTATGCTTTCACAAAGTATAGTCTAATGCAGACATCCCTAAAACTTTTGTTCAGTGGTCATGCATCCAGCTTTGTCTACCCCTACAGATTAGCAGTCTCACATCGATAACCTGCTAGATATTTTCCTATACAAAACACATGGTAGAACCCATTGACACTGGCATTGAAAGCTGTGATCATTGGCAACATGTGTGTGTGTGTGTGTGTGTGTGTGTGTGCACATGCCTGTGCAAAGTTGGCTGCAACTTCATCACATTTTGCACAGGGCTGCAATTTGTATGGAGAAGGAGTCCTCTGGCAGAAGCTCTAGAGAGCTTTATTAGTCTTGTGCCACTAAATTGAAAAATATGGGGGTGTATTTTTATCGATGCTCTAGCACAGCTGCATAATGCTAATTTCTTGCCCTTCCTTGCAAATTTGCATGGTTTTCTCCTTTCCTTGCAAATTTGCATGGTTTCTCATTTGATCCTGCACACTAGTCATGATCTTGGCAATTATTTAAAGCCTGCCCTTTGTGGACTGCACTCTTCCTCCAAATGGATTGATCCCTAGTGATTCCTAAGTTTTCAGTTTGCGGAAGGTCCATGTGGCTAAGCTGCCATTTTAATGTTAGACTTCCAGAGACTGCCAAAATGCCCCCCCCCCAATTTTGTTCACAAAAGCTTTAAAGGGATAATGTTTTCTAAGCATGAGGCTTCCCATCCCAGTCTCTCTCTCTCTCTCTCTCTCTCACACACACACACACACACACTCTATTGACTATTATTACTGTGTGGTGAGGCAGTGTGGTAAGAGCCAGTGTGGCATAGTGGCCAAGAGTGGTGAACTCTAACCTGAAGAACTGGATTTGATTCCCCACTCCTCCCCATGAAACCTGCTGGATGACCTAAGGCCAGTCACAGTTCTCTCAGAGGTTCTCTCTCAGCCCCACCTATCACACAAGCAGGCCCGTAGCTACAGTGGGGCCCAGGGGAGTCCAAGTCTTACCAATCAGACTCCTCTGTAACCTTTCTGGCCCCTTCTTCCTTGATCTTCCCCCACTTGGTCTTCCACCTCTTTCCCCACCACTGGCCCAATGGCTCCATGGATGTGGCCCCATGGATGTACATTATCTCCTCCACCATGCCACTGAGCTGCCGCCCCCACCCTGGGCCTGTATGCACACTTAAGCCTCGGCTTGGCCACTCTCTTCATGCACACAGGCTCCATCTGGCACCAGGATGGCACAGGGGCCAGGAGGGGAGGGGGAAGAGGCTGCCAGCCCTGTCTCAGAAGTTTTGATGCATTGACCCATGCTCCCTGCCCCCCCCCAACAAAACCTATGGCTATTGGCCCCACCAAATTTGAAATCCTGGCTACGGCCCTTCTCACAAGGTGCCTGTTGGGGAGAGAGAAAGGAAAAGCTATTGTAAGCCACTTTGATACTCTGTAGGGTAGAGAAAAGTGGGATATAAAAACCAACTGTTCTTTATTAACTTCTATATATTATTACTTCTCCCTCAACTTTTTCTTGTTTGTTTTCTAGTTTTAGTAGGTTATAAGCTTAATCCCTGCCCCCCCTCTCTCACACACATACACCTTAACTCTCCAAAGTAGTTTAGGGGTTCTAAAGGTTTGAATGAGAATGAAGCTGTTCTTCCCCATTTTTGATAGTTGTTTTACACTTATTTCACTTCCATCATTTTGTTAAGCATTTTTTCTAATTGATGGTAATGTTTCCTGATGTGCAAATGTATTAAACATTTGAACAAAGCAGGAGTCAAGTGGCACCTTTAAGACCAACCAATTTTTATTTAGAACGTAAGCTTTTCATGTGCTCTTAAGCACACTACATCAGACAAGAAATCCAGCACAGTGAGCAAAGCCATACATAGCTGAGCAGAGCCATACATAGCTGGTAGGCAGTGGCCCAGAATGAAACATGGTACAGATTTAAGAACCAATGACAATAAAGTAAAATTATCTGGTAGGCAGTAGTTTAGAATGTAAAATGGTACAATGACAGAATAGTAAAATTAACAAATTGAGCAAACCTTTGAACTGAGTAGCATGGGCATGCAAAAGCAACAAAACAGCAGTATGCAGTAAAATTAACAAACTGAGCAAATCTTTGATCTGAGTAGCATGAGCATATGAAAGCAACAAAACAGTAGTATGTCAGAATGTGAGATTATCTGTCAAAGACAATGGGAGATGGGTTCAATATATGTAATGGGATAAGCAACCAAAGTCCCTGTTTGAGTGTGTCAGTACAGCTAAAAGAGAAATACATTGGAGAGTGTTGTGTAATGCCAGGACCATTAACAGTAAAACTTCCACACTGCATGATCCTATCACAGCACAAAAAGTGGACCTGGCATGCATGACCAAGACCTGGATGAGGAAGAGCAAAACCATCACCCAGAAAGAGCTGTCCTCCTCCCCCCTCCAGGTTTCTCAGTCCTCCATCCATCATGAACAGTGGGGCAGGATGTGTGTGGTGATATTTATCTGTGAGAGTTTCCCCTTCAGGGTGCTCCTGGCATTGATTGTGTTGGCCTGGTCTGGGATTCTGAGGTGAGTCTGGCTGGCTGTTGTCAGCTCTGGGACTATGTTCAACACAACAAGCAGACTTTTCACTTTGCAAGAAAAGTTAACTTTGTTGATAGACAGGTAACAAAAGCATGGAGGTTTGTGTCAGATCTGGCTCACCTGCGGAAAGGCCAGCTCTTTATACCCTGGATGGGGCCGTTACCTAGCCTGCTAAATGTGACAGCGAAAAGCCCTTCAAAAAGCAATACAAATTGTTTCTCACCCAGCCCCCATTAGCCCAACAATACACAGTTCAATACACTGCCTTGAGAAATAGGCACCAGTGTACACCACAGGCAAGAATGGTTGCATTTGATGTTACTGTAAGGATAGTGAAGTAGGCACAGCTGTATTCCCCCAACATTCCCAGAGCAAAGAACATAATATTTTCATAATGTTAATGTGTTCTGGATGTATACGTGTTCTTGATGACAAAGACTGTGTTTTACTATCTAAGCTGGGCCGATCAACTGGCTCTCTGACTTTCTTGGGAGGACCTTGCTATGGTAATTCACTCAACAGTAACCTTGAGAGTGGACTACTGTAACACACTCTATGCAATGCTACCTTTGAAGATGCTTTGGAAGCTACAAGTGGTCCAGAATGCAACTGCCACATTGCTGACAGCAATGTTCTGGTCAGCACATATAACACCTCTCCTACAGCAGCTGCACTGGCTCTCAATTAGTTTCTAGCGCCAATTCAAAGTGTTGGTACTTAACTTTAAAGCCCTAAATGGCCTGGGCCCTCATACCTTCAGGACCACCTGTCCCAGCATGATCCTCCCTGTCTTCTCTGATCTTCACCTCAGAATTTATTGAAGGTCCCTGGTCCACAAGCTACCCACCTTGTGTCAACAAGGGCAAGGGCCTTCTCAGCAGTGATTCCCATCCTGTGGAACCAGCTGCCTCAAGAGGTGTGTGCCTTATGGGACCTCCCTATATTCCTCAGGACATGCAAGGCTGCTTTTTTCCAGGTGGTCTTTGGGTGATTGTGATCCACTAGGCAGCTAGTATACTTCAGCTGTGTCTTCACCATCCATGCATCCTAGGCTGCTTGATAGAGAATACATTTTAATGGGGAAATATTTTTAACTATTTTATTCTTCAAAGATTATTGTACCTTTGCATTGCTTTTATTGGTGTATTTTAAATGCTGTTAGTCACCCTGAGTGCCTTTCAGGGGAGAGAAAACAGAATATAAATTTGCTAAATAAATATATAAGACTAATTCTCTGAATGGGAGGGGTGGCTATGGTGGGCCAGACTGTGTATCTGATCACATCCAGAGTCTCACAGCAGAGGGTTTCAGGTCACAATTCAACATTAAGGTCCAGGGTCAGATAACACAATTCAAAAGCAGGGTCAGAACACCCAAGGTCTCAGCCCAGGGTTAAAGCATATGTCAGGATGTTTCTCTGACTTCAAGATGGCAACCTAGGAAGGAGCTCAGGTGCTAGAGCTCCCGAAAACCGGGTTTCTATCATCTATTAACCACCCACGAGAAATCCTGACAGGCTGGTATTCGACCCTGGTGAGGAGCGAGACACCGGAGACCGCAGAAATTAGGGTGCCACCGATGCCGACGCCGGGCTCCCAACATCAAACAAAGTCAAACCGGGCGCGGGCCGCGTTGGCCTACCTGACCGCGAACACAGCCGAGGCGGCGGAGTAGACTGCAGCCGATCGCGGCAGCAACGCGGACGCTCGGGCTGGGACCGAAATCAACACTGCGGCCCGGCAGCCTGGCGATTCGGCGGTCGAGCGGGGGCGAGTGCAGTGAGAACGGGGTGGAGCGGAGTCGAGTGGAGTGGAGAACGGGGGCGAGTGCAGCGAGAGACCCCCCATGCTTGCAAATTGGGAGCGACGGACGAACAGCGGCGAGCACAGAGCACAGTGGGAGACCCTCGACGCTTACAAACTTGGAGCGACGGGAGGAGTGCCAGAGCGACAGAGGGGCCGACACCCAGGAGAGTTTGATGCAGGTGACCTGGGTGCCTAAAGCTAACAACTGGCCGCACAGGCATAATAGGGCTCCATATGAACTGGTTGTCCCTATAGTTAATGCAGGAGGGGCCTCACGGCGCGGCGGGGAGTACGAGGGGGGTTTCTACCCACCGTGGGCTCACCAGCCTGCGCAAGATACAACGAGTAAGTCCCCAACCACGAGACCTGCACTTGCACCCAGAGCCTGCAATCTCTCGGAACTATCTGGCACACTCACACGGCCCTTCTGGGCAAACTATTGAGACTCGGTTCTGGACTCTGCACTGTGCACTTGACACTTTACTCCATGCTGATTGTAGTTTCATCGGCAACACCCATTATACCTCATTGGTGTCTGCTACCTCACAAGGAGCGTCTAAAACTGCACTCACGTCGCACTTTAATAACTGCTAACTCCACTCCGGAATTTACTAGTTTAAAATTAATTTATTACTAATTAACTCATTATTACTAATTAACTCATTGATTATTTATTACTATATATTTGAATCGGACTATATAATATTTTTAGCAAATTGATTGGAATTAGAGAGGGAGTTAAATTGATTGCTACTGGAATTAATTTATACCAAATATATATAAGGAATTGGGGGGGGGGGGTTCTTGGGTTGATTGGAATTAGGGTCTAGTTGGGTTGATTGGAATTAGGGTCTAGTTAAACGGAGTGAGGAGAGAGCGATTAGATACCAGCCTTGATAGTGGCTTATAGCAGCTGCTGCCAACGAGGAATGGCTGGCTCAGGGATTCCAGTGCTCCTGGGGAGGGGGAGGTATGGCGGTGGGAGCAGATATTATAAGGGAGGAGGACAGAGACAAGTTGGTGCTCGCCCCCCCTCCAATCTGCGGCCCATCCCAAGGGTGACAGGTAGTAGGGCCAGGTGTAACCCGCCTCCGTCATTGGTGTTATGCAACGCCAGGTCCATTAATAATAAGACCTCAATTCTCCGAGAGTTTATGCTCGAGCAGAATGTGGACCTGGCTTGCGTGACTGAGACCTGGATCCGGGAGGGTGATACAGTAGCCCTCTCGCAAACAGCTCCCCCAGGTTACTCAGTCTTCCATCAATCGTGGACTAGCGGGCGGGGGGGAGGAGTGGCATTATTTGCACGGGAGGCTTACTCCTTCAGGGCGCTCCCGGCCCCAAAGATTGAGGGCATTGAATGTGCCGGTCTGGCGTGGGGGGATGGAGAGGGGTTGGCGATTTGGCTGGTGTACCGTACGCCTAACGCACCAGCCAACGCCTTACCGTCCCTGCTCGAGGCAGCGACAGGCTGGGCGTTGGAGCACCCAAGGCTGATAATCCTGGGTGACTTCAACGTCCATGCTGATGACCCGTCCTCCAGTCAGGCGGCGGACCTAGTGTCTTCCATGGTGACACTGGGACTCTCTCAATTTGTTGCAACCCCCACCCACCAGGCCGGACACATGTTAGACCTGATCTTTGCGGCTGGGATTGTAGTGAGCGATATAACCGCAGAGGTGGTGCCATGGTCGGATCACTTTGCCCTCAAGGCCCGTGTAGATATGCCTCCCCAAACCTGTTTAGGCGAGGAGCCGATTATGGCTCGCCCGCGGAGCCAAATGGACCCGGAACGGTTCCAGATGGCTCTGCGGGATCCCTGGCCCTCTGGCGACTCCCTCGATGGCCTGATTGAGACCTGGAATAGCCGGCTCTCTAGGGCCATCGAGGAGATCGCACCTCGGCGCCCTCTGCGGCCTCGGACTAAGCTGGCTCCGTGGTATACCCCGGAATTACGCCAGCTGAAACAAGGCCTTAGACGGCTAGAGAGGCAATGGCGGCGTACTCGTGACGAGGCGACTTGAACATCTTATAGGAAGTTTATGAAGTCCTATGAGATGGCAAACAAGGCCGCAAAGAAAACATACTTTGCGGCTAAGATTGCATCTGCAAATTCGCGCCCAGCCCAATTATTTAGAATAATTCGGAACCTGACTACGCTGCCTCAAGGCAACTTAAAAGCTAAGGAATTGGAGATTGGCTGTGAGGCTTTTGCGAAATTTTTTGCGGATAAGGTCCAATCGCTCCGCCATGACTCCCCTGCCAATTTGGAGGCAGTAAGTGAACTCGAAGCCCAATGTGTGTCTTCTGATTTAACTCTGGATTGCTTCGACCCGCTCAGCTTGGAGGAGGTCGACAGAATTCTTGGTACTGCACGATCCACGACTTGTGACCTGGACCCATGCCCCTCCTGGCTAATTAAGGCCTGCCAGGAGGAACTAAGATATCCTATACGGGATATTATAAATCGATCTCTTTCAGAGGGTGTTTTTCCAACACCCCTGAAAGAGGCATTGGTCCGCCCTCTCTTGAAAAAACCGTCATCAGACCCGGCCGAATTGGCACACTACCGGCCGGTCTCAAATTTGCCCTTTTTGGGCAAAATTATCGAGAGGGCTGTGGCGGTGCAGTTACAGGAATTTCTGGAGGACGCTTCCATCTTAGACCCATGCCAGTCCGGCTTCCGCCCGGGCCATGGGACGGAAACAGTCCTGGTCGCCCTCATGGATGACCTCCGACGACAACTGGATCGAGGCGGCTCGGCGGTACTGCTGTTGCTAGACCTATCGGCTGCGTTCGATATGGTCGACCATCGGCTGCTGACCCGCCGCCTCGCCGACGCAGGAATTCGGGGGCTAGCCTTACAGTGGCTCTCCTCCTTTCTTGACGGTCGGGGACAAAGGGTGGCAATTGGGGGGGAGTTGTCTCAGAGGCACCCACTTCATTGTGGTGTGCCCCAGGGAGCAGTTCTCTCCCCAATGTTGTTTAACATCTTTATGCGCCCCCTTGCCCAGATTGCACGGAGGTATGGGCTGGGTTGTCATCAATATGCAGATGACACCCAGCTCTATCTATTGATGGACGGCCGGGCTGGTGAGGTCCCTATAACTTTGGACCGGGCATTACAAGCCGTGGCTGACTGGCTCAGACTGAGTGGGTTGAAGTTGAATCCGGCGAAGACTGAGGTCCTTTGCGTGGGCCGCGGCGGACCGGGAGGGGAGATTACCCTACCGGCTTTTGACGGTGCGCCACTGGTACCAGTGCGCAAAGTCAAGAGCCTGGGAGTGCTACTGGAATCCTCTCTATCAATGGAGGCCCAGATAGCCGCCACTGCTAGATCCGCCTTCTTCCATCTCAAGAGGGCGAGGCAGCTGGCTCCCTTCTTGGAGCGCAGCGACCTAGCAACTGTGATCCACACAACGGTCACTTCGAGACTAGACTACTGCAATGCCCTCTACATGGGGCTGCCCTTATACCGAACACGGAGGCTTCAGGTAGTCCAGAACGCGGCGGCCAGGCTGCTGGAGGGACTACCACGGTGGGAACCTGCGCGGCCTGGGCTGCGGGATCTGCATTGGCTGCCGGTTGTGTACCGTGTTCGCTATAAAGTGCTGGTTATTACCTTTAAAGCCCTATATGGCCGAGGACCTGCCTACCTAAGGGACCGCCTCTCCCCATATGTGCCCCAGAGAGCACTGATATCTAGCTCTCAGAACTTACTAACAATCCCTGGGCTAAGAGATGCTAGGTTGAAGGCTACTAGGGAGCAGGCCTTCTCAGTGATGGCCCCTCGTTGGTGGAACCACCTTCCAGAGATGGTGCGAGCCCTGCGGGACCTGAACCAATTCCGCAGGGCTTGCAAAACATTTCTTTTCCAGCTTGCCTTCGAGATGGAACCCGATTAATCTGACGTATGCACATCCAGCCATCTTATGGATATTATGATCACAGTATTTTAGCACCCATTTATATATTTTATCTATTTTAAATTAATGTATTATATAATTGATATATTAAAATTGTTTATATTGTTTTATATGAATCATGGGATTTCCATGTCTGTTAGCCGCCCTGAGCCCGCTTCGGCGGGGGAGGGCGGGATATAAAAATAAAGTTGTTGTTGTTGTTGTTGTTGTTGTTGTTGTTATTATTATTATTATTATTATTATTATGTTCCAAAGACAGGGTCAATAAGCAGTCCAAGGGTCACATAACATTGTTCCAAGAACTGATCTCAAGCAGGGCAGGCAACTAGTGCCATAAGCAAGGCTGCAGTTTGCCTTATATGAGGCAGTTTCCTATGTGTGGCTAGTTAAGCTCCTCTCCACAAGCTGAGTCAGCTCCTTAACTCTTGAAGAATATTGGGGGCCACATCCTGCTATGTCTTATTGGTTTCCCCTCGCATTCCTTCAGCACAGTGGATGCATTCCTGAGTCTGGTCCAAGCCTCAGCCCTTGCCCTTTACCATCTCTACTCCTGGGGTCCTTCAGGAGACTGTGATGGATCTGGCAGTAGACAGGTCACTGCTGGAACCTTGTGGCTTAAAGGCACTTCTGGTTCAGTGGGTGGCACCAATGTTAACTCACTGAGAGAGTCTGCCAAGCAGTGCTTATGGATAGCTTGTCCTCCTCTGATGAGGACTCATCTTCCCATGCTAAACTAGGGTGGTCCATAACACAGCCTTGAGAGATATAATTTTTCAAAAGCTCAAAGCAAACATGTACGGTGTGCTGCATTTGCTAGGGAACAGTCTTATTATTTATGCCATTCGGATTTATAACCCTGACAATTTCCTATTTAATTTTCAGCAAATTATAATGGACTCAGAGTTATTAATAAGGAACTTCTCTTTTTGTTTAGGCAACACAGCTTGCTTGCAAATCTAGGAATTAAACATTCATGTTGTTCATATGATTTTAGTAGATAAAACAACAAAAGTGGCTGCTTAAGAACCATATAATAGCCCTGTTTATAATGTCTAAGAATAGGGATGTTTTATAACCCAAAGAATTTTTTCCAAGTTAAATGTGGTTTATAGCGTGTTCATTCAGATATTCATTTAAACCTCGGAAGGCAGCTACTTTTTTTTTAGCCTTTGCCTCCCCAGAATCACTGGATCTCCTGACAGAAGAGCATTCAAATTTAAGGACATTTAATCCCCATTGATGTCAGTGGGAGAATTAAGCATATCTCTGCCATTCAAATCAAAGAAGCTCTGAAACACTTAACTGTGGTGAGATTGTGCTATGGGTTTTATATTTAATGGAGAAATGGAACAGCTTAATTGCTGTGATGTGTAGAGTGTCTTTTGCACTAGCTAGTGGAAAGCAACTGTCATACCAGCCTGCTGTAAAACAACACCATTGTCTGTAGCTCAAAGATCACAGATGTGGCCACCAAAAGATGTTTGGCATGGTCAGCTCTGAAAGCCTTTGGGAAAAGGAGAGAAATTACTCAGAGTTCTCTACCTTCATTAAGAAGTTGGTGTTTCCAAAACTTACCATGGCACCATTTTTATAGGACTCTTGCACTTGGCCCAGTACAGATGACTAGGTATCCAGACCCCCGTACAGATGTGAGTTTTAGGATTGCCTTTTTAATCCTGTGCAGGTTTGCATATGCAGGACCAAATTTCTGCACAGAAACCCCTTCATGAATGAATTACTGTGCAGTTTTAAGCAGATTTAAATATTTAAACTGATTGATTTCAATGGATTTAGAAGGGTATAGCTCTGCTTAAAATGGCAGTGTTAGTATACTAATTTTTAAAAATACGGATGCCCCCTCAAGAGTCATTTCTGAAAATGCGGAGCATACACTTTTGAGATACAGTTGGGACAACATAAAAGTGCGAGCAAGAGAAGTAGTTTAATCCTCATTTGTATTCTATGCATTTCCCAGAGTTAATAATTGGATAAACAGCCAACCACTGACCTTGTTTCAGAGCTATTTAGTTTCAAACAGAATTTGGCCTTGAGTTTATCAGAACGTGTGGCAAAGCTGCCATAGATGGAGACTCATCCAAGAACAAATTAACTGTCACAGACATCAACTGGGATTTAAGGGACGCAGCATTACGGAGGTCAGATTATAGATTATTAGACTAAATAGAATGCTCTGTGCATCAATTAGTTAAATGTTTGCATTTCAGATCTTATCCTGATTGCAAAAACTTGGGTTGAGCTTGTACAACTAATATGAAATATTTTAGTAAATGTAATTTATGTTAATTTTACAAAACAAGTGATCCCAAGCAATTTGATGTTATGTAAAGCCATGAGATTTCCATGAAATGGAAGAATAAAAGTGCAGTTCTATACACATTTACATGCATATAAACCTAAAAAGGATATAGTTGTGCATTTCATATTATTGGAGTGCTTTGAGAAGCATTCTCATGGGGGCATAAAGATATCAAAATGTTGCTGCTTCACAAATGAAGACTTTAGGTTTAACTAGCTTATTTAAGCAGCTGATCTACATTTAACTATGAAATATGCTAACGTATGTAAGTGAGCAGGCTGTGCCAGGTGGTCTGCCCCTGCTTCCTTCACTGGGCAGATGCACCTTGACTCCAAACTCAGCCAGCATCTTCCATCAACTTTGTTTCTCATTCCATACACATAATGTGCTAAGAGGTGCCCAGCTCCCTCCCCTCACGTGCCACAGGGCCACTACCAGGTTTCGAACGATGCTGCTCAGCACCAAGGGTGCTCCTTCCCAACCATGCCAAATGATATACCCTAACCCCCCACCCCCCAATCACTCCCAGTGCCTTACGGTGCTTGCCAGTCATTCCTGAATATCTTGACCAAGCCACCCAATCCCTGCCAAGCTAGTTATGGACTAAACAATCAAAAACTAGATCTGTGTATTCCAACTATCATTAGGATATTATGAAAAGGGGGGGGGGGGGAAGGACTGCTTTATAGCCAATGCAGGGAAGCCCCAAAAATTCCTGTTGGCCCCAGTGATGACAGGTTAATCCCGTGGGAGGATGAGTGAGTCAACAGCCAGCAGGGACCATCTCTCCCCACAAGTTCCCCAGAGGGTACTTCGATCAGGAACCCAAAATTTGCTTTTGGTCCCTGTGTCAAGGGAAGCAAGACTCAAAACAACACAAGAAAGAGTCTTCTCAATTGCCGCCCCTTCTTGGTGGAACCAACTCCCAGAGGATGTCCAGAGGAAGTTTTTGCCCAGTTCCACAAGGCCTGCAAAACTATGCTATTCCAGCTAGCATTCAACTGAAATGGTGGCCATCACCAAGGATATTAGACCTGAATGGATGTTTTAAGACCTCTGAATGCCATTTTTAAATTGTATTGAAATTAGCACCTGAATTGTTTTTAACTTAATGTTTAACTCAATGTTTTATTGTTGTTTCATTGTGAACTGTGAGCCAGCCTGAGCCTGCATTTGTGGGGAGGGTGGGATATAAATCAAATAAACCTAAACCTAAAAGCCTGACTAGAGATGGCTTGACCAGATTATATGCTTGCAAGCTGTGTCTCCCCTTTGACTGAACCCCACTGAGGGTTGCTCAATGAACCTTATGTGTCATTTGGATTAATGAGGCCAAGACAAACGGATCTCCATTGCTAATGCTGGGGATTCCTCTGTTTGGATTTCCCCTTCAACCTTTTTTGTTTTGTTTGTATTCAATATCTGTACATTTCTTCTAGAGAATATCTGTTTATGATCATACAGTGACTTTCCAGTGACTCCTACTTACAGCGTTGTTTGATTACATTTGTTTTTGATTCTCAAATCCAGGACAATGATTGTCCACAGAAGTTCCAGAGCCATTCTCATGGAAAAAATTACCACCATAGCTTTTTAATTTATGAAGTCATGGAGTTTCAGTTCAACATGGGAAGGATTTTAGTACTGCTCTATACACTATGCTATCAAAAACATCCAGGTTATTTGATGATGGGGAAAGTATGTACTTTTTTTGGCCACTGTGTGACACAGAGTGTTGGACTGGATGGGCCATTGGCCTGATCCAACATGGCTTCTCTTATGTTCTTACTTAAATATTTGGAAGCTGCATCATCCTACAATCCAAACTGTTATACATAAATGGCAGTATATCCAAGTATAGTTAGGGTCACATATAACAAAATTGTGTATGGGACAGTTCCCTAGCTTTTCTGTAGCCAACTCAATTTGCTCTCTGCTCACAAGATATTCATTTGAAAACATGCAAAGCCACTTTCAACCATCTTGACTAATGTTAAGCGGGATGAAAATCAAGTCAAATCAGTCAGTTTTAGCAAGGATCAATCTGACATACTAAAGATACCTATGTTGTGACTAGAGGTGTAAAATTTTTGGAAATTTTGAAGCCATGGGTGAGAAAAAAGCCTCCCCTCAGAAAAAAATGGAAAGGGGGGGGGATTGAAATATATGCAATACATACTGTGCCAATCTAAACTGATTTTACTGCTTTAACAACATAAAATGCATTATTTATAACTTAGCATATAAAATTGCAATACTGAACATATTTATGGAATTTAAAAATTATAAATGCCTTGGTTTCATACAAATAAAATGGCAAATATACCCAATACTTAAGAAAAAACTGCAAGCTGATGCACCCTATGCTACCTCAGCATGTGTACCTTAGATTTAGCTATCTAGTTAGAGAGAATTAAGTTCTCAGTGAAACCTTCAGTTTTCCTCTGAGGCACAGTTGCAGTTTCTGCCCCATCTCCGTGTCAGAACTTAAGAACTTCAAACGGATCCCATACTTGGTTACAAAGTTAGGATTTTATTGAAGAGAACTAAGCACTGGAAGAGGCAAGATAACAGTGATGGCGAGAGCCAGCACCAGCACAATTTTATACACGTAAAACAAACATCTCACAAAGCCCCAATTCACACCGTTACAGGCACATCTGTCTTCTCACCATCGCTATCAGTAGAGAGGATGCCTCCCTACTTCGAAGGCCATGCTGCTCGGCTTCAAAGGGTCCCAGGGTGAGAATGTGCAGAGACATAACATAACTCATTCTACAACCCCAAATATTTTGGATACCAGTGGGGCAAGGTTAATTACTATTCAAGCATTCTGGGTCAAGCAAGGGTTACAACATGGAGTCAGTTTGGTTCAGTAACAAAGCAGTTCTAAGTCATAGTAAAAATACATTGCAGCATTGGTCACAATATAGGGGACCAGCAGTAAAGATACAAGTTCTGACATACTGCCCCCCCTAAGCACCCCCTCCCGCGGGGCCTGCCTTGGGCTTGTGCGGGTACAGTAGGTGAAACTTTTTCAGCAGTTGCGGAGCGGCTACATTCTGAGATTCGACCCACTCATCACAGCTCGGGGGGAAGTGTTTCCACCTGATCAAATAATACAGTTTCCCCCGTTTGACTCTGGAGTCCAGGATCTCCTGGACCTCATGGTGACTCTGACCCCTCACTGTCGTCGGAGGGGGCGGTGGGGCCCTGGGATGGAAGGACGTAGCACCAGGGTCTTTCCGAAGCAAGCTGCAATGAAAAACAGGATGGATCTTACTTAGAGATTTGGGCAGTTCGAGTTCCACGGTCACTTTGTTTATTACCCTTTTTATTTTAAATGGGCCCAGGAACTTCAGTGCGAGTTTGCGACAGGCCTGGGGAAGGGGGAGGTTTTTTGTGGACAGAAAAACTGTATCCCCCACCTTCAAGTCCCACTCTTGGGAGTGCTTTTTGTCAAACTGCTTTTTGTAGGCCTTTTTCGCTTCCTCCAGGTTTTCCTGAATACCCTTCCAGCCTTCACGGAGGCCCTCCCACCATTGCTGACAGGAAGTGGGCTCGGCCGGGCTGGCGGGGAGGGCGAGAGTGGGAAACGGTTTGCCCTCGTAACCATTAATAATTTGAAAAGGGGAGGTTTTGGTTGAGCTATGGAGGCTGTTGTTGTAGCCATATTCTGCAAAAGGGAGGAGGTCCACCCAGTTGGACTGTTGGAAGTTAATGAAGCAGCGGAGGTACTGTTCCAGAAGACCATTAACCCTCTCCGTCTGTCCGTCCGACTGGGGGTGGTAGGCAGAGCTTAGCCCCTGCTCGATGCCAGCCAGTTTGCAGAACTCCCGCCAGAAGTTGGCAACGAACTGCGTCCCGCGGTCACTAATGACCTTGTCTGGGAATGAGTGTAGGCGTACAATGTGGGTGAAAAAGAGCTGGGCGAGTTTTTTGGCCGTGGGTAGTTTTTTGCATGGGATGAAATGGGCTGGCTTAGAAAATGTGTCGACTACGACCAGGATGACTGTTTTGCCTTGTGAGGGTGGGAGTTCGACAATGAAATCCATGGAGACTACCGACCAAGGTCTGGTGGCTGTAGGGAGTGGAACCAGGTGGCCTGGGGGTTTACCCCCCCTTCTTTTTGCCATGAGGCAGGTGGGGCATGAAAGAACAAATTCAGAGACATCTTTCTTAATTTTTGGCCACCAGAACTGGCGGGTGAGTAAGTTGAGGGTTTTGACATAGCCAAAGTGGCCGGCCAGGCGACTTGAATGACAGCGCTCCAAGACCTCTTTTCTGAGGGGGTCGGGCACATAGATTTTTTCATTGTGCAGCCAGAGCCCGTTTTCGGCTTTAACCAAGTTGGGTGGGCGGTCGGTTTCTTGGTTGTATTCTGAGAGGAATCTAGGCAGCAGCTCTGAATCCGGAGGGCTGGTCTGCCTACCTGAGCGGGTAGTGACCCCCCCCGAGATGGCTGAGGGGGAGATTAATGAGTCCACTACCTCCTCCCGGAGACTGTCGTGTTGTGGCATGCGAGAGAGGGCGTCTGCTAAAAAGTTCTTTGAGCCCGGGATGTGTTTCAGCACAAAGTCAAATTTAGCAAAGAAACCTGCCCACCGGATTTGTTTTGCAGTCATTTTGCGGCGCCCGGTGAGGGCTTCGAGGTTTTTATGATCGGTCCAGATTTCAAAGGGCACTCTCGCTCCTTCGAGCCAGGAGCGCCAAGTTTTCAGGGCAAACATGACTGCAAACGCCTCCTTGTCCCAGACTGACCAATTTCTTTGTTCGTTGGAAAATTTTCTTGAGATATAGGCACATGGACGGAGCACCCCATTTTCCCCCCTCTGCATAAGTATGGCTCCCACTGCGGCGTCGGAGGCGTCGCATTGGACCACGAAGGGTTTCCGCTCGTCAGGATGAGCCAACACGGGTTCGGAGGTGAAGAGGCGTTTTAGTTCATTGAAAGCTTTTTGGCATTCAGGCGTCCACGTTAGGCGTGCGCCCGGTTTTTTCGCCTCTTCACCCTTCCCTTTGGTTTTGAGAAGTTCTGTGAGGGGGAGCATGACGGTGGCAAACCCCTTAATGAAATCGCGGTAAAAGTTAGCGAACCCGATAAAACTTTGTAACTGCTTGCGGGTTCGAGGGGGCTCCCAGTCTAGTACCGCTTGGACCTTTGCGGGGTCCATGGCCAATCCCTCCCCCGACACCCGGAAACCCAAATAGTCCAATTCGGTCTTGTGGAACTCGCATTTTGACAATTTAGCGTACAGTTTGTGTTTGCAAAGGGTGCGTAACACTTTTCGGACCAGGGGCACATGAGACTTTAGATCTTGTGAATAGATAATGATGTCATCCAGGTACACCACCACCCCCTTAAACAGGAATTCCCGTAGCACTTCATTGATAAAGTTCATGAAAACACCAGGGGCTCCCTGCAGTCCGAAGGGCATGACTAGGTACTCAAATTGTCCCAGGGGGGTGTTGAATGCCGTCTTCCACTCATCCCCCTCTTTGATGCGGACGCGGAAGTACGCGTCTCTGAGATCAAGCTTAGTAAATACTTTGCCCTTTGCTACGGTGTTCAACAAATCCTTTATCAACGGGATCGGGTAGGCGTTGGACATGGAAATCCCGTTTATAGCACGAAAATCTGTGCAAAGCCTAAGAGACCCGTCCTTTTTCTTTCGGAAGAGGACGGGGGCGGCATGGGGGGCAGTGGCCGGCCGTATGAAGCCGCGCTTAAGGTTCTTGTCCAAAAACTTCCGGAGTTCAGCTTTTTCCGCCCAACCCATGGAGTACAGTTTCGCCTTGGGAAGCTGTTGCCCTGGGATCAGCTCGATGGCACAGTCCGTAGGGCGGTGGGGCGGTAGCTCGTCCGCTTCCTTCTCGCTAAACGCTAATCTTAGATCTTGGTATTCCTTGGGGATCGAGGCGACTTCCTCGAGAGTGAGGCAAGCCCGCATGTTCTGGGGAGGAGCGTGCGGCCCCCATTCGGGGCGCCAGTGGTGATGCTCACACCTCCAATCCGGGAACCGGACGATCTGTTCCTCCCACCTTATGTCTGGTTGGTGGCGGGCGAGCCAAGACGAGCCCATCACCACGTCAAAAGAGCAAGAGGGGGCAATTACAAAAGTTTCAATCCCCCAATGCTCCTCGGTTCCCACCGGGACTGCCTGAGTCTCTAACGCACATGGTTCCCCTCTCATGGGCCCCCCGTCCATCTGCTGGAACTGCATCGGCTGTGGTAGGGGGGAAGTGGCTAATCCCAACGCCTCAACTAGGCGGGGGGTGATCAGCTCCCTGTTACACCCGGAGTCGATCAGCGCTCGGGCGTGCATGAATCTCTTTAGGTTAGGGTTGAGGAGGGTAACGGCCATAAAAAGTAAACCCCCTGTTGCTCTCACCGTGAGGAGTGCCGGCTGTTGCTGGACCTGCTTTGTGGCACCCATTAAAGCAGGTCGCTGTCGTTTCCCGCCGACTCGGTGTCGTCCGACTCCTCGGTCGATTCTTCCACGGTAGCCAATTCGGTGGTAAGATCCTCGTCAGTCGCCAGGGAGGTGGCAACAGAGCCCCGGCTGGGCTCCTTCGAGCGGCCGCTCTTTTTCTTCTTCGGCCCCGGGGTAGTTGTCTTCGCCGTGGGTGGGGCGGCACCCACTTTCACTGGGCAGTTGGCAGCGAGATGATTTGGGTCTCCGCATTTGAAGCACTTGCGAGCCGGAGACAGGGTGGAGGTCGCCGGTGTCTTCCTCCCTTCGGATTTAGTCGGCGTGAGTTTCGCCGCCTTCTTTGCCAGCTGCTGCCGTCGCATCCCCACATGTTGGAGGTTGGTCTCCACCTCTCCGGCCAGCTGGATCCATCCGACCAACGTGTCGGGTCTCCCCTGACTGTAACAGCGGTCGAGGATTGTCGGGTTCAGACCATTGATGAACGCGGTATATTTCATGACCTCGTTCCATCCCCTTGCCGCCGCGCAGTACCCCAGGAACTCGGTGGCATACTCGCGGGTGGAGCGGTTGCCTTGCTCTATGCGCTGAAGGGCGGCGATAGCCTTCTCCTCCCGTAGGGGATCGCCATACTGGCGGAGCATCGCGTGCAGGAACCCCGCCACCGTAGCTAGTTTGGGTTTTCTTCCCATAAAGAGCCCGACGTACCACTTGCGGGCCGCGCCTCTCAGTCGGGACGCGATGTGGTACACTCGGCTGGCTTCGGTCGGGTAATCCGCACCCCAGTGGGTGAAGAACGTGTCGCACTGAATGGTGAAGTACTCCACGTCCTCCGGATTCCCATCGAAAGTAATCTTCAATTCTCTTCCTCGACCCTCGGCCCCTCCCGGGGCTCGCGGCGCCCCCGGCGGCGGCGCGGGGCCCGGTAGAGCCGGCAGGATCGGGGCGGGTGGCGCCGGGGCCCCTGGAGCGGGCAGGGCCGGCAGCGCCGGGGCCAGCGGGGCTGGTGGTGCCGGGGCAGGTGGAGCCGGCGGCGCCGGGGCGGCCGGAGCTTGCGGCGCTGGGGCGGCCGGAGCTGGTGGGGCCGGGGCGGCCAGAGCCTGCGGCGCTGGGGCCGGCGGAGCCGGCGGGGCTACGGGCGGTTGCCCCAGAGGTAGCCCTCCTATCGGGACTCCCAGGACCGCAGTTTGCAAGGTGCGGAGCTGGTCGTAGATCGCGCCCAGGTTCTGCTGCAACTCCTCGGCCATCGTCACGCGGGATCGATGCACGTCGTCGTGTATCTCTCGGACCCAGTCGAATAAGTCGTTGCGAAGGGTCCGGATCTGGTCGTCTCCCCCTCGGGGCGCCGGACCCTCCTCTTGGTCGCCGTCGCCGTCTCCGGCTCCCCCTTCGCCCAGCATGCTTCGGTACCGCTGCTCCGCGGCGTCGATTGCTGCCGTGGACTTCCGCGGGCTCCAGGTTCGCGGGGCTGGGAACGCGGCGTCGACCGAGAAAGGCGCTGGGACCTTAATCTTGCGCCGGACTCCCGTCACATTAGGGTCGAGCGGCGGGTCCTCTGTTGGGGTGGTGGGCTCTCCGTCGTCTGGTACTTTTGCCGCCATCGGGCCAAGCCTCCAGTACAGATAAGCCACTAACAATGGGATCACTGTTATAATGTCAGAACTTAAGAACTTCAAACAGATCCCATACTTGGTTACAAAGTTAGGATTTTATTGAAGAGAACTAAGCACTGGAAGAGGCAAGATAACAGTGATGGCGAGAGCCAGCACCAGCACAATTTTATACACGTAAAACAAACATCTCACAAAGCCCCAATTCACACTGTTACAGGCACATCTGTCTTCTCACCATCGCTATCAGTAGAGAGGATGCCTCCCTACTTCGAAGGCCATGCTGCTCGGCTTCAAAGGGTCCCAGGGTGAGAATGTGCAGAGACATAACATAACTCATTCTACAACCCCAAATATTTTGGATACCAGTGGGGCAAGGTTAATTACTATTCAAGCATTCTGGGTCAAGCAAGGGTTACAACATGGAGTCAGTTTGGTTCAGTAACAAAGCAGTTCTAAGTCATAGTAAAAATACATTGCAGCATTGGTCACAATATAGGGGACCAGCAGTAAAGATACAAGTTCTGACACTCCGTCTGATCTTTTCTCTCCCTCCTGCAAGGTAAGGGACGGGCAGCCCAATACAGACTTCTGTGGAGGCTGGCTGTTGCAACATTGATGTAACTGGGGTGCCACTGGTTGACTCCATAAGCGCTAAGTCATACCAGGGCATGGGGGGGAGGTGTAGCTCTCCGCGTGTGTGACTGTCCCCATGGAAACTCCATCGGAATGTGGACACACGGCGGAGGTGGCAGGAGGGGAGGGGCCCCACAAGGCCACTGGATTAGCCTGTCCTGGAACAAGCGTGTGGAACATGACAGTCGGGGTAGGGGGAGGCAGCCTCAGAGCCTGTCCCTCCCCTCCCCTGACAGAGAACTGCCAATCACAGGCGTACGGCCCAAGTCAAAGGAGAGAAATCCCGGTGACACAGGGAGAGGAAAGGAGTGAGGCTGAGTGTCTGGACGTGCGTGAGAGAAACCTGTCTCACTGCTGAGGTGGGGGCAGGGGGTAGGAAAGGGAAGTGAGGAGCTGCAGGATTGGCTAGTCCCATGGCTGCGCCCACCCACTGTCAGAGACTTGTGCCAATGGCATGCAGACAAGCAGAGTCATGTGTCCTCCCCATGAGCCATAAACAAACAGGAAAAACATAGTGCAGGAATCTGCACTCGGAGAAGCTAGGCAAAATGTGGGTATTGGAATGAGCAGACAGAGTTCCGGCATGCCATCAAGTCCCACATGGAAGCCCTCCCTGGCAGGGACTCGGAGTCTCTCCCTGATGCCCCCCCACTCTTTGTGAGGAGTCCCTCCCACAAAGAACACAGAGTGTGAGGCATCAGCCAGGCGCCCATTCCAACTGCGACCCAACCTGACCCTCTTCTCCATGCAATGAGCACAACAGCCCTGTGGGGTCAGGCAGGCTGAGGGCCAGCTGGCTGTGCTGATGTGCCTTGGTATGAGTCGGGGATAGATCCCTGGCCTCCCCTGTCCAGTCTCACGCTAGGGCAACTCATAGGTTTCCCCTCCTCTGCCCCTTCCCCACGAAGCAAGCGAGCTCACCCTTCAAGACATTCCCTTGGGAAGCTCACAGACAGAATGGCAGAGGGGGTGGGGAGTGAGAGGGGCACAGGGAACATGCAGCAGATGCTAAGCAGGAGAGACAAAGTAGGGCGCATGTAAGACTTTATTGTGCTAGAACCAAGTGCAACAGTATTCCAGGTGCAATTTGGACAGTCTTGCAGGGCGCAAGACTCCATACAGAGAAGAAAGCAGGAATAGCTGACTGAGTAGAGGGGAGGGGGTTGCATTGCCATGAATGGCAGTCTCTCTGTTGAGTCCCCACCTGCGAAACAGAGACAGAGACCAAGAGCACCCAAAGGGGTTCCCGGATTGCTTGCAACTCATCAACCCCGGCAGCTGCAGCATGACGCTTTGTTTTGGCAAGGGACTGTCTTAAAGGGACAGTCTCTGACCTACCTCCCCCACAGGCATCAGAGCAGCTGCCAGACCCCCCTCCACCTGGTGCCCTAACAGGGGTGGAACCGAAGCAGAGGACAGACCAGGGGGGCCTCTAGTAGCATGTATTGGCCACGGCAACAGCCCCCTGCCTGAACTCACTGCCCGGGGCAAGTGCCCGAGACACTGTCACTCTGCCCAGCTTTGAGTGGGGGAGAGGGGAGGCAAGTTTGGAGTGCGCAGGCACACTTACCTGTCCATGTGTGACCTGTGAGTAGTGAGCCTCTGGAGGTCGGGAATCTGTTGGGATTTGGAAACGGGAGAGGTTAGCCACAGAGTAGAGACTTTGCTCTCCTCCTTGCAAGTCAAAGAGCTCCCTCAGTACTGTCTAAGTCTCTTCTCTGTGCAGCTCTCACCACCAAAGTGCCCCGGCCCTCACTCTAAGTCCACATGGCAGGGAGCTCTGTGACAGAATTCCATGCCATATGCCCTACCTTACCTAAGGAGTTGTGCAAGGCTAGAGCAGAAGCTTTACTAGGAGAGGGAGAGTGGCGATTGTGTATTGGGGAGGGAGCTTGTCCAGCCCAGGGTGTGAGGGGATTGGTGAGGCAATTACATGGCTCCCTAAGGGGTTTGCAAGCTCGTACAGCAGCAGCAAACTTTGTTTTCTGTTGCAATGGGTGTCTATGGGATACACCAGCATTTTCCTTGGCACCTCTTGGGGGGGGCATGTCAGGGCCCGAAGTTGTTAGGGAGCTGACTAAGTCAGGGCACACCCCTGACTCCACCCCCTCTCAAGCTGGCGTAGGCCTCTCCGCCGGACTTATGCCTGCGCTCAGGTGCAGGGCTGAGGTGCCGCAGCCCTGGAGCAGGGGCCTGTTCAGGCAGGGCCATGCCCTTGTAAGTCACCTCCACTCAAACGTAAGTGATCTTGCGCTGTCTTAATTCCAACTTCCGCAGTGTGGGCCTTAGTTTGCTTCCAAAGGATTTTTGCACACACACCGCTTAGGATTGCGCTCTAAATTACTATTACCCAGTTTATGAGTAAATGTGTCACAGTGGTTTGAGGGAGAAGTGAAAAGGTCATCCACATGTCTAAAGGACACAGAAGGCATGTGACTGTTGAAAAGCTTTGAAAGCCCTGCATGCTCTCCTGAAGATTAGGTATCCTAATCCTAGGTGCAGGAATGCTTACTGGATTTAAGATCTGTATAGTTTGTTTTAGTATAGTATATAGAGCTGTACAGTATAGATCTTTAGTATGCCCATCTTGTCTTTAGAAGCATTTCACTCATTCATAGTGAAATGCTTCTAAAGCATTTCTAAATGTTTCATAGGCATTTTTTTCAGTATTCCCCAAAACTTTAGGTTTCTTTTTAATTAGAAAAACTGGGCAAAATAGCTTCGGAGAGAAATGGGGTGAGCACTTCTTTCGCAATTTTTCCAGGCTTTCACATCTCTAGCAGTGACACTACTATTTTCCCAGATTACACAAATCAGAGGAGCTGGATACCAGTCTCACAATATGGTCTCACAATAGTCTCTGTATTCCAAAGATAGTTTCAGATAGTTAACTGTGTTGGTCTGTAGTAGGATGGTGAGATTCAAGTCCAGTAGCACCTTAAGACCAACAAGATTTTGGGAGCATGAGCTTTTAAGACTCAAAACTCCCCATCAGACACTATTAGGAGTGAGGATTGCTGAATCATTGTACCCTAGTTAAAAGCTGGGAGGGGTGTTGCAAAGAAAGGAGTCAGGTGGAAAATGCAAAATGTAAGCAGTTTGGTTAGAACAGGGGAGAAATGCTTAGGGACAGAATTTATGCCCCCATTCAGCCCTAGGGAGTCCATTGTTCTGAATTTGTGAATGAACTCAAGTTGCTCAGCAATCTCACTTTGTAATCTCCACTTGGACACTTGAAACATCTCTGTTTGAGGACTGCCACTCTCAGGTCAGCAATGGAGAGCCCTGGAAGATTAGAATGATGCGATTTTTGAAGTCAGATTCATTTTATGGCTTTCGAAGAGTACAACATTATCAGAAAGTGTGTAGGATGTCTGGATGGGTTCAGAGGGGAGTTTCTGTGCATGTTTCAAGAAAGACTACTGTATCTTTTAGAAGTAATTCACATGTGTTTGTTTTTGTTTCTTTATTTTTAGAAAGAGCCTCTATATTAATATTGTTAACACAGACAAATGCTTATGTCAATTTGAAATAGAGGATCATATAGATGTGTGTATCAATGCCTGGTGCTTTCTGACATCCCATCACATTCTATTTGCATCTCACATTTGGTAAACAGAATGTTATTTTGGGTTTTTTTTAGCAGAGCTAGAATCAAATCTTTTAACACTATCTTTTGGCTGTCTTTCACACCACCATATTTCAGTTGTGAATGATGATCTTGGGATGTGCCTATGTAAATGAAAACAGCTGCACCCTCGCATAACCCCTTGGTAGCTCATATGCCACAGTAAAACCAAAGGAGGAGAAGGAGAAGAAGAGTTAGTTTTTATACCGCACCCTTCGCTACCTGAAGGAGTTCCAGAGCAGCTTACAAGCTCCTTCCCTTCCTCTCCCCACAACAGACACTCTGTGAGGTAGGTGGGACTGAGAGAGCTCAGAGAGTACTGTGACTGACCCAAGGTCACCCAGCTGGCTTCACGTGGAGGAGTGGGAATTCAAACCTGGTTCTCCAGATTAGAGTCTACCACTCTTAACCACTACACCAAGCTGGCTCTTGAATAAACTGACAATTTATTCTCTGTTTTGTTGCACTGTAAAGTTCACTGGGTAAGTATAATTCACATATGTACTTGTAGCATTAGAATCTATGGGAATTAGTGTCTAATTGAACTCATTCACATATTCAAATAGCTACAAGTAATTACAGGGTGGGAAAGAGAGAGTTAAGCATATGAATTTCTTGATCAGAGAGGCTATTTGCACGTGCCACTGACAGCTTTCTCACCAATGAAGCAAAACATTTTATCCCAAGATTTGTAGAAGGAAAGGGTAGGGGAACCCTATTTCTATAACTGTTTTCCAACTGATACTTATAAACAATATTTCATAAAAACCAGAAAATGTAGAGCATCTCTGTCACTCCACTCTTCACCTCCACATGATTGGTAATCATAGCAAGGTGTTGATTTTAAAAAAACAAGGGAACTGAAAAAAGAGCATTTGTTATCACGAATAATTATTGATTGCACTGCTATATGCTTGTTAGAGCAGAAGGGGTTAATAGTTCAGGATTCTGTTTTGTCTTTGTCTCTAACCAGTTTTGTCACTGCATTTTTATTTTTATTTTTTTGTGGCAGTGCAAACGTTTGCTGCACCTCTACAGCACATTAAAAAAAGGAGATTTTCCTGAATTTGGATTTCTGTGTTGGGCTGAATTAAATATACAGGTGCAGGGAATAGTTTGTGCTACCCAGTTTTCAACAAGTTTCAAACCAAGTTGATTTTTTTTTTTTACACACAGTTTATAATGGATTGTTATGAACCCCTCAGGCAATTCAAATCATGTTGAAGGCTTTGACCAGTTTCAAAAAGAAATGTGTCCCTTTCTGGACCAGAAATACTAAAAAAAACCCCACCAAATAATATTCATTGCTATTAATGCATAGTAGCTTCATCGCCCTTCGTTTTCTTACCCAGCTGAGCACTTCATAAATCATGTTTCTTTGAATCAGGGAATGTGTGTGTGTTGCGGGGGCGGGGGGACAGCAATAAAAATACAGGTCTTTGAAATAGTTGGTAATTTTCCCAAGGTGCTCTGTTTTGTGACACATGCTTGCGCATTGAATGTTTGTGTTCCTGTCAAGTCCTATTGTCAGTTCATCTTATTTTTCTGAACAGATGTTCCTGCTTTTTCTTACACCAAGAACAATTCCAAGAGGGTTGTTTGAGGCAACTGCTCTTGACATTTTGTCATACAACAGTCTTTTTTGTTTTTGAGTAATCATAGTACTCAATATTTGAGGGCAAGATTTGAAAACAGTGCTTAAGTGATGTTGTATTATCTTTGATTTTTGCCTTTTAAGTAGTGGTTTTACTGAATTTACTGAATGAGGCCAAATGAATTTTTAAAAATAAAATAATGGCCATGAAATACAATCAGTTTTATAAATCACCTTGTGACTGCATTATAAAGTTCCGCAGAATTGTACATCCATTACTATAAGCCTTTGAGAGTATTTCTTTGTTATCATTCCTTTACAATTCATGTTTATGAAAAATAAATTTCTTGTATCGTGTGTTTAACACATAACCTAGAGGACAATATAGTCTTATATGCCAGCTTTTCAATGGATTTCCTCCTTTTGAACTCAGGTTTTTTTTTTTTTTTGCTGAGGTCATATGTCTCTCTTTAGTTTATTTATTTATAAACATGAAATGTAATGGAAAAATAGTTCAAGCAGTATTGTTTGTCCTTTACCCAACAATGATCTATGTAGTTAAATCATAGCTTTTGGGGGAGGGCAGAGAAAAAGCAGCCTCTATTATTCATAACAAAAATGGATCATAGGAAAAGACACCCATAGGACGGGTAGGTATTCATAAAGCAACCCACACTGTGTGTGTGCACTTTCACGGACGGAGGGAAACATTCTAGTGTACAGTGGGCAATTTGTTAAAGGCCTGATGCAGTTGTTGGTGTTTATTTCCCAATTACCTCAATAGTTTTGTGAAGGAGTTGCAGAGGATTTATAGATTTAATAAGGAGCTTAGGAAGCTATGAATAACAAAAGGTCAGCTGGGAAAAAATGAAAGAAAGAACACTCACCACAGGCAGCGCATTTTATCATTTAATGGATGCACCCAGAAATTAAACTTGTATAGATTGGCTTTGGATAGGCCTTTCAGATTTCTTACATATATCTTTTAATCTTGGCATGGTTTTAGTTAAATTGTCTCCTGCTTTTCAGTTACCAGCTTTGACTAGCAGCTAAACCTAGCAGTTGCTCAGTGGGTATAGTCACTGATTCAGTGTAGGGTTGCCAAGTCCAATTAAATAAAAGTTATTATTATTATTATTATTATTATTATTATTATTATTAAAGAAAAATCTGGGGGCTTTGGGAGCGGAGCCAGGAGACTTTGGGGGTGGAGCCAGGAACAAGGGTGTGACAAGCATAATTGAACTCCAAGGGAGTTCTGGCCATCACATTTAAAGGGACAGCACACCTTTTTAAATGCCTTTCTTCCATAGGAAATAATTAAGGATAGGGGCACCATCATTTGGGGCTCATAGAATTGGACCCTCTGGTCCAATCATTTTGAAACTTGGGGGGTATTTTGGGGAGAGGCACTAGATGCTATAATAAAAATTTGGTGCCTCTACCTCAAAAAATAGCCCCCCCAGAGCCCCCAATACCCACGGATCAATTCCCTATTATTCCTTCTGGGAATCGTTCTGCATAGAGAATAATAGAGTGCCCAGTGGATATTTCCCTCCCCCCACGCTTTCTAAAGGGGGGGAGGGCCTCCAAACCAGGGAATCCCCTGCCTCCTCCCTCTCTCTCACACACAGATACTTACTAGATCTTCTTCCTGCAGAACTCTACTTGCTGTGAAAACGAAAGCAAAAGAAAGGGAGGGGCCGTTCTCCATGGAAACTATTACTGACCCTTTCCAGTGAAGCCCTTCCTATATCCTGTGCAGCCTTAAAGGCACACATTTTACAAACGGATCAGTTTGCAGGTTTCTAAACCTACAGGAGCTCTACAAGTACATGATGCCTACATGCATGTTCTCTCCCCCCCCCCCTGCTTCCGGATTTTTGGAGAGCAGGGGAGGAGGCTGAAAATCGGGGGTCCCCCGCCAGGGCGGAGGGGTTGGGAAGCCTAATTCAGTGATTTGTTGACATTGCCTTTGTTCTTTCCCCACTTTCTCTAAAATTTTCTTAACTCCTGACATCTTTTGTAAGATATCAGGTGCTTGGTCAGAAATCAGGGATTTCACTGATAAGGCAAATTGTTTGCCTCAGTTAAGCCCCAGTATAAAGCAATGTATTATTTTAGCCACAGCTGGTTTGTGAAACCAGGGTTCAGTTTGCAGATGATCACTCAGATCCCAGTTTGCTCAGCATGTACTAGTGAATTGCCTTCATGAAGGCCAAGTTTCTCTCTGTTGCTGGGAAACAAGCCAGGATTTAGCCAAGATACCTGTGTTTATATCTCAAGTGAAACCATAGCTTAAACTTGTTCATATTTCAGGCCCTGGTTTGATGAACTTGAGCTAGCCATTATTAGTCAAGTTACCTGTCTTCAGACAATCACATGATTGGTTTCATTATGCTATGGTTTTGTGTTATATCTAAAACATGCATCCTCTCAGGCAAGGATTTTATTCTACCATTTTCCTCCATATATGGCTCTTTATTACTTTATATTGAAAATAAGAATGATCAGTCACCTTCACTTGTGATTTGGTGGTGACTGAATGTTTTGTACAGCCAGGCCTGCCCATGTGGTTTCTGAATGATAAATGCTTCAGCAGCATTGTGGAATAAAGCCTTGGATGATGGGCTGTCTGTCTCAGATATGTTTTATCTCACCCTTCCTCCAACTACCATAGAGCAGAGCGCATGGTTCCTCTTTTCTCATTTTATCCTCACAACAACCCTCTGGCCAGTTAGACTGAAAGACCATGATTGCTTCAAGGTCAGCCAGCAAGTTTCATGGCAGATTGGTAATTTGAAACCAGCTCTCTCAGTCCCTAGTTTGATACTAACCATTACACCACATCAGTGTACCAAGTTTTATTCCATAGTACTATTTTTTGCCTGGCAAAATAGGTTAAACATTTGAATCTCTTGGGCCTTATCTCAACTATGGGGTAGGAGAGAAACAGAAACACTGCAGAAACCACAGTGTACTTACTCATAAACTGAATGAGGAAAGACTGATTCATCCTATGATACCTACAGCAACAAGAACAATGTGGGCCGATTTATGTAAGAAGGGAGGCACAAAGAAAGCACCCATGTAGATTTCTAACATCTCTTAATGTGTGCACTGGCCTTTTTAAATGTGCTGTTTTGCACACCAGCACAGCTTTTCTCTGGGCCACAGATTTCTGGCATGGTTAAAATGGATAAGCTAAAGATCATTTAAAGCAAATTATAAGTTAAAGTTAAGTTTAGGATAAGTTAAGGATCATTTAAACACTATGCAGGAAAGTAATACAGACAGTCTTATGGAAATTGGCCAAAAGTCATTTGAGGAATTGTGTCTCTCTTGGACTCTTAGCTTATTTAAGATGCATATGGAAATTGGGCTGGGAGAAACTTCCGGGTTCCGTCGCCTTGAGCTCAGCAGGGGTCAGCAGAGCTTGTCTCTTGTGGCCCCCCTGAATCGGGTTGTTGAAGAGGTGCCACATCTCTAGGGGAGACCCTGGAGGGGTTTCTTTTTGGCATGGGGCTTTTGCAGGGAGACAGGGATACAGCGGCGGCTGTTCCTGTCCTTCTTGTGTGCTCCAGTGCTCCATGGCCATAATCACCATTATGGCAGAAAGAGGTGAACACCCGACCGCTTGTTTTCTTTTCTGCTAACAAGCCTTTGATGCATTGCTTTCCTACCTCAAACACAGCAATTCTACTCTGCAAGTAAGTTTGCTTTTCATACCATCAGCTAATGGGTCGTTTTACATAACAACAAACGGGGCAGTTAAAAGGAAGGGAGAGAGGTGGAGTTTTACAGCCTATGTAATATTCATGACTCAGTGGTACATACTTTATGCTGGGGCAGTAGCTCTCCAAGAGGCTCAAGAGATAAGCAATGTTAAAATATTTTTTTTTAAGCTGACATGGTTTAGAGAGCCTCATAGTAAAGGCTTTTAGTTATTCATATGTGTATCTCTTAATCGAAACGGGAAACAGAATGATCAAAATTCCATCGAGAACATACTTTATGCACAGTTGGAGAATATATTTGTATCACCTTTGAGTATTGTATAAGTCTTTACGTATTCCTTGGAAGCCTGGAACTGTAATGGAACTTGGTGGTTTGGTTTATGTTATTTTGTATTGTATTTATTGGCGTGTGTATTTTCAATTTTTCTCATAAGTAATTCTAGTGTTTTGTGTATTATTTATGTGTTGGAGATATTTATTTATTTATTATTTATTTTCGCATTTATATCCCGTCCTCCTGCCAAAGCAGGCTCAGGGCGGCTAACAACATTAAATATCCACAATAAAACAATAAAACACTAAAACACTAAAAACAATTACAGTAAGATGAATTACAATTAACAATTGCACCTTAAATATTGAAAAATTTGTAAACAGTTTTGGTTCTAAGTTCCATACCATGAAGTTAAACAGCTTTGTACTTTAGTTGAAGGCCATTCGAAAAAGTGTTGTTTTACAAGCCTTGCGGAATTGGGCAAGGTCCCACAAGGCTCTAACATCAGGCAGTTGGTTCCACCAGTGGGGGGCTGCAATAGAGAAGGCTTGTTCTCTGGTAGCCTTCAATCTCGCCTCCCTTGGCCCAGGGATTTCTAATAGATTTTGTGATCCAGATCTCAGTACCCTCTGGGTAATATATGGGGAGAGACGGTCCCTAAGGTAAACAGGACCTCAGTCATATAGGGCTTTAAAGGTAATAACCAGCACCTTGTAGTGAATCCGGAATGTTATTGGCAGCCAATGCAGTCCCCGCAGCCCTGGCTGCACATGATCCCGAATAGAGAGATCCAGTAACAGCCTGGCTGTTTAGTACGTTGTTTTCATTATACAAGGGAGATATTTGGTGCAAACTTTTTGACAGCAGTTAGTGTTGCTCATTAACCATATTCCTGACTGTGAGTGTTAAATGAGATAAGTTTGACTGCCAGACAGGTTCACTGAGAAATCTGTGGCATCCATATCAGGGATATTCAAAAACCTGCTGATCCAACTTGCACCCTGTTCATCAGTAGCAATCAGGCAGCCAATTAATCAACAGGTGGTTCATCAGTTTGCATCTCTTTATAGGAGAATTTTACTTGCAGCCATCAGAATTAGACTCCCAGCTGATGAGGGATGAGCTGGGAGTCTGCTTCTAATCTTCTTTTCGGCATTTTTTTTTTTTTTGCTCTATACCAGCAAAGTACTTTGGGATGGGGAGAATCAGTAGCCTACTCTCATCTGATTGCAGGGATCAGCTGGAAGCTGGGTTGTTCTGATCTCCTAGCCTAGAAGGTCTGCTGCATCCCAGCCTTGTTGAGACACACAAATATAAGGAGGGAAATTAGAAATTCCCCTTCTCCTCTCCCTGCCTCGAATGGTCAGCTTGGGTTGCAGTCATAGTGATAGGATTCAAACAGGAAGAAAAGAAGTGTTGTTGTTGCTCTCCATCTGAACCTGACAACCTGGGCTGAGGGAAACAGGAGTGATCTGCTCTTCTCTTCTGCAGCCCAAGCTGAGAGGCTGGTGAAGGAATAGAGCAGCCAGGGTTTTTTTGTAGCAGGAACTCCTTTGCATATTAGGCCACACACCCCTGATGTACCCAATCCTCCAAGAGCTTACAAGGATCTTATTACAAAGGAGTTCCTGTTTAAAAAAAAAGCCCTGAAAGCAGTGATTCACTTCTCCCCCCACAGCTTAAAGTTTGGCCTGAGAACAGGGCCAGATCCCCATCTCCATACTGGCAGCTTGGCCTGCAGGAGAACAGGAGTGATCTGCTTCTGTTTTCTTCAACTCAAACTCTCAGGCAGATTGCTACTCCCCCTCAAGATCTCAGTTGGGGTAGAAAAGAAAAAGACACTTGCAATGTGTCAGTTTGGGCTTCAGAGGATAGAAGCAGATCACTTCTGTTCTCCTGAAGCTGTCAGCCGATTTTGTAAGTTTGTGGGGGAAAGGAGAGGATCAACACTTTGCTCTCCACTCAAAACTGATAAAACGGGGTTCAGAGTATAAGGGTGGTTTCACACAGGAGATTTGTCCTGACCTAGCCCTGCCTCCCATTCAGATTAAAAGTGCACCATCACACAAGCACATCTGCCCTCCGAGCTGCACTCGTGCTCACCCCGTCTCCAGACGCCTCCTATCCACATTTAAAAGCTACCTGGATTTTCCCGGTAGCATCCCCCAGAATCCCAGGTAAGTCTCATAATCGGCTGCTGTCTGAATGCCTTGGGGCGACTCATAAGCAGAAGAACTGTGTGATCTCGCCAAGCTGTTTCCGGCAAGGTCGGGTTCCCACCCCCACCCCCCTCTGAGATGCACTTGTCTGCTTCTCTGATTGACAGCACACACTGGGGCCTTTTTAAAAGAGACAACCGTTTCCACAGTGGGTCCGTGGTTGAGCTGGGCTAGCAGTGTGAATGGGCAACCACTGACTGCTGCCGGAATCCTGTTGCTTCAGCAGCAGTTGTTTGATTGCCCAAAAATGGTTCAAACTTTAGCGGATTTTTTTCTGAACAGGATAAAATCATGTTAATTTCATAGTGCGAAAGCAGCCTAAGAGAATACTCCTGTTCTGTGCACCCCAAGCTAATAATTTAGATGGACGGAGAAGCGATCTGCTTCTTCCTCTTCCACCCAAAATAGATCTTGGGCTGTAGAGAATGGGAGCAGATCTGTATTATCTACAACCATTTTGGCAGTTTCAGGTGGCTGATTTATGGGTGCAGAAGAATGGAAGCAATCTGCTCCTATTCTGTGCGGTGATCTGCTTCTCTTCCCAGTCAAAGTGAAATGATGTGGTAAAGGGCATTGCCTTTGCATAGTAGGACAAAACTTTTAGGGCTTTTTTTTAGAACAGCAAAAAAGTAACAAGGGAACTGTAGCCATTCAGCACTGTCACAGTCAGCTTTTATCATCACCTCATTATGGCACATATTTGCACTGACAGAAAAGATCCACATGAATAATCTTTGTCCTCTGGTTTTGCCTTCTTCCATGCTTTTACTAAGCTTATATACTTGTAGCTGTTCATTGCGAAGGGTTTACTCTCACTTCTGTGATTGTACAGGATTAGCTTCCCTTTTTCTTATTCCCATGCATCCTTTCCCCCAATAAATGATTAACATCTGTTCCGAGAAACGTATCAATGGAGTGTGCTTTATCTTATTTCAGAAAATACACCTTACCTTCCGTCCTTTTGGATTTCATTTTCCAAGTCTGATCCAACATACCCTTGGTGTCTCATTGCGTCTCACAAATGCTATCTTAGATAAGTGGAAACAAGTATATATAAAATATGACAAAATCTGTGGTCACTTCTGTACAAGAGATGTTCATTTGTTCTTGCACAATAGAATAGGCACCTACTTGCAGTTAATATGAAATGTCCAGTGCCTCTGAAGTTATGGAATATGAACTCTTTTCCAAGCTATTCTTATTACTGAAAGAGGCAAGGTCAATGCCACGAATCATAAAAAATATGAATAAAGGGCACTTTTCTTGGTAAATGAGATATGGAATCAGAAGATCTTTTCATTATTTAACTTATTTCTTCAAGCATGCAATGTGTATGTTACTGAATTAAAGCTACAGCTTGCACAATATACTTAGAGGTCACTTTTGCACATGAAAAAAGCAGCAAGAAACGAGATAAATAGCTACTACAACAAGATAGTGTGAAGGAATGATCTATTCAGACCAAGCTACAGGGTGATTGATCCATGTTAAGAAATTCATTATCATACCTTGCACACATGGTCATTTGGGAGCAAAAGGAGGATTTCCCCCAAAAAATTCAAGAGCCCATACACACTTGAAAATATCACAATGAAAACTGTTGGGTGAACTGATGACTCATCAATTACTGCTTCATTGCTGCTTATTTGGGCACACTGCACTCTATGTTTCTGAGATATGTTGAGCTTCAAATGAGGCATTAATGACCACTGTGGGTTAAGTACCCCTCATTCTGTGGTATCAAGAAGGAGCACACATTTTAAGAATAACCTTGGAAATTTTTAGGAGCGTTGTCCTCCTTCAAGAGATCAAATATTTTGACTATAGATGCATTTCACATAAATTCTGATTCTGTCAGAATTCAGCACAATCCATTACAGTCCCCATGTGCCAAATGTTGATTTGACATGGAATAACATTATTGGTTTTAGCTACTTTGCATTATGAAGATGATGATGACCAGTAAGAAAATGTAAGGTGAAAGAAACAATGACAAAATACATTGAGAGAAAATACAGGAGTAGGGAAAAGGGGTTGTAACCCAAAATACTGGTTAAAAAAATGAAGATATGCTGTTCCTCCCCCACTCCCCACCCAATATTTTGCATTGCCTCTCAGCTCTACTTATTAATCTCATCTGGCTTCTGTATGACTGGTGAATGTATGGCATTGGCCTTTCTGTAGAAGATTTTGATACATTCCATGGTATGCTAGAAGAAGACATAAGGAAAACAGAACAGAGTTATTTGAGAATTGATAAAGAGTTGAGTATACTAAAATATGGTGTAGTGGGAATGGAAAGGAAAATGGTTGAGCAAGGACAGAACAAAACATCTGAAAGCACTTGTGGAATGACACTGGACTAGTAAAAACCAAGGAAAAATGGCTAATATGTGATAAATTTAACTCTAGAACATCCCCCCACAGAGTTAGGAGATCACACCCTTAAATGACTCCATTTCTATTTCCAGGCACCTCTAATTCATTCTTGTCGGGCACAATTTATTCTTCAGTTTCATAAGCATACATCTGAGAGCACACTGCCCCCCTCTCAAGTTGTAGGAAAACAAATGCAGGGAACTTCTTCACCTCAGATAACTGCAGTGAATATTTATCATTAGCTGAAGAGGGGTAGTACCCTGCATTTTAAATTAACATGGAATTTGCTTAATTGGCATGAGCCTCATAGATACCATCCCATGGCTAATTTACGTTGCTATTCTGCAATAGCATTTACGGTGAGAGAGCATTTCTAAGAATGCTTACAACAAGATAGTCCACACCTCAGTTAATTGAAATATGAGACTGTAGTAAACTTTTCAGGGTTTAACTTAACATGTTTACCCAGAAACACAAAGAATGTAAAAAATAAATAAATAAAGATTTAAGTTTCATTTTGAAGGAAACAAATCTTTGAATTTTGTAAAGTACTATAGGTTAATGTCTTTTTTTAGTGTTTTGTACTCCCTTGCAGAACTCAAAATTCCATTTTTTATAAGAACAAATACCTCTTTTCTTAAAATCCTTATAAAACTCCAAAGTTATAGTTTTGAAAATGTGTTACAGTCTTGACTCTTTTATATTTGCCTTCTGCTTCCTGAAGTGTTGAGGTGCATTGCCTTTTTGTTCTTTCATATTTTCTCTATGACTATTTAGACTAGAAACGGCATCTTAAACGAATGCTCAGATTTTTACTCTTCTTTCAGTAATAGTGCATGGAACTCTCAGTTGTGTGTTGCCCATCCCTGAATTAAATTATTTTAAAACTGAATTTCCTTTCCAAAGTGAACATGTAAACATTTTGTCCCTACACTTCAGAAGGAAGCACAGCAGGACACAAGTGCATGAATTAATTTTTGTTTTATTAAAGCCTGATATACATAATTATTTAAAATATACCCTATCCTTTCTCTGCAGCAGTGGTCCCCAAACTTTGTGGCACCGAGGACCAGCAGGCTGAGGGCACTGAATTTGCCCCTCCCACAGCCACGCAACCTCGCCGCCCCACCCCCCACCATGCAGCCTCACCCCCACCTCGCCGCCCCTCTGCAGCCTCACCACCCCACCCCGCAGCCTTGCCCCCTGCCCCTGCACAGCCTTGCTGCTCCTCCCACGGTGCCTCCAGCACCCTCTGTTTTTACAATTTTAAGGCCAGGGAAGGGGCGAAGTGCCGCCTTCCCCGGCTCTTTAAAGGCTGACAAACCCCGCCGCCTTCCTGCCGATCGGCAGCGAAAACCTTCAGAGCAGCAGCAGGCAACCCGCTGAAGAAGTGGCGCCTCCCTTGTCTCCTTCCCCCCACACCCAGGAAGGAAGTGGAGAGAAGACAAGGGCAGCGGTGCTTCTTCAGCGGGTCGCCCACTGCTGCTATGAAGGTTTTCGCTGATGATCGGCGGGGTGGGGCAGGATTTGTCAGCCTTTAAAGAGCTGGGGAAGGCGGTGCTTTGCCCCTTCCCTGGCCTTAAAATCATAAAAACGGAGGGTGCTGGAGGTGCCGTGGGAGCGGCGGAGAGGCTGCAGGAGGGGCGGCGAGGCTACAGGGGGGTCGGGGGAGGAGGCTGCGGCCCAGTTGCCAACAGGCCACAGATCGGTAGTGGTCTGCGGCCCGGGGGTTAGGGACCCCTGCTCGGCAGGGTTGCCACTTTTGGACAGCCTCTGCTGGCTGCAACAATATGGGTAACTCCACCCTGGCTTGAAACTCAGCCAGTGTCATACCAACCTTATTTATCTAAGTTTGCGCACAAAACTTTGCTGAGAGGTTCCAAACCTCATTCCCCCTGTGCCATATAATAATAAAGAGTCCAGCTCATGCCACGAAACACCAAAAGCGTGAGCTGTTGTCCTACAAAAAAACCCCTCCCTTCATCCTTTGTGTTAACATCCAATTTACCCCCCCCCCCAAAAAAAGAGCCAAGCAACTCCTGTTGCAGATTATCCAAAAAGACACTGCAGTTGCAAATGTTGAACATATACAGTGAGACCTAGAAAACCTGATACTCATAAGGGAGATGTTTACACCCGTCACTCACCGTAGTATCTTGTACCAGTCCCTGCTGACCTTTTACTTTGTATCTTGCTACTTCTATTTATGTAGTCTCCAAACACCTTCCCAAACCCCTGTCTGTAAAATTCCATGATCACAGAATTATACCACTCCTTAACAGGCTGCAGATTTTTATTGATATATATGCCAGATGCTATGCCTGGGTTTAGTATGAGAAGTCTATATTTTGGAAATTCTTCACATTGTTTTGAATGTGCTTTTCATAGCATAAAATGTAGATACCTTCAGTTGGGTATGTAAGATCCTAAGACAGGATAGAATCTAAGGGCCAAACTACATGTGAAGTGTGTTCAGAACTCCAACATACAGTTAAGCTGGAAAATATCAGCTATGGGGATTGGGTCCACTGAATTGGGGAAAGTAGCTTAGTTCTTTACTTCTGATATTTCAGCATTCAGAAATGCCTTCCCATGATGTTTTAAGCCCCAGAAAAGGGGGGCAGAGTGTTAGATACTGATTTTGATACATGAGGAAGCATGATGCATAGTGATCAGGTCGCTTTATTGTGATTACAGCATGGTAACTGGAAGTAAGAAGATTGGCTAACTGAGTCAGTGGGGCCAACTATATACAGTTCTAGTTCTCGTGCCAATACGCCATTGGATCATTTGAACCAGTAGGGGCCAATGATTGGTTCCAGGGAGCGAGATTTGGATCCTACTTCCTATTGTCTCCGTGTCCCCAAGCTCAGTCCCAAAGGCTCCAATGAGCCAGGCAGGAACTAGCAAACACCACAGCTGTAGCATAGCTTCACATACATAACAGGAAGACAGATAAGTAGTCAGTCTTTTTTGCTTTATAAGGTTTAAGCAGCCCAGTGAGGGTATTTTCAGTTGCAGAAGCATTACCTCCATAGTGGACTTGATCCCTATAGCTGCCTTTTTCAGATAAATTACATGTCTAGAGTGACAGGCATCAACTTGGACCGGGCGTTGCAAGCTGTGGCAGATTGGATTAGGTCGAGTGGGCTGAAATTGAATCCAGCAAAGATAGAGGTCCTTTGCCTAGGGCACGGTGGTCCAGAGGGAGGGATCTCCCTTCCAGCTTTTGACAGCGCATCACTGGTACCAGTGCGCAGGGTCAGGAGCTTGGGAGTGCTACTGGAGTCTTCCTTGACAATGGAGGCCTAGATAGCAGCCACTGCCAAATCCGCCTTCTTTCATCTTAGGCGGGCAAGGCAGTCGGCTCCCTTCCTGGAGCGCAATGACCTGGCAACAGTGATCCATGCAACAGTCACCTCGAGGCTAGATTACTCTAATGCCCTCTACATGGGGCTGCCCCTGTGCCGAACTCGGAAACTGCAGCTAGTGCAGAATGCAGCAGCCAGGCTGCTATTGGGCCTACCTCGGTGGGAACATGTGCAGCCTAGGCTGCGGGAGCTGCGTTGGCTGCCAATTGTATATCGAGTTCATTACAAGGTGCTGGTTATTACCTTTAAAGCCCTATATGGCCGAGGACCTGCCTACCTTAGGGACCGCCTCTCTCCATATGTTCCCCAGAGAGCACTACAATCCAGTTCACAAAACCTTCTGGAAGTACCTGGGCCAAAAGAGGCCAAACTAAAAACAACTAGAGAACAGGCCTTCTCTGTAAAAGCACCCCAATGGTGGAACCAGCTGCCGGAAGAGGTGCGGGCCCTGCAGGATCTTGGCCAATTCCGTAGGGCCTGCAAAACCGCCCTCTTCCGGCTAGCCTTCTAAGATGGAGCTTGGAATAAACATCACACCATCATTAATATAACTGAGATAGTAGCACTATTAGATTATATTTTTAGACTGTTTTTAGATTATTTAAATACTTAATTGTTAACTGTATTGAACTGTATAATCTTGTTTTACTGTTTTAATATGGCTCTTGCCATGTCCTGTAAGCCGCCCTGAGCCTGCCTCGGCAGGGAGGGTGGGGTATAAATAAATTTTTATTATTATTATTATTATTATTATTATTATTATTATTATTATTATTAATGGGTAGTGAACTGTGAATCAGAATGAAATGTGAATGAGTCACCAAGCACCAAGTTTCTGCTTGCTAATGAGCTTACTTCAGCAGACCACGGGGGGGGGGGGGGGGGCGGGTGTCATCTGTAGAAAATATGCATACATGGGTGATGGGCTAATCCATTTTGCTCCCCCCTCCATATCTAACATTTTAAGAGAGAAGGAAAATGAAACCTCCCCACAAGTCTTTACTGGTCCCCCAGATGCTGGGATAATAATATTAACTTACTTTACATAATTTTCTAAAGAATACTCAGATAACAATGTAAAGCAATGCTAGATAATGCAAAGTAGTGGTAGATTTTTCATCATTAGTATATTTTTCATCATTTAAATAATTTCATTAAAAGGTTAATGTATCATTAATAAGTTACTATGCTATTGAGTTTCTGTCACGTCCTTCTTTGCACCCTTCTGCTTTGTTGTATGTATTTAACTTCAAAAGCTTTATTGCAAGCTAAAAAGGACATTTTCATAGGAGGCCCTTGTTATAACATTGGCAGAACATCAATGGGTGGTTTGTAGTCCCAAAAGGTTTTTTTTTTAATGTGGAAAGGTTTTAAATCCTTATGTTTTGGCAAAGCTCCAAATGTGTAATTATTTTCTTTCTACTCTATTAAAAAAGAACCTGTGGTTTCATTATGATAT